>NW_025422439.1:1800000-2342959 GCF_011764305.1 Mustela putorius furo | reverse complement strand
TTATATGTAATTCCTAGGGGCATCACAATTTCTGTAACTAGAGCAAATTGTATCTTTCCATTTTTAATACATCTTTTAATTGCTGTTGCTTGTGGAAAGAAGGTAGTTTTCTCATTGATCATAAAGTCACAGAAATAAGAGTATTATTTTATTACCTTGCTCTTTCTTTTTTTATTTCCATATGAAAAAAAATCATATAATTTATAAGAACAGTCATTTTGGCAAATCTGTGTAGCTTGTATTTGTTTTCCTCTCTTTTCATGGCCCTTATAAGGTCGGTCCTGTTACTCAGTGCTTTGCGTTAAAAGTAATGACGTAAGCCAGGGGTGTAAAGTGGGTATTGTTGCTATGACTTATAAAGGGAAGAATCCAAAATTCTATAATAAGTATATGTTTTTTTGCATTAGAGTTCATACTAAAATGTCTCCTCTATTCCTATGGTATTAAGAATTTTAAAAAAATCATGTTTGGGGTTTACATTTTATTAAACACTCTTACTGATGACGTAAGATGATCAGTTTTATCTTCTGATTGTGTGGGTGTATACGATATTATCTAGTCTATTCAAGAAATAGACTTACATTTATTTTTCATTTTCATTCATCTATTTATATTGGAGACGCGCGCCGAAAGAGAGCACCAAGTTGGGCCAGGCCGCAGAGGGCCCGCAGATTCCCCTCCAGACGCTGGGAGACTGCTGCCAGGACTTTGTGAATCCTGGGGGCTCACCGATCATGACCTGAACTGAAGGTCGATGTTCAACAACTGAAGGCCACCTAGGGGCCCCAGAGCACTTACTTTCTTCTAATTCTTTTCTTTGCACAACTTTAAAAAATCAACATTAGCAACATTACAGGTAACAAAACATGAGTTTTGAGCAGCTTTCCTCATATAAACTCTCATGACTTGTTTAATCAAACTATTAGAAATGATTAGCTACTACTTGCATGAAATTGCCGACTCTCTTCTGTATTTATTTTAATGTAATCAATCGGTATGGAGCGGATATTTTGTTTGGTCTCTTTGTTAGATGGCAAATTTCCGTCGATTCAATTATTTTCTGATGGCACTATTTAGTTATCTGTTTTCTTCTTTGGGTCAGTTTGGGGTCCTTTGGGTACTTGAACTTAGAGTCGAGAAGTGATTTTTGTCCTTAATTGCCCCATTTCTGGCCATATAGTTTTATGTTTTTCAATATTAGGTGTCCCACATTAAACATATTTGAGAGTGACTGGTTGGCTTCAGATCTCATTGTCTGCCTTTGGCTTGGATCATGATCTCAGGGTCCCTAGAATCAAGCCCCAGGTCAGCTTCCCTGCTCAAGCTTCTTCTTCTTCTTCCTTCTACTTCCCTCTCCTTTCGGCCCCCCCCAAAAATAAATAAATCTTTACAAAACTATATAAATATTTGTGGGGTGAATCAGCCATATATCAATATGTGCCTCTTGTGTGTGTATGCCTAACGCGGACTGGTACTTAATATATCCTGTCCTTATTTTTATTTCCACCTATTGGTTTATTTGGGCCTTTCTCACAATTCTTGTTGATATTCATTAGTATTTTAAATTAGGTCATGGTTTGGTTGATACTCTAGACTGTTTCTTTTCACTAGGCAACATTAATTTCCATCTTAATCATTTTCTTCTTTCTACAACTATCCTTTATTATCACAATTATTCTTTTAAGACTCTTGAATTAAAAGTCCCTAGCTCATTAATTTTCAATCTTGTCCCCCCGATGACTAATATTTCCATTAAATATTTAACGCTTTTTTAGGTGTTGCTTTATTTGTAGACATCACTTTCTGTATGGTGTGCATTTAGTTCTAAATGTTTTTCAAATCTCGTTTGTTTCTCTTTGAACCACTAATTATATCAAACAATATTTTAAAGTTTTTGTTGTAATCCCAGTTAGTTAGCATACACTGTAGTATTAGCTTCATGTGTATGATATAGTGATTCAGTACTTATGTACATTATGTTGTACTTATCACAATCGTGTGCTTCTCAGTCGCCATCACTTCTGTCATTTCACCTACCCCCCCATCAAATATATTTTTTTAAGATTTTATTTAATTGATTTATCTATTTTACTTACTCACTTACTTAGAGTATGCAAGTCAGGGGAGAGGCTGAAAGAGAGGGAGAGGGTGGAGAGAATTCTGAGCAGACTCCACACTAAGCTCGAGCCCTGCTTGATCCCAGGACCCAGAGACACCATGACCTTGAGACCATGACCCCCTAGCCAAAATGAAGGAATCCAATGTTCAATTTCACTGACCCACCCACCAAGCCACCCCTCCCTCCACCAAATCTAAACATACATTTTAAAAGGTTTTGGTTATGGACATTCATTTATTTGAGTTTTCTTAGTATGATCTAGATACTTGTTCAATTCTAAGTTCTTTGTTTAGGCTCGATTTGTACTCTGGGACATGGGATACTTTATAAAATGATTCCTATGTGTTTGAGAAACATGGTACATTTTCTGATTATCAGACAGAAGATTTCATGTATAACCATTAGATCCTGCTTGTTAATTTTATTGACCAAAATGTCTATATCTAAGTTTTGTCTGCTTAATTATTTGTAGTGTTACTGTTGTTTTCTGAGATACGTTGTGCTAAAAGTCTTCCATTGAAATATCTAGACTGGTAAGGGTTTCACTTATTTCTGGCACCTTTTGTTTTTTTCTGTTTTGGACGAGACGTTTGCGCTAATTGCGTAAAGTTGTGGATCGCTGGCATTTTTGTAGGGAACTGACCTGTTACCTTTCTGTAAGAATGTCTTTGCTACTAATAATGATTTTGTTGCCTTTTCTTTTTAGTTAGTATTTTTTCTGCTTGCTTATGTCTTCTTCCATCCCATTTATTTTATAAATGAAGGAGCTAGGGCACAGACAACCGAGTCGACTAGTTAGCCTCCGAAAAGAATCAAGATTCAAGTCTGGGATTCTTTTGACAGAAAACAGCTGATAGATGCTTAGTGGAGTTCGATTTCACACATTTTGGTCCCATGGTCACAACCACCTTTTCAGTCACCTTAGGTAAGGGATTCTTGCAGGGTGATCAGAATAACACAGTGACCCAAAGATTTCTACTGTCAGCTGCCATGAAAGAAGGGGCTTTTGCCTCAGGTTTATCCAACTGCTCCATGCCCAGCACTCAGAATAGTGCCCGGCATTTAGCAGGTGCTCCAAAAAAGCATGGATTGAATTCATGAAGTGTTGCATGGAATCATCTCTGCAGGGTCATTTTGTATTGCCCTTTTCCCATTTGCAAGAAGGGGCTTGGGTACACTGGTCCCCTACACAACTGCTATTTATAAGCTCTGTGGGGACACAGCCACCTGTCCCGTGAGCCTCCGTTTAGCCCCCGATAGCAAGGGACACAATAGGGGTTGTTCTCCCACATTGCACTGAGTTTGTGAGGAAAAAAAGGGAGGTTATATATGTACATGAATAATCTTCATAGCTAACTTTAGAAGGCTAGCACACATATACAGTAAAGTCTAAAAAATTGCACAAAATCTCCAGTGTATCTGTGATACGTTTTTTTTTTTTTTTTTTAACCTATACGTATATTCACATTACCACCATCCAGTCTGAGATTCAGAACTGCGCTTCCCCAGGGGCATGTGGGTGGCTCAGTTGGTTGAGTGACTGACTCTTGATTTCAGCTCAGGCCATGACCTCAGGGTCCTGGGCTCGAGCCTCAGGTGGGGCTCTGAGCTTGGCAGGGAGTGTCCTTGGGAATTCTCTCTCCCTCGCCCTCTGCTGCTTCCACTGACCACTTGCGCTCACTGGCTCTCTCCCTCTCTCTAAAAAAATTTAAAAAAAAAAAAAAAGTAAATTTAACTAAACATCTATTCCTTTGATCATCTAAGCCGCATTCCAAATACCTAGTAGTTATATGCGCCTTTTGTATTGTACGGTTGAAGTACATGGCAACGATTCAGAAAATGAGCAACACTCTTACCCCAGAAGGTTCTAGTGGTCAGCTTTACGATTAGCACGCTTCCAGCACTCCTGAAGTTTCCTTCTTGTACCTTCCTAGGAGATACCCATCTCTCAAAAAGCAAACTTATATTCTGACCTTTCCCATCAGTTGGCTTTTCCTGTTCTTCACAAATGGTGGAATCCTACGGTGTGCCTTCTTTGGGGTCTAGCTTCCCTCTTGTTCAGATATCATCCCTGAGATCTATCCATGTTCTTACAGGTACTCATAATTCACTTTATTTTATTGCTGTGCAGTGTTGTATATATGGTTTTTATAGAAATGTATGTATCCATTCTCCCAAACATTAACGAACTTTTATGAGCATTACTGTAAACAGGTACGCTGCCTACACATTTACCTAGATGAATTCATTTTACTCTAACATAAATCCTTCAAGATAAGTTTGTCTTGAAGTTTATTATTATTCCCGTTTGTTTTTAAAGATTTTATTTATTTATTTAGTGTAAGCAGTGGGGAGCGGCAGGGGAGCTAGGGAATCTCCAGCGTCTTCGTGTTGAGTGTGGAGCCCGACCCAGGGCTTTATCCCAGGACCCTGAGTTCATGACTCCGGCTGACATTAAGAGTCAGTTGCTCAACTAACTGTGCCACCCAGGGGCCCGCATTCGTCCCATTCTATCAGTGGAGGAATTCATGCACAGAGAAGTTAAACAGACTGTTCTAAGTCACACAGCTAGGCCGGGAACTCAGGCAGACAGGTTTCCCCTGCAGGCTTTACTCTTCATAACATGACATTCCCCCTCTCATACTTGTGAACATTTCAATTAATTGGTCTAAAAGAACTACTTTCATTCCGTGTTCCTTTCTCTTTTTCTGCTTGTGTTTCCTGATTTTGCTTAGTTTGAATTTCTCCACAAGAGCCCAACACCGTCAGAGATCATTCCAGTCCATGCTCTTGGATATTGCTGTGGGGTCCTTGCCCTTGGTAGAGCTCAGAGCCAAAGAGTGATGTGACTGGTGGTGACGGTGCAGTCGCCAAGCCTAGGGCCACACTCCTTCCTCTGGGAAACCAGGGCAGAACACACAGCCAACCATTTCTCTCTTTGTGCATGTATTTGTGGGATCTAATGTGGACACTGTTAAGGTACAGACTGCTTATAGGACTGGGGGTGGGGGTGAGCAGTTGTGTTGCAAAATTAGACCAGTCTGCTCCTTCCTCCCCTCCAGAAGGCCAAAGTGCAAGATGGTCTGAGGCCCAGTGTGCAGCCCGCTCAGGGCGGGGTTCTTCACCTGCTGTTCTGTGTCCTTGCATTCTCTTCCCTCAGACAACCGCCTAGCTTCTCGATGACCACCGCGGGGTCCCTGTACAGATACCATTTTCTTCATAAGCTACGAGTTTTTTTGGTTTTTGTTTGTTTGTTTGTTTTGTTTTGTTTTCACCCTTATTTTATTTTATTTATTTTTTTAAATAATTTTTTTATAAACAGATAATGTATTATTAACTCCAGGGCTACAGTTTTGTGAATCGCCAGATTTGCACACTTCACAGCACTCACCATAGCACATACCCTCCCCAATGTCCATAACCCCACCAATCTCTCCCTACCCCCCTACCCCCGGCAACCCTCAGTTTGTTTTGTGAGATTAAGAGTCTCTTATAACCGGTTTGTCTCCCTCCCGATCCCTTCTTGTTTCATTTATTCCTTTCCTACCCCCCAAACCCTCCACGTTGCATCTCCACTTCCTCATATCAGGGAGATGATATGATAGTTGTCTTTATCCCATTGACTTATTTTGCTAAGCATAATACCCTCTAGTTCCATCCACGTCATCGCAAATGGCAAGATTTCATTTCTTTTGATGGCTGCATAGTATTCCATTTTGTGTGTGTGTGTGTGTGTGTGTGTGTGTACCACATCTTCTTTATCCATTCATCTGTGGATGAACATCTAGGTTCTTTCCATAGTTTGGCTATCGTGGACATTGCTGGTATAAATATTTGGGAGCACGTGCCCCTTCGGATCACTACATTGTATATTTAGGGTAAATACCCAGTAGTGCAATTGCTGGGTCATAGGGTAGCTCTGTTTTCAACTAAGCTACGAGTTTTAAGCACATCTTCCTTCCCCAGAAATCCCTGCTCCTCTTCCTGGCCTTCCCTTTTTCTATCGTGTTAACACCATCAGAGAGAGCCTATGTTGGACTCACTGATGCACATGTTGCCATTTTTCACCCATGAGAATGTTCATGAAGGTATCATCTCTCTTTGAATTCCCAGTGCCTGCACCACTGTTGTCACAGAGCAGATGCTCAATCAGTATTAATGAATCAATATTAATGATATTAGCTGCTTAATCAGCAAGTTAGTGGACAAATTATGAAGCCAACTGAGACTGGGGTCAGGTAAAGAGAACACGCTTACCAGGGGATGGAGGGTAGCAGCAGTGATCTATAACAATATTGCTGTTGGGTGGCCAGGACGTGGGTGCAATGTAGCACCTAGTTAATACTCTCAAGTAAGGAAAGGAGGAAGAGAAGTACTATATATTTAGCACCGACTATATGCTAAATATGCATCCATATTATTACTATTAAATATATTTTTAAATATGTATTATTTAATGGAGGTTATAATATGTCTAGCCATTCCCATGAATTTTCATATTTAATCCTAGCAACAACCTTTTCCAGAGAGGTAGGATCACACTGTTGTCACCAGTGGAATGGCTGTGGCATATCCAAGATCACAGAGCCAGAAGGCACAGGAGCAAGGGCTCTGAACTTCCCATCACCTCCCTTCCCAAAGCTGCTCTTTCCCCAGACCAGGATGCCTCCTGAGAGGGATTTTTTTTTTTCCTTTTTTTTTTTTTTTTTTTCTGTTCTTCCATTCCCAGCATGCTTAGTGCAAGGCCACTTGCTCCCTTCAGTTGTGCTTTGATATTTACATACACCACCCCCTTGGCTGGGAGCTCCCCACCCTTCACTCCGAGATGAGTTAGAAAAGATCTAATTCATGGTTGACCCCTCCCTGTGGTTGGCACAGCCCCTGGGCGGAGCACAGTGGGTGCCCACAGCATATGTGTTTAAATGAGTTTTGCCAAGGGTTGGCTGTGTGGGAAAGCCTGTGCTGGCAATCCTGGGTCCTTCTCTCTGGTGACTTCCTTCTGCTGCATCATCCTATCATTGTTTGGGGGAGCAGCGTGGGCTGTTTTTTTCTGGTCTGTGTTTTAATAATTAATACCTTCTGCTTGGAAGTGAAGTTCATCCAAGAACAATCATAAGCAAATGAAAGCGAAGCTGTGAAATTGTGGTGGAAAAGAAAACAGGGAGTCACTATAAATAAACCCAAGCTCACGTGCCCCCTTTTTTTTTTTTTGACTCTCACACACAACTATAAATGTTTGATGAAGCATTTTACTTATTTATAAAGCCTGTCACAGCAAACAGAGGCACTTGGACGAGTTTCCCCTCCCCACAGCAAATAGCTACATTCTGAAAACAGGAAGACCCCCTGGGTAGAAAATGACTGGGATTTTTTTCTTCTTCTTCCTTCCCAGCCCCCCCCCCCCAGGCAAGAGGGATTTAGCTATGCTCTAAATCCCCCAGGAGCAGCCTCAATAATCACTGCCTTTTATTGAACACTTACTCTGTGCCAGGAAGTCTATGTGGCGCTTTCCCCTGGTGTGACCTCAATTTGCTCAACCCTTAAAGCAGGTGTTATGATGCCCATTTCCCGGTTGAGAAAACTAAGGCTCAGAGTGGATGTGTCTTGTCCATGACCAGACCAGCCCTGAATTAAAGAGGCCAGACTCAGAAGTGTGCCTGTCATTCTTTCGACAGTGTTACTCAAATTGCGAGGAAGATCAGCTTACTGAGTTGCTGTCAGCATTTGAAAACGTGAAAAAAAACGAACTACAATACAATTGAACAAAAACAACAGAGTAGGGGAGGATAGCCAACATCATAGAATGATCACATTCATCTTGCCTCATGCAACTTTTGTTCATTTGGGTGACAGTAGGAAATGCATGTTTCCTTATGGGTTCCAGTCTGACACATTAGAACAGTGCCCCGGGGATGACAGTCCTTTCTTTTACCCTTGGGCTAATGAGCCTGAGGTCTGTGGATGGACTTCTTAGTAGAGGTGCCTGAAAACCAGTGGAAATGGCAGACCATCGTGCTAAGCTAGTGTTTCCCAAGCAAAGGCTCTTTCATCACGTACTCAAGGATGTCGCTGTCCCACCTGCTCGTACGTGGTAAGGACTCCAATAGTTCATCAGGCTGCCCTCGAGGGACTGTGAGCGTAAGCGAGCACACTGTCCATTTCCTGTGGACAGGAAGGTATTGACGAAGCCCCCTTGCTTCCCATTAGTCTAATGTGCACAGCATGTTCGGGTCATGAAGTGTTAGCACACTAAACACTTTCCAGCTCCTTCGTCATCCACACTACCCCCTTAGCTGCTCCCAGTGTCTTTGCAACAGCGGCAGAAAGATTATAATCCCCACTTTGTTTTACTTTGACTTTTTTCCCCGACTTTAAACAATTCTAGTATAGTTAACATACAGTGTAATATTAGTTTCAGGTGTACAATATAGTGATTCCTCAAATCTTTATATTATCCTGTGCTCATCAGGCCAAGTGCACGCTTTAACCCCCATCCCCTGTTTCACCACCTCCCTGCCCCTCTGGTGACCACCTCTTTGTTCTCTATAATTAAGAGTCTGTTTTTGGTCTGTCTCTGTTTTCTTTGTTCATTTGTCTCATTTCTTAAATTGCAGCTGAGTGAAATCAGAAGGTATTTGTCTTTCTCTGACTTATTTCATGTAGCATTATACTCCCTAGCTCCATCTGTACTGTTGTAAATGGCAAGATGGTATTTTTTTTCTGGCTGAGTACTATCCCATCATATATGTGTGTGTATATACACACACATATATAAATATTATAAATAATATAAATATAATGATTATAATATCATAATATATAATATAGTATTATTATATTATAATAATATAAGTATCTTATATGTAATTATATATAACTTAATATATAATATAATATGTAATTATATGTAACTTAATATAATATATGTAATTATATATAATTTAATATATATATTCCATCATGTATATATATGGCATGCATATCTTGGCTATTATACATAATATTGCAATAAGCATAGCAGTGTGTATATCCTTTTAGATTAAGCATAACCCTTATTTTAAAGGTGAGGAAACTCAGTCTCGAGGAAGTTTCCTGAGCTCCCAGAGCACATCAGATTTCCATGTTACTTGCTCACGAGCCCTCCTCTGCAGTACACGCCATTCCTGAAATTACCTGAGTTGTTGTCTGTCTCCCTTTTCAAGAATTTAAGTCCCATAAGGGCAGGGTGTCAGTGTCCTCCTTGTTCAGAACCTAGTATATAATAAGTGCTTAATATTTAATAAATGGATGACTTTTTTTTCCCCCTAATAGTCAATTTCGTCCACTACTCAGGTTCAACAGAGACAATAGCATTTTCAGCCAAATTTTCAAACTCCCAGAAAGTAATTTCTTGGTTTATGAGTTCATGCCTCCACATTATTTTCAGCATTTACTATAATTTGATTTTGGGGATTGCTTTTTTCTTAGCATGGCATTGTATTTGGGAAAGGTGATTAAGGTGAAGGAAGAAAAACAGTGGTTTTAAGGACCTTACTTAAACCATTCCAAAGTCTCTTGGATATTCGAATGTAATTGCCAAATAATGTTTTAGTGATTTAATTGTGGATGATTCAGAACTATACAGATTTCTATTCTCCTTAAACTCCTAAGAATTTAGCATTTAAGGATTGATGTTTTCAGGGGGAAAAAAATGAATATGATCAAACACAGGACAGACAGACAGAGACAGAGAGAAACAAGTACAAATAGTGCATTGCACTAGTCATGAAATTTGGGGATTTTTCAGGGTTCCAACTGGTGGTATTTTTCTTTGTCAGTTTGAGCTTTCAAAATCCTGAGTTATGTTTTGACTTAAGTTTGTTTTTGCCTTTTTAGGTCATCTTTCCAAATTTAAAAAAAAATAAGAAGAAGAAAAAGATCTCTGTGGACAGTAATGGAAGTGTTAATATCCCTCTCTCAGATGTGTTCTTTTATCTCCCCACCAACCCAGTGTCTCAGGAAGAATGGATGTTTCAGCATCATTAGCCTTGGAGAAAACTGAGGCAGAGAGAGGGCTGGAGTCAGACATCCCATTATGTGCCTGCTACCAGCTGGGTTCTGAGACAGGGGCCGCCTTCTTTGATTCTAGGAGATTTTGCAGCCTGTGGAGAGAAAGATAATGAAAAATAAGCATATATGGTGAGAGGGGAAAGAGGTGGTCCTATGGGTCATTGAGCAGAGAGACCCACCTCGTCCAGAAGGTCCGTGAGGGTTTCTCCGACTGAGAGAGCGCTGCCTGGAGATGTGGTGGCCAAGGAGCAGCTAGCTAGGGAAACATGGCGGATGGAAGGTGCTGTAGGAAGTCTGGATTGGCTGGGCTGTGGTGGTCAAAGAGGAAAGGATCGTGGCAAGTGATGGGGAGGCCGTTATAAACCGGGTTATACAGGGCTTTCCTTGTAAGCCATGTGCAAGCGTATGACTTTGGCCTCAGGGCAGTGGGGAACCATTAACAGTTCGAGCTGGTAAATCATTTCTGTTTTCAGCAGATCCAACTGACTGTAATGAGGGGATAGGTTGGAAAGGGGCGAGACAGTGGAGCCAAGGCAGAGAACAGTTCCACATGGCCTAGGCTCTTCTTCCTGGTGACTTGACCCTCAGACTCCATATCTGCAGGTTTGTTTTTGGTCTCCCTCTTTC
Organism: Mustela putorius furo; assembly: GCF_011764305.1. Classification (NCBI taxonomy): domain Eukaryota; kingdom Metazoa; phylum Chordata; class Mammalia; order Carnivora; family Mustelidae; genus Mustela; species Mustela putorius. Next base: position 2,332,164 of record NW_025422439.1, on the reverse strand, counting down.
CATTCTTCAGCAGTGTCTTTTTTTTTTTTTAATATTTATTTTTTTATTTTTGAGAGAGAGAGAGAGTGTGTGTGTGTGTGTGTGTGTGTGAGAGAGGGGGGGGAGGGGCAAAGGGAGAGAGAGAATCCTCAAGCTGACCCATGCTGAGCACAGAGCCCACCGCTTCAGGGCGCCATCTAGGACCTGGAGGTCATGACCTGAGCTAAAATCACGGGCTGCTTAACTGACTAAGCCACCCAGGTGGCTGATTTTGTTTCTGTTGTTAAGACCCAATCCCTGCATATTGGATAACCAGTTAACTACGTTAAGAACTGTTTGTTATAGGTGTTTGATGCGTATTGGATAACCAGTTAACTACGTTAAGAACTGTTTGTTATAGGTGTTTGAAGTGCTAAAGTGATACTTTCTATTGCATGATGGTGTTCTTGTGACAATAACTTTTTTAAACAGGATACTTACTATGTGTTAGACATTACACTGGATGTTTTGTATCTAGTTTCTCATTTTATCTTCCAACCAGTTTGGTAGGGAAGTGGTATTATCTATTTTGATGGACATAGTATAGAGTTCAAGAAGCATGAGGTGATGTGCTCGGCAACTCACAGCTGATTGTGGGCAGAAGAGGGGTGATGTTTGATGTGTGCCCCTGGGATTTCAAATCCCTGTGGTGAGCAGGGTGCTGGGCTCGGGGCTCCTGGGGAATAAAGTCGTGGCCTTCGCGCTCAGGAACCCACAGTGTTATGACACATATAGAGCATTAGCGTGAGGGACTATGGAAAGTTCATGTGATGGAGTGCTGTGTTCCAGGTTGGGGGGGAAGGGACATTTGAGTGGCATTTGAGAGGTGAGGGAATCTCTTCTTTGATTTGGCAGAGCCAGGCAGAGCTATGCAAACACACTCAGAAAGGAGCTGAAGCCTCCCGCCCGGAACCCCACCTTGCCTCTTGTCGGCGAGGCCAAGTTGCTCCAACTGCCTGAGCCTCCGCTGGCTCAACTGTGAGGCAGGGGTAACAATACCTACCTCGCAGAGACTGAAGTCGAATATAAAGTGTAATGCATTCAGGTCGTACAAGACATGTGTTACGTGTTCAGCACATTAACACATGCTCTCTGTGTGAGTGTAAATGCATATGGCGGAAGAGACAGGAAATGGGGAAGCCAGCAGAGGGCAGGCATTTTGAGGAGCCGTGACCTCGCCAAGCTGTGTGGCCACCATGTGGGCCATGGGAGTTGTGAAGTTTAGTGCTTGTCAGCCTGGGCTCTGGAGTCAGACTGTGCATTTCAGCACTTCCTCCATCCTGGGGCAGCCCTGTGACCTTGGGGAGAGTTAGTGAACTTTCTTGAGCTGCTTGCAGTTTCTTCATCTGTAAAATGGCTGTGATACGTTATTAACTCACAGGATGATAGTGGGAACAAAAAGGCAGTCCATAGATGTGCTCAGCACAGTGTCCACACAGAGAAAGCACTGAGCCCACCTTGGCCATCACCATTGTCCTCTTGCGTAATCTGCCCGAGGGGGAAGGGTGAGGCTCCCCGCAGGTTTCATGCACAAGGGGTGAAGCCCGTGCCAGGGCAGTGGTACCAAAGACCAACCCTATGTACAGCAAAGTCAGGAATCCCTGAGTTCTGTTCTCATAAAGATGTTTCACTAACAGCTCAAATCCAGCCATGAATAACAGACTTCAGGGCCCACTGGCTGCCTAGAGGGGCTGTGGGAGGGGGTGGTCTAGGGAGACCAGGAGGCTGAAGAGCTGTTTTGGCTTGATGGTTATTGATCTTTTTCCAAACTTCACGCAACATTAGGCTGGATTCTGCCTTGTGTTCATTAACGTTGGAGTAGAGACTTCCTCGATTTTCATTTTTCATTTACACCCAGTGACAGCCTCACCAGGTGATGCCCTGGAGTGCGAATCCATAAAAACAATCAGAGACACAGGGCCACAGGGCTCTTCGGCTCCCTCAGCCCAGCTGCCTTCCTGTTCTGTTCTGACCCCCGGCTCAGATGTCGTCCCCTCTGTCTCGGACTCTGTCTTGGCATCTTTAGTAACCAATGGCTTTGAAGGTTTTGGGTACTTCTAAAAGGTGATACTTGTAAAATTCATTTTCAAAACCAGCAGAAAGACGCATACCATATGATCTCCCTCACGTGGAATTTAAGAAACAAAACAGGTGAACACAGGGAAAGGGAAGGAAAAAAAAAAATGAGAGGACACCAGAGAAGGAGACAATCTGAAGAGACTCTTAACTCTAGGAAACAAACTGAGGGTTACTGGAGGGGTGGGGGCGGGGAGAGGATAGGACCACTGGGTGACGAGCATTAAGGAGGGCACAGGATTGTAATGAGCACTGGGTATTAGATGCCACTGATGAATCACTAATTCTACCTCTGAAATGAATAATCCAGTATATGTTAACTAAATTGAATTTAAATAAAAAAATTTTAAAAAAACCAACAGAGGTGGTATTTTAATTGGGAATATATTTAAGCCAGAATTTTTTGTATTAAACCAGCTGTTTAGAAATCTAAAAAAAAAAAATTACTTAACCCATGAAGATCAGTGCTCTGCCCCTGCTAATTAATCCATTCATTCATTCCTTTACCTGGTGTGCACTGAATGTCTACTGTGTGTCAGGTACTATCCAGTGGAGAAATACTAGAGAAATAGTCAATGGTAGCTAAGAGTAGTAAACTATGGTCTGTGTCAATGCGAAACTCCTTTCCATTGAAGGGAACAATCCTGCTTCAATGCAAATATGAGAAGTGTTACAAAAGCAAGGAGCCCATGATAAGATGGGAATGAGTAGGAAAAAAGCACCTAACCCAATGTGAATAAGAAATAATGATCAATCCAAGTTTGAACCAAAGAGGGGAGATGCATTATTCGGAACCGTAAGTTGTATACACTGATTGAATCATGGTACAGAGAATGGCTCGTAAGTTAGGAGAAAAACACTAAAGTCAAATTCTGCCACTTCCCTGCTAAGTAATTTTTATCTGGATGTGTTACAATGATTCTATTAAATTAAAAACAAAAAGAAAACCCTGTTTGGAATGGGAAAAAGCTGTATTAGTGTAATGCAATAGTAAATGGTACAAAAATAGTATTAGAAACGTATAACCTAGTATGTTGCCAAGAATGGTTGCCAAGAATGGCCCTATAAGACACAGTCACAAAGCATCTTAAGGATTCTTTTATTACCCCTTTATATTTGTATTAATATCTCCTCTGCCCCTGTATGAAAAGCAGAATGACTTTTCTGTAAACATTAGGTAATGCAAAGTCCAACATTTATTTAATGTAGCAAAACAGTCTCAACTCTTGGATGCCCAGCATCATGTAATAAGTGACCCTTTAGTCTCCATTAAAAGGTGAGCCTTTCTAAACGATAAAATTTCTTTGTTAAATGCACATTCTTGTTGCAACTATGCAAAAATCAGACAAAATTGACTGCAACCAGACTTATTTAGTGATCCGAATGATCTTTTTTTGAGATTCGTTTGCTTCAAAAGAAAATTCTACATGGTCTGGTATCTAGAGGACACATTTCCAGATTTGCCCCCGGATCACTGTATAGTTGTAACTAAATTACTTCTCATCACATGGAATCCACTTTTAATCTTTATCATAATGATCCTATATTTGAAAAATCGCTTTATTCTGTAAATGTGTGAATCAATAAAGTGAGAGGTTTTTCAAGTCTTATTTGCACTTGGATAGGAACATGGGAAACAGAGTATCTGTGATATTCATCATGATTATCAAATGTTTTAAACTAAATTCTAAGTGTTAATATGAAAATTATGTATAAATGACATTATTTAGAGGAACTTCCTCATTATGATGTAGGAATAAACTAAATATATACATGTGGGGAAAAAAAAGAAAAAAAGGTGAGCCTTCCTCTCCAGTTCTGCTCTCCCAACCAGAGTGGATTTACCTTGGCAGCTGAGAAAGATGGGTGACTCCTGATTTCTCTTTTCTGCTTATCTCTTCCCCTTACCTTTTAGCTATGGTTTCTAACCCCTCCAGGGCTGGGGTGTGGATGAGGAGGGAGGAAACATAAGAGCATCAGGGAAGGTCTGACTTGATGGCATTGTCCTGACTTGGCTTCAGTGACAGTGGGCTTGATAGAGTGAGTGCTGGCTCTTTGAAGGCATTTTTATGATTTCCTCAGAGACCCCTCTCCCCCACCCCTACCCATTCCTAAAGACCTCTCCTCTGAAGTCCCTTAACGTGTTTGGATATATCCCTGTTTCCCCATGTCCATTCACTTCTACTGTGTCTTTAGAATTTCCTCCAGCTCCCCTCTGGTGCCGTGTGTTCACCCTTCCAGGCCGTAGCATTCCTTCTAATTTGACATAATTTGGGCAGTTAGTACTTACACCACATTTACAACGTGTTAAATGTTTTCCCTAGATGGATTCATTTAACCCTCATCATGCCCCTTGTTAGTATGATGATTATCCCTGCTTTACAGTAAAGAACCCGAAAGTTAGAAAACTTAAGGAACTTGCCCAAGCTCTCCCAGCTGGAATGTGGAGGGGCCAGGATGTGAGTCGACAGTCTAGCTCAGCATCCTTCTCTTAACGGCTGTTGCGTATTTCAACCTGTGCGGGTCTTCTCTGGCTCATCATCCTATCTAGGATACAGAGAACATTCTGGGGGTGCAGGCTGATCCCACACCAGGCATCTCTGCTTTGCCATCACCAGAGCAGCGGGCCAGCCCATCTCTCTCTGGACACCAGCCCACTGGGCAAGAGCCACATGTGAAATTCTCTAAGTGGTGCCTTGGGAGTCCTTCTCATTAGGCTTATCTGGGAGCAGGTGCTCCTACCATCATCTTTCCTTATCCTCCGGGCAGGAGGAGATGGGCTCGCAGTGATGCTGTTTCCCAAGCAATCACCTAAGGACCCTTTCTTCAAAAATCATTTGTCCCTTCATGGTGTTGAGGAGTTTACTAGTTCACTAATCGGTTCTTGACTACTCACTATTCCTAGGATCTACTGGGTGATTCCATCTTCAAACTCATTTTGGAGTCTGTGTATGTCACATTGGGGTCTCATCTAAAGTTTCCATTTCTCGTCCAGTTGCAAAGTTGAATTACAGACTGTCTTGGAGCCTCTGTTTTGTTTTGTTTTTTCCACCTAGAACATATAATGATAATAAATCTCCTGTATATTATATATCGTTACAATATAGATCAACTAAGAAATCTGGCGTTGCTTAGATAAAACAAAATATTCTAAAGGCAATGTGAAACTTACTTGATCAGTTGTAACAGTGACCTGCACCTTTTCTTCCTTCTATGAGTTTTCTTGTGTTGTTTTTCCTTCCTGGGATTTTACTCCCCCGTTCCCCCATGTGTGAATCTAACATGGCCTTTAAAAACTAGTTCAAAAGGCTCTTGCTCCATGAAACTTTCTCCAGCTTTTAACCCCAGCCCTTCACGGAACCTGTTGTGAGGTTTGATTCTGCTTACTTCTGCAAGAGCTGTTTTATCTACCTTTCCTTAAAAAACGGTAAGAGACTGCTCATCATCATCGGTCCCCTGTACCTCTTAAAACCTGTCCCTTCTTTGAAACATAAGCTAGTACCTACATTGGTATGGGTCGATTTTATTCTGTTGTATGGATGGAGTTTTTAGAAGCTGGGGTTCCATACTTCCATTCATTTACTTAAAAAAAAATCTTTGGGGTGCCTGGGTGGCTCAGTGGGTTAAGCCTCTGCCTTCAGCTCAGGTCATGATCCTGTCCTGGAATGGAGCCCCGCATTGGGCTCTCTTCTCAGTGGGGAGCCTGCTCCCCCATCCCCCTGCCTTCTCTCTGCCTACTTGTGATCTCTTTCTCTGTCAAATAAATAAAATCTTTTTTTAAAAAAAATCTTTATTATATGCTACTACATTCCAGTCAATACCATAGGTGTTGGTGATATTACAGTTAACAAAATCAACAAAATCTTTATTCATTTAACTTAGATTTGAAAGAGCAGATAATAATCAAAATAAATATATAACACAAGGTCAGGAGTGATATGTTTAACGGAGAAAAATAAAGCAGAATGGGGGATAAAACACGAGGCTACAAAGAAGCAGTGTACATTTAAAAATTCTGTTACAGACATCTCGGGAGCCCTTCCATTGTATTAAAACCACCATTCATACGAATAAGGAAATCTCCAGGTCATATAATTCATGCTCACTTCTGTGTCACCATGGTTGCCTCTTTGACCTGACCCCCTGCACTCTAGGAACTTAGACTCTAAGTGGTATGGTTTTCAAGGTATAATGAACATGGAAAGATGTACATGTGTCATTGCTCAGATCCTGTTCAGCAAATATCCACTTTCCATCTGCCACTGTGAGTGGAGTGTGCTTCCCTGTCCCAGTGGTCCTGGGCTTGGCCATCTCGCTGACTTGGACCACTGAGACGTTAGCCCATATGACACAGACAAAAGCTTGAAATGTACTTATATGGTGGAGTTTCCTTCTCACGCCTTCTCACATCTCTGCGGGACTATGCCCCAGAGAGCCCGCTGGTCCAAAGATGATGAAAGACCCATAAAGTAGACCTGAAACCAGCCTCCAGCTTGCAGCAAGCAAAGCCCAGTCTGAACAACTTGACCCTGACTTGAGCCGCAGACCCATAAACAAATACAGTTTTGAATGTGGGAAGAAAAAAAAAAAAGTGTTTTTGGAGTGTTGCTTCATGGTAGTCATTAGCTAATACTGGAATCAGGGATTCCATCTCATCTTGTCCATTCTCATTCTTCACATTGGCCAACTTTCTTAACTCCTGAGACTCAGTTTCTTCATCTGTAAAATGGTTATACAAACCAAACTCCATGGGTATGTTTTGATGAGGGAATCGGTTGATAAAGGTGAAGCACCTGGTTAGTGCTCAGCAACTTTTTTCTCTCAACATCTGAAAGCATTGCACATGTTTTCTGGTTGCCTTCTAGAAATATCCAAGAAAGCTCAGCTCCCAGACATGGACCCTGGCCAGGTTTTTTGAGTTGCTGACTTCCCCAGTCTTCATTCTTCTCTTTCAATAGTGACTCCAACACATTTTTTTTCCTTTTTTTGCTTGAGAAATTTCAATAAGCATGTAGCACTGGTTGGATAGCCATGCTGGCATTTGAGTTTCCAGTATGTGTTTATAATTATGCCGCATTATCTTAATTATAATGATGTGAGGAGGGGAGTTGGGGGGAAGGATTGAAAAAGGAAACTGTTCAGAAAAGTGCTCCATGAAAAATAACCCACAGTTAGGGGACGACAGGCCTGTGATTGGGGTTGTAATTGGAAATGGCACTATTAATACAATACTTATTCATTCTATATTATAAAAAAATGGGAGCACTTTCTGCAATTACCCAGTTCCAAATGAAATTAACATTCCGTGGCATTTCCCATAAATGGTTGGTTTGCACACATCGATGGAGACAATTAGCTTGGAAGTGAATGACGGCTCTGACTGGAGAGAGGGTGAGGTAGGGAAGGTCAGGCCCATCCAGAAGGATGAGAGTGAAGGTGGGAAAACAGTGAAAATCAGAGAAGGCCATATACCTGGTACCTGGGAAAAGCAGAGACTGAGACCTGAGATTCCAGTGATTGGACTTACAGGTCCAAACCATGAAAGTCTTCATGATAAGCTCATTGAACAGGTGAGTGCAAATATTTGCATAGTTGAGTTTACCTCAGTTTCAAGTTCAGCTGTCTACAAGCCCTCCCGCTCATTAAACCAGTGCCCTCCTTGGCTATCTGTCTGAACCCTCTAGTCCTCTGCAAATCCCAGAGTCAGGGTCATGGTCTTGACCAACAGTCTCTGCCCTGCTGCCACTTACTTACTTTGGTTGATGGTAAGATGAAGAAATGTCTTCATGCCATGATTTTATTTTGTCTTTTCCACAATGAGTATCTTGATTAGGTTTTGTAGGCAAGTTAGCTACAGTAAAGAAAGCATCACTGATGTGTCACCCTTTTGTAATTGAAAAGGGGATCGTTCAGGTAACTTTTAGATATACTGAAGGATAGTTACCTCTCACATCGTAGTTGGATGCCATTCCTAGGTAGAAGGGGGAGTGGAGCTAGGGTTCATTCTTGATTTCTCTTTATCTTCTCCACTTTAGATCTAAGTCCAATCATTCCTGTCTATTCTAATCCATATAGATAGATAGATAGATTTCAAATATACATCTTGTTTTCTTTGATATTGCCATAGTCAAGATCTGTATCTTCTTTTGTCTAGACTTACACAGCCTCTTGAATAAATGCATAGTCACTAAAATTGGACCAGGGTTAGTATTTTGACTCAACTGATAATTTGTTTTGGGACCCCGAATATGATTTGAATTCCAAGTTTAAATTCCTCTACAAAAAGCAATTTATTGAAGTGCTTACCTCATATGGCTGTTGTGAGTAATATACTGGAAAATTCAGGCAAAATGTTTAGCACAGTTACTGGCACATGCCAAGTGGCTCAATACATTTCAGCTCTTTTTATCATGATTATCATTATCCATTTGTTTCCCTCTTCCAAACTGGCAGTCACATTAATCTTTCTTAAGTACATCTCTGACAGTGCCACACTTCTGATCAGAATCTTCCCATGTATCTATATATCTCATAATGCATATATGTATACTCTTCCCTATTATATAGACTAAAGTTCAAGTTCAACTTGGCATTCGAATTTCTCCCTGATGTGTCCACAACCCTGTTCTCACCTCATCTGCAGCATTACCCCTCCAGGAATGCTGAACTCCAGGCATTATAAACGACTTGTCATTTTTTGAACGGAAGATGACTTTGAACTTCTGCATCTTTGCATATGTCACTTTGGAAAACTCTCTCCTCCTTCTTTTATATACCATATCCTGCCTCAGAGTGTTGCTTTAGTCCCAGCGCTTTGCAGGTGAATGCTGAAGTCAACCAGACAGGTGGACTTCTCTGTCCACTTGGCTTTGTGGATATGGGAGTTCCATATCTTCCTCTTGTCTTTCTTTTTTCTTTAAAATAGGTGCTTGAGTCCTGAGTTAATTGAGATACTCTTTTTTTGTGTTTAGCCCAATTCAGTTCACCTTTAATTTAACTTCATCTTGGTGTAATTCACTGCATCATCAGGCTCTTTTGAGGACTGACTGTGAAATTTCGCCTGGTTGAATGGCTTCCAGCAGATTTCTCACTGACCCAAATCCGTGTGTTTTTTTTTTTTTCATCCCAGCCTTAATTGCTAGAGATTTACATGTCTGCCCTCCATTTTCATCCTCTGCATTCAAATACATCTGAAGAGTAGATGCTCTGACCATGAAGAGAGGCAGGCAGGAGGTTAATGGGCTTCCTTCTTGTCAATGTCTTCCTTGCTTGGGCATCATTAATTTACTACAAACAGGTGAAGATTTGCCAATCTGCTGCACAGCTGATGACTTGCTATTGGATCTTAGCTACCTTCTACCTACAGCCAGACAAAGGATCAATTGATTCTGAGCCCAGATGCATGGACAAGAGGGTTCATGCCTATGTGTGTGTGTGTTGGAGAGATCAAGGCAGAGAGCTGGAAGGAGGCATCTTCTTGTTCTTGTACCTATGGAAGCAAGGTGAATTTCTTTGAGTGTCTGCGAAGGGACAGACAATTCATATGAAGATTTTTTTTCCTCCTCCATAATTATTGAAACAGATTTAGAATAAAAATTAGAAGCCCATGCTTTAAATTTACCAAATAAAAGACTTTTAGGGTTATCATGGGTGTAGCCTTTTAGTTCACCGGTTATTTGATATTTGGATCTCTTCTATGTTGTTTTTGGAATGTAGCGCCTCTGTCTGGTTACTTCCAGTTTCTGAGGACTGGGCGCCTCCACCAGCTATTTTTTCCATAGTTAGAAAGCTCCTGCCATACAGTGGACTCTTAAGATAATTACTCTTACTATTATACTTGTTATGATGCTACAGCTCTCAAGATTATGGATCTTAGAACCAGATATATCTAAATTTGAATCCCAGTCCTCCCAATTACCTTTGGGCAGTGATTCTCAACCAGGGGTGATTTTGCCTCTCCAGGGATATTGGGCGTTATCTGCAGACACTTTGGGATGTCACAACGTGGGGAAGGGACTAGTAGCATCTAACTGGCAGAGGCCAAGGATGCTTCTGAACATCCCACAATACATAAGGCAATCCTCACATGTGAGTAATGTTGAGGCGGAGAAACCTTCCCTTCATCAAGAACCTGAACTATCTCGGGGTCAGTCTTCCCATCTGTAACAAGAGATATAACTAGAGTTGGCTTCACAGCATCTTGAAAATTACGTGGAATTCTATCTTGGATATTTTAGCAGGTGCCTGGCCCAGTGTAAGCACTTAGGGAAAATAGTTCTTGTAATTATAACCTATAAAAAGCATGCATCATGTTGCTTGGGACTTAGCTACAGTAATAAGGGGGTAAACATTAGTACTAGCAGTACTACTACTACTGCAGCCCTTCAGATAACAGAAGATAGGTTAATTTTACTCTTTCCTATTATCTTGTTGTTCCTCATGATACCAGTCCAAGCCTTCATATCAGACCAGCTTTTCATACCTGGCCTGGTCTGTTTTGTTAGTTTTATTTTTCACGTGACATTCAGATCTCAACAGAGTCCCCTAGGCATGGTCTGAGCAATGCATGGCGGAGCTGTCGCCCTTGTGTTTCTATTCATTCTGTTTCTATTCATGTTGCTTTCTTAGTGGTCCTCTTACTGTTAACTTGCACTGCGATCTCTGATGCCCAAATTGCTGAATGGAAATGACATAAGGAAGGAGAGGAAGGAAGAACTCCTGGCTGAACGTGTGTTTATAAAATGTGCATTTTGGGGAGCACCTGGGTGGCTCAGTCGGTTTAGTGTCTGCCTTTGGCTCAGGTCATGATCCCAGGATCCTGGGATCGAGCCACGCATCAGGCTCCTTGCTAAGCAGGGAACCTGCTTCTCCCTCTCCGACTCTCCCTGCTTGTGTGCTCTCTCTCTCTCTCTCTCTGTGTCAAATAAATCTTTAAAAAAAATTTTAAAAATTAAAATGTACATTTTTGATGAGGAATCCAAAAAAACACTACCTGGACATTTCTGTCTAACCCAGGCTTTTGGGTCCAGCTTCTGGAGGTTGAAATCAGGAGCTAAAAGGTGAGGATGAAAGAACACTCAAAAGGAGACAGGTAGCACTTATGGTTTTTAATCCCGTAATACTTCTCATCAGAACAATGACAGGAGCATGGGACTCCTCCCAGGGCTCTCAGAACTCCCAGTGTTGCAACTACATGAGCTTGGTTTGAGGTTCGATCTCAGCCTCACCGTCTCTCTCTCTCTTTCTTTTATCACATTTCTCTACCTCATTGTGCACATCGAGCAAAATGAGAGCATTCCTCAAGACCCATCCGCCCGTGCACACAGAATCCCTGTGCAAATGGCTCCCTAGGATGGATCTCTATTATTTCACCAAAAAACATCAGAGGAGGAATTTGTTCTGCTCTGCTAAAGACATGATTTCCAGTTCTTTCTACTGTCTTAGCTTAGTTTTTTGACTGCTCCCTGGGAAAAGGATGGAGAGAATAGAGGAGGTATCTATCATCCTTAGCTGAGCTCGTTTAACTGGGACTGAATAAGGGAAGACAGAGATAATAAAGGATTATCGAGCCATGGAACAGAACAAATCCTCAGATGTATGTGTGACCCCCATACCCACACATTAGCCCCCCATAGGTGCGTGGGACAGCTCCATCATACCGTAGTTTGGTCCCCTTTCTGCTCTCCCCACATCCTTCTTTCGTTCCTCCGACTGTCTGCATCATTTCAACAGTGGTTAAAACGACAGGCCTCAGACCAGCCTGGGCTCCAGGTCAAGCTGTGTCAGCCTTGGATGATACTAATGTCACCTGTTCTCCAAGCTCGTGGGGAGTAGGATATGAGGCCATGGCGTCCAGCATAGAGTAAACACTCAGGAAGTCAGCCCATATGAAGTGGTGGTGTCACTAGTGTGCCTATGTAAACCTGTCCTGTAGGTCGCCTCCTCTCCATTTAGTAAATGTAGAACATCAGAGGACAGAGAGGCAGGGTCCGCTGTGTTCCGTGGTGAGCGTGTATGAATTGGCAGGCCCAGGTTTTGAACCCTAGGGTAATAAGATAATTTTGCACAGTGTTTCTAGCATTTTTTTAAAGATTATTTTTATTTATTTATTTGACAGACAGAGATCACAAGTAGACAGGCAGGCAGGGTTAGGGGGGAAGCAGGCTCCCTGCTGAGCAGAGAGCCTGATGTTGGGCTCAATCCCAGGACCCTTGGATCATGACCTGAGCCGAAGACAGAGGCTTTAAACCCACTGAGCCAGCCAGGCGCGCCCCTCTAGCACGTTGTTTTGTCTCACTTCTTGGCATGGACCCTGGCACTATGATTAAGGATGTGAAAAACAGGACTTAGAAGCCCCCCCCCGTCTTTACTGAGCTATAGTGAAGTGTCAGTATTGCAAAGTTCATGGTGGCCCAGTTTATCTAAAATGCTTTAACGTGCGTCTCACAGAAACTGGAATTTCCTGAGGCTCAGAGAGGCTTGGTGTGTGTCCGAAGTCACACAGCAGCTGAGCTGGAGCTCATGGGCGGGTCTTCTTCTGCCAGATCTGCTGAGTTTTCAATCTGAGGGGAGAATCTCTGTTCTCCCCTCCCACCGATATTGCTCTCAACAGTCTCTCCACCCGTTTTAGTGTGGTGGTGGCATGTAATCACGAATAATAAAGCAAGCCTGCTCTCACTGTCATGCAGGAATGGGAAATTGAAATTATAAGTCATTAAATGGAAAATCCCCAGCCTTACAGTAACGCCAACTCAGCCTCAATCCATTACTGCCTATATATTTAGCTAGTCTATTTTTAAGAGTTTAATATTGAGAAATAGGACATATTTATAATGCAGCTGCATTAATTTCGCTGCAAAATCCCTGCTATTTGCTATAGTTGACTTACATGTGTTTAAATTTACAACCACCCTTTTGCACTGGGGAGATAGGCCCTTAGTTTAAAGGAAGACGCGTGGAAAATCTGCCAGTTGAATAGTAAGATTGTACAAATCCCATAGTCTGCGCTCTGGTGTACCCCTCCCCCCGCCATTGCATGGCTTCGTAATGGACTTAAGTCACGATGTGTATTCTCACACACCGCTCATTCAGTGGCCAGTCATCCACCCCTCAGAACCTTTGTCCACTCATTCACCAACCACAGCCCAACGCTGCAAGCTCTGAATGGATGGGCTAATAGTCTTTATGCCCCTGAAGAGGGACACCTCAGTTTCAGGTCATTGTTATTTCTAGGATAGCCTTCATAATTACCATTAATGCGATCAAAGGGAAGCTGGCTAAGAGGGGTTACTTTCATCTATTCCAATATGCAGGTCAGTTCATTAAATCATTGTTTATTGGTCGCGCTCCAAAACAATCCTTGGGGTAGCATTGGGAGATACTTGTCCAACCCCGCTCTACATAGGTTAGATGACGCTTGAAAAGTAATTAATCTTGCTGTGCCTCACTTACCCATTTGTAAGATGGAAATAATAATACGCATCTTGTCAGGTTGCCTACCAGTCAATCATTGCTACAATAGTGCTACATAACAAACAGCTGCAACATCTCAGTGGCATCCAACAAGAAACATCAATTTGTCATGTGTGTGGGGATTAGATGGAGTGTTGTGCTCATCTTAGATGGGTTTGCTCGTAATTGTCAGACTGGGGGCGGGGAGGGGTCCGTGCCCCAGGTGATAGGAGTTGGGTGACGGCTCCGTGCTGCAGAGCTGTGAATCCCCCACATGTCATTCATCCTCCGTTGGTGCCCAGCGGGCTGGCTGAGACCGGTCCTCCTCACGGTGGTGGCGGGTGTAAATGAGGGAGCAGAAGAATGTGGTACCTCTTGAAGCCTGTGCTTGTAACTGACATACGCTGACCTTCACCCACATACCATTGGCTGTAGCAAGTCACACAGCCAAGAGAAAATCAAGGTACAGTGAAGTACCTTCCATCTACCAAGAGGGTATAGCAAGGGTGTAGGTGGGGGGATGGGGCGATGAAAGGAAGCTAATTATTTCATGCACGCCAGTCATTATGAGAATCATATTAGATCATAACTGTTTACCTTAATATCTGTCACATTATAAACACTCCATAAATGGTAAGTGTTATTATTACTGCTGTTAGGATTATATGACTAAGGAGATGTCCTTGACAAATTGGAATGGAAATTTGAGTGAATCTCGGTCACAACCGAGATCAACCAGGGAAGTCCAAGCTAACTCTCTGGGGGGAAAAAGTGAAACCATGAAAAGGTTAAATTTCTGGGGAGGAAGGGGGTACGGATAAGAAGGTGGGCATCTCCCCTCCTGCTGCTAGAAAACAGCTGCTTCCGGCTCATGATGGTGGAGTTCAATCTTCCCTGGCAACACACGCACACACACACACACACACACACACACACTTTTTTTTTTTAGACCTAGGAATCCCTTGGAGGTCAGAGCAAAAACTTGATGAGTCTGACAGAGTGAGGCGTGAGGGTAGACGGAGGGCCAAGAGCAGAAAGAAGTTCAGGATCCAGGATTAATGTTGCAGTGGTATCCAGGTTCCAGGTTTTGGCTACAGGCATGGGGTAACCATGGACCTGGGCTGAAGTAGAGTGGAGATAGAAGGCCCCAAGCCAGGCATGACAGTAAAGTTTATCCATGAGAGGACAACGGGGAGTTCGAGGCCACGGTCCTTAGTCAAAGGCTATGAGTTAGCCAAAAGGGAAGGGAAGAAAGCAGCAGGCATTAAGCTTTGACTCAGGGCAAGGCCCTCTGCAAGCTTATCTCACTTAAGCCCCGGGAACAATAATGATAATAAAGGCTGTACTTCGTTGAGTGCTTAATCCGTTTTGGGTACTGAGCTAAGCACTTTGCATGTATTATGGCATTAAATTTCAACCAGAAAAAAACCCACAAAACCACACGCTTCTTGAGGGAGATTTATGCTCAGGGTTTTACAGGTGAAGAACCGGGGCTTAGGGCCGTGGAGAAACACACCTAAAGCCAGAGAGTGCATCAGTGAGAGGAGGAAGGTGAAAGCCAGGTCTCTGGGATTCCTACTCTGCAGACTCCTTCTGAACTGGCAGGGCGAGGCACTGGAAAGGGTCATGGGGCTAGAGAGCGGGGCTCTCAAGTAGAGGGGCTCTTCGAATGAGGGTTAGGAAAAGAGTTAGAAGTGTATAGCTAGAGCGATCATTCTTCCTAGCTGAAGATGGATTCTCTCGGTAATGGAATCATCTCCCACTGGAATCTCTAGAAGAACCAAACTGTGTGGGATTTTCTCTACAGTCATTGTCCCTGTCACCTGCGGATGGCTCTCTTTTTACAGTCTCCTTTACCTAGTTCTGCATTCTTTAAGGTTCGGGACTAGCTGGCATCTCCAGGAATTTTCAAGAGCCTTTCCACTTGCAAAAGGAATTGGAGGGCACGCTCTCAGTGTTCTTGTCACACTTCTCTGGGTGTTTCGCACGCACTCTTTTCATTATGTTTACTTGTCTCTTGCACTAAAGAGCTTTGCGGTTGAAAGAAGGGACAATGTACATTTCATCCCTGTCTGCCCAGCACCTGCGTCTGGATGCAACACCCAGGACTACTGTTGGCTGCAGAATCCCAGTTGTAGGACACAGGTTGCCCCGCAGCCCCAGGCCGTGCAGAACCACACACTTGGCCTTCCTATGCAGTTACAGAAAGGAGGACTCTGGGAGAGGACTCTGGCTGGTGTCTGTGAGTCCCCACAGATTCTGGACTTCTCTATACCCTGCAGGTTTGGGCAGAGGATCTGGATTCGCCATGACTGATGGTTTAAGATCTTTTTGGCCATGAAAATAATAGTATTAACTCTCATTTCTTAAATGCTTACTCTGCATCAGGCACCGGGGTAAGCATCTTAGGATCTCATTTAACCCCCAAACAGCTTTATGAATTTGGAATTGCAAACCTCAGCTTAACACTTGGGAAGGCTGAGACTTTGTGTGGTTAAGGGGTTTGCCCCCATCTCGCAGCTGGTAAGGAATAGAGCTTAACATTCCAAACTGCAACTGATTCCAAAGCTTTCCCGCAGCCATGCCTTGCTCTCTCTTGCACAGGACTTGTTGGCCTACTGTTTCAGCTTCAGCCCAAACTCTGGAAGTCTCCTGTGCCTCTCTGGGCTCTATGAAAACAGGAGATTGTAAGGAGAGCATTCTCCGGAGATAAGAAGGCCCCGTGAAGTCGTGACTGCAGTCCTTGTGGTTACTGCATTCATCTTACTGAAAGCCCAGTTTCATTTACATTTAGAACTACAGGGCCATGGAGCAGGAAAGAATCTTCGAGACCATCTGTGTCCTGGCTAGGGACTGTGGAACCAGCTGCAGAGAAACTGGAAGGTATTGTGTTTTGAAGAGAGCTGAGGCAAATAGCACTAATTTTTTTTATTCCACCATTCCAGCTTGATGTAGTTCTCCAGCAGAAATTATGACCACCCTCCAAGTCTGCCGTGTTAGCTGATGGGCCCAAGATCGTGTTCATAAAAAAAGGCTGTTCCCAAGTTTTCCAATTTATATTTGCTGCTGTTTGTTCATTTGTCTTGCCTGTAGGCGCTTGCTTGAAGATAAGCCATAGCAGGCATCAAAGGTTTAAGAAAATGTGTGGGAGGGAGAAAAAAAAAAAAAAAACTAAAAGTGAGAAAATTCTATCCATCAACTTTTTAACCCTGAGAATGGGGAAGAGGTGGCCATTTTAAAAAAAATGTGTATATGGATTTTGTTTTGAATTTGTTCTACTTGTGGAATATTGTCATCTGGCTAAGGAATATGGACTATTTTCTTTTTTCCTTTTTTTTTCTTTTCATGAAGAGGTGGCTGCTGTAGGAGACGCAATGTTAGATTCAGTGACTCGATTCTCACAACTTCCAACTGTGATGGTTCTTTGTTTTTGTACCAGGTCTTCCCAGCTGGTATGTGCTTTAGAGCAGGAATGTCTTAATACTGTCCCCCACAATCCTGGTATCTAAGTATGCCCAGTCCAAAGCCTCAGGACACAGACTGTTAGTCAGGGTTGTCCAGACAAACAGAACCAATAGGAGGTACTTATATCTCTATCACCTATTGATTATATATATTTTTCTATCTCTATATCTTTCTACCACTTTCTATCTCTATCAGCATCTGTCTAGAGATTTGTTCATTTCTCTGTTAATTTGTTTTAAGGAAATGGCACCTATGATTTTGGAAGCTGACAAATCCAAAATCTTCAGGGTAAACCTTTAGGCTAGAGATGTGGGGAACGCTTAAATGTTGCAGCTCAAGTCTGAAGATGATTTGCTGGTGGAGTTCTTCATCCCTTGGGGAGGTCAGTCTTTTTTCTGTGAAGGCCTTCAGCAAGTTGCATGAAGCCGAGGCTCATGATAGAGGGTTATCTGCCTTATTTAAGGTCTACTGAGTTAAATATTAGTCTTATCTAAAAAAAAACAAAAAACAAAAAACAAAACAAAACAAAACAAAAAACAAAAAAACCAAAGCAACAACAACAAAACAAACCATCACAGAAACATCAAGAATAATGCTTGACCAACTCTCTCTGTTCCATGGCCTAGACAAGTTGATATATAAAATTAAACATCACTAGATCTGAGGTTAAAATGGTCTTAGAATTTGGGGAATTAGAGAAGAGTGGTAGAAACAGGAGACTTGAGGGCTGGACCTTGGTCTTCTGCAGATTTTTGTCATGACTTTGTCTCTCGGTGCCTTTGTTTTCACATGTGAATAAAAGAGGAATTATATATTCTCTGAAAGAATTTTCAAAGTGGATATTTTATAATGCAGGTGACTTTCAAAATGAATGAGTGAACACATGAGTGGATGGATGATCGATGAAATGATTGACCAATCATGAAGCCAAAGGGTAAGGGAGAGGAATTCAGTGAGAGGTAGTGAGAGGTATTTAGGGAATTTAGGAAGAGGTAATGAGTGCTTGTTCTTGAGCACCTACTAGGTTCCAGGAACTCTGTTAGACAATTTATATACATAGTTACATTCAGTTCTCCCACTGCCCTACAGACATTTACAAAGAAAGAAACTGAGCCTTGTGAAAGAGAAGGGAGTGACTCCAGGTCACGCGGGCATAGAGCGGACATTAGAACCTGACCCTGGAACCTGAGTTGGCTTTGTCACTTGCGCTAGTCAGTATTACTAGTTACTAGCGCTATTCAGTTACTAGTCACTAGTCAGTTACTAGTTACTAGTCAGTTACTAGTTGCTAGTCAGTATCACTAGTCACCTGCGGCTTGTTTCTCTGAACATAGTCCTTAGTGAGATAAAGGTGACAAATGGGTCATGAGTTGAACCTAAGATCTCCAGGCTGTACAGTCTAGACCATCAACACTGAGCAAGATCCCTCCATCATAGTTGACCAGTCTCCAGTCAAGGTGAGCCCCTGGCTTCAGCCAGGGTCAGGTTGCCTGGGGCTCCTTGCCTGGATGATTTAAGAGGGGCTGGGCTGTCAGAGTCACTTTTCCAGGCCCTGAGAACTAACCTCCAAACCCCAAGACTGGACTATCCATCTTCCTCCCCCAACAAATCAGAAAGAAGACATGTAGCATGGTACAGAGGATGGAGCCAGGATCATCAGTGTCACCGTATCCTGGGTCCCCATCCAGCTCTGGCATTCCTAAGCTGTGTGACCCTAGCAGATGATTTACCTTCTCTGAGCCTCAGTTTCTTCATTTCTAAACACCAGCTATCGGTGCTTTCCCTTCAAGCCTGTTAGGAGGAATAAACGAGAAACCGTAAGGAGATGCCTGGCTCCTTGCTTAGCAAAGAGTCGGTATTCAAGAATGGTGAATTTTCTTTTTACGGAGGCTAGAGGAGTCTAGAAAAAGTAAAGAGGGTGATGAAGGTGGTTCAGGAACTTGAACCTGAACTTACGCAAGGGTCGGTGGTAGGACGTTGCAGGCTGTGTGTGGGGGGAGTTCGAATGCAGAACTGCTGGGTTCTAGGGTAGACACAGCGTGCAGGGCGGAGGACCACGCTGGAGCTTGCCTGGTATCTGGGAGCCGTAGGCCTTTGCAAAGGCCCTCAAGGTCTGCCCTCTCTTCTGCCTCTCCTTTCCCTTCTCCTGCCTTCTCTGTCTCCTCTCCTGTTCTTGGCACTCCCCCTTCCATTTCCTCCGCCTGTGATCCCACTCTCTCCTGTCTTCCCCTCTCCCCTGCCTCCCCTCTCATGCCCCTGCTGTTACGACTGACCATGCTTTTCTCTTCTCATTCTTGTTTCTCTTGCCTCCCTCCGTGTCCCTCTCTCTGTCTTGGGGGGCTGGGGCTCCTCTGCTCAGGCCCCAGTGGTTCATACCCATTAAACTTGACAGTCTCTCATATGGTGGAAAGAGGCAGCTTCCCCCTCATCCCCCTCCCTTCCTGGGTCTGCCGCGATGCTCAGATCAGGCACCATCTGTTGCATTCATCCAGGCGACGGGTGAGCATTTTGCTGCTCTGGGGAGGCAGAGCTCAGTGGGTACCAGGAGGGAGTGTGGCTTGTTTGGACAACTTGATATATTGATATTGATAGAGCTACCGAAAGGGATCGGAGGCATGGGGGTGGGGGAGAGCGGGAGGGAGAGCGAGGTGGGCCGTGGAGGGGCTCACGCAGGCACCTGCCCTGTAAGTCTGGGCTCTTGGCACTGCTGCCGCGGCGAGAGCCGCCAAACAGATGGATGGGATTTGCTGCCGCCGGGATCAGAAACCCTTGCAGCTCAGAGGAGCAAACCT
Organism: Mustela putorius furo; assembly: GCF_011764305.1. Lineage (NCBI taxonomy): Eukaryota > Metazoa > Chordata > Mammalia > Carnivora > Mustelidae > Mustela > Mustela putorius. The sequence goes on along the minus strand of NW_025422439.1, from coordinate 2,312,362 downwards.
TCCCTCTCTGCGTCTTCCTCTACTTCTAGCCAGTCCTGTCCGCATCGGTTTAGGAGAAAGTGAAGCAGAAATAGCAGGATGGGGAGAGGCTGGTCTTTAGAATCGGTGAATGTTAGAGGCAACAAAAAGGAATGATGGATCTGTCGAGGTCTCAGCTGGACAAAGAAGGCACCTTCAGATGGGCCTTTGTGGAGAAATTCAAGGAAGCGGTTACTTAGAGGGACTTAGGCAGAGTGCAGAGAAGTCCCAAGGGGGTACTGAAGAACCTGGGACAAAGAATAACAGGAAACCACTATTATTATAACTGAGGAGGAAGGGACAGGACATGGTTTTCCTGGAGGCACTGAGGACTGGGTCTGTGAACAGGGACCCCTGGCAGAAGCTGGGATTGTCAAGACTCCCAGATTCTGAGGACGAGGGTACGGAGACAGCAAAGGAGCAAGGGCTGACCTGTGTCCAAATCCTCCTCCTGGATCCGGCCAGAGCACCTTAATGGGCAAAGCCAACTGGTAGGCAAGTAACGAGGAGCACGGGAACTAGTCCGTAGAAGGTCTGCCTCCAGGACCTGGTGTGGGGCCCAGTGGCCCTGGGGTGGGGCTGGATCACGGGGAGCAAATGGAGAACAGCCAGTACAGACCAGGAATGAACATGGGTCCCATGGTCTGCACTGTGCCAGAAGCTCGTGTTCTGAACCACCACACACACGGCTTCTGTAGCTCTTCCAAGGAGGGCATGTGCAGAGTCTCCAGGGGTCCCACTCTTCTCCTGTGAGTGTGAGACCCGCGTAACCTGCCGTCTCCTCGGGCACCTCTCCTTAGATGTCTGCAAGATACCGTGCATTCATATCTCAGACCCGACTCGTGTTTTCGGTCTTCTGGAATGTCTTCTCTTCTAGAGCTCCCATTCTCCTTGAGAGGTGCCTTCAGGACGTCTCTGTGGAAGCCAGGCCAGGAGCCATCTTCCACACCTGCCCCTCCCTCATCCACATTTTCCAGTCAGCCACCGCCTCCTGAGGGAACTGTGCCTGTAAGATAGCGCTCAGACGTTCCCACTTCTCCGTCTGCACTATTTCCCTCTGTTCTTTCTGCTCTGCTGTCTACTTCTCTATCTCGACCTCCGCTGCCCTCTCCTGGGGATCATCCTCTCGGATGTGGACTTCTGCACAAATGTCCCGTCCTCCTGGTTGGTCTTCTTCCTTCTATTTCTGTCCGTCTTCAGTGAATTCTGCTGTCAGCTGCTGAAACGATCTTCCCTACATGAAAATCTGATTAAGCCACTCTCCTGTCTAAAACCATCAGCGTGTTCTGTCCTTAATAAGGCCCAGAAGGATCGGGGTTGGGGTTGGGGTTAGGACTTCCTACCTCTCCAGCATGATCTCATGCCACTTGCTTTCAGTGTTTCGGGCCCCGTGAGTGGTGGTGCTGCCCCATCCTGACTCCATCTCCTCAAAGGGTCTTTGTTTGAATTCTTCCCCTCCTCCTGTGTTCTCTGAGCCTCCTTCCTCCCCAACCACTTCCCCATCACCTGGTTAACCCCTACTCTTTTCAGCCCTTAGTCCCACTACACACTCCTCGAAGCAAGTTTTCATGATTTTCCTAAACTAGGTCATATTCTGCTAAGAGAGTCTCTTTTCACCTTTCCTTTGTGGTATATGTCACCTAAGACTTTTTACATGTATCTGTCAACCATTTCATTCATCTTGGTCCATCCCGTCTACATGGTGAGCATTATGGGGGTGGGGGAGGTGTTTGTCTTTTCACCATCATACCTTGTCATGGACTGTATGTTTGTGTCCCCCACAGAATCCTATGTTGAAATCTTAACCTCAGACAAACTCTGTTTGTCTACTTGGACTAACATAACAAGATATCATAGATAGGGTGACTTAAACAACAGGCCTTTATTTTCTCATAGTTCTGCAGGCTAGAAGTCCAAGATCAGGATGCCAGCACAGTGGGGGTCGGGCTTACAGATGGCTGCCTTCTCACCGTGTGCTCACGTGACCTTTCCTTAGTGTATACATGTACGTGGGGAAAGCAAGGGGAGGGAGAGAATGATTTCTTCCTCTTCTTATAAAGACACGGATCCTATTGGATTAGGACCTCACCTTTATGACCTCATTTAACTTTAATTAACTACTAAAATTCCTTTCTCCAAATACAGTCACACTGGGGGTTAGGGCTTCCGACATAAGAAGTCGGAGGGACACAGTTCAGTCTACAGCAGACTGTATTTGGAGATAAGATCTTTAAGAGGTAATTAAAATTAAATAAGATCATTGAGGTGGGACCCTAATAGGATAGGACTGGGTGTCAGAAAAAGAGGAAGATCTCTCTCTTTCCCTCTCTCTTTCTCTCTCTGTCTCCCTACCTTGGGTTCTCTCTCCCTACTGTGTGAGCACACAGTGAGAAGATGACTGCCTGTAAGCCAAGGAGAGAGACCTCACTAGAACCCAAGCATCCTGGCACCCTGATCTCAGACATCCCCCCTCCTCCAGAGCTGTGAGAACATAAATAAATTGTTAAGCCACCCAATCTATGATTTTTTTTTTTAATTTATTTGACAGATTGAGAGCACAAGTAGGCAGAGAGGCTGGGAGAGAGAGAGAGAGGGAAGCAGGCTCCGTGCTGAGCAGAGAGCCGGATGCGGGGCTCGATCCCAGGACCCCGGGATCACGACCTGAGCCGAAAGCAGAGGCTTTAACCCGCTGAGCCACCCAGGCGCCCCCAATCTATGATTTTTGTTAAAGACAATGCCTCCTGCACTTGTCACAGACACATTACGGTTTTTTTCTGAAAACATTGTCGAATGGATGCATGAACGGATAAGAAGATGAATAAAGGCATGCAGGTGGGCAGACCCGTGTGCACCCCTACCTTGGAGGATTCCAGATTACGGTTTGCTCTAAATGTTTAACTACAATTAATCTAACTCTTACAGTTTGGGGCCAATCATACTCCTATCTGGGTTTAACCCATCAGGGTTGGGCGTAGAAGTGCTTCTCAGAATTGGAGGGTGTCTTGTGTCTCTTGCTGGAGAGCTGTGCATGGTGGGCTCGGAGTAGGTGTCCCATGTCCGGGTCATTCTTCTCCGTTCACCTTTAGGTAGACCTAACGGAGATATCTAGGAAGATAGCAAGACAGGCAGGTGAGGATATAAATCCCACTCGATGGTCCATTTGCATTATCAATCGTCTTTTCCTTAGGTAAACATAGATTCCCCCTCTCTGCTCAAAGACAGAGCTTTTCACAGAGCCCTGTGCCCAAACCAGCTGCCTGGATCTGAGCTATGCCCCAAATGCATCTGTCTAAACCAAAAACCTTCCCTGGGAAAGCAGGAGCTCCGTAGAAATTGGGGTGGGGATGTTCAGAAGCCTTCTTTGTCCAGTCTGGTGAAATCCCTTCAAAGGAACAGGAATCTTTTGCACATACCATCTCCTGGCCTCAGACAGTGGGTAGCTCAAACTGAAGAAGCGTCCTTGCCTCTGGAGACATAGATGGAGGGAGGGCTGAGCTTGAAGATTTCAAAGTTGGGACTCTCTTTGGGAATTTCTCAGAACAAAGGCAGCGAGGCCGCGTAGACCGTTTCCTTTGCTTCTTTCCCATTTCCTCTCCTTGCCTTTTATGTTGCTCCTCTCCTTCCTTCTTGAGCTTTTCTGCCTTTTTTTTCCCTCCTTTTATCTTCCACCTTTTTCTCTCGGCCCTTCCGACCTCACTGTTACCATTCTCTGGAACTTTCCACCAGTCTTGATTTTGAAACTTTGACAGGAATGAGGCTAGTCACAAAATCCACCAAGGGTATTGATAAAAATGGAGCATTGGACTGGGAGTTAGAAGGCTTGACTTTGCCAACTGCTTGCTTGGAGTGAGTCGTACACCTTGTTTGGGGGGTGGGGCTTAGTTTCCCTACAGTGAAGTTGGGCTGTTGTACCCAGTGATCTCCATGTCACAGTACCCTAGTTTTATCTCCTCAAACGTTATTTGATCCGTGGGCTGCCCCCTTCCTTCACTGCCACTGCTCTGGTTCAGGCTGTCATGGCCTTTGGCTGGCTACCGCAGGAGCAAGGAGAAGGCCTCTGCGTACATTCTCCACACTCTCGTTAGGAATTATTATCAAAAGGACTTACGTTGAACATGCCAGTTTTCTGTGAATTTCCAGTGAACAACTTTCACCATTAGGATGTGTTCCAAACTCCTCTGTGACTGATAGTGATAGTGACTGATAGTCACTCCTCTGTGACTGATAGTCTTCGCCTGCTCCCTTTGGGAGCCACACTGAACTCCCGTCACTTGCTTAAGCACCATGTTTTTTGTGGCTTCAGATCTTTGCTCCTGCGTCTTCTCCCATCCAGACAATCTTTCTTATCACATCTCTTCAGTAAACTACCCTGATTTCTATGCTCTTTGCTAATTCCTATTCACCCTTAAGATGTCTGTATAAATAGTGCCTCCTCCAGGAAGCCTGCCTTGACTCCCCAGATGGGTGAAAGGACTCTTTTTGGTGCCACTCTGATACTCTGTACTCTCCTATCCCAAAAGTATTGCAACGTTGGGAATGCCTCAATATGTGTCCTTCCAAGCTATATCCCTTGAATTATGGATTGTGTCTGACTTTCTCCATCACCCCATCTCAAGGGCTTGGGCGCTGCCTGGAACACAGTGTGTGTTGAATGCATAAGTGAGGTTGCCAACAGCTACTGGCACCTGTGGGCTTCCGTATCATCGTGGGTCAGGGAGGGAGCTCCAGGGACTCAGGGTGGTCAGGCCCAGTCCTCCATGGGCTGGGGGGTGGGCCAAGCCCTAACCTCAGCCCCATTGCCCACCCTGTAGCCGCAGCTGAGGCGACGCAGGAGACAGTGGAGTCCCTGATGCAGAAGTTCAAGGAGAGTTTCCGCGCTAACACGCCCATCGAGATCGGTCAGCTGCAGCCAGCCCCGCGCAGGGCCTCGGCAGGGAAGCGGAAGCGGAGGAGCAAGTCTCGAGGTAGGCCCTCCCAGCACCGCTTGCCACGGTGTCAGCGGGCTGTCCCCAGGTTCCGGAGGCACCAGGAAGAGCTGCGCCCCCTTCCCATGCTGCCCTGGACTCCCAGAGTCATGCGGTGATGTCCCCGATCAGTCATCTCAGCTGAGGCTTGCAGACAGCAGACCTGTGCCCCTGGGTGGGGAGCCAGTGTCTCTGAGCCCCTGCTGCCTCATCTGAGGTGGGAATGGACCGTCACGTCACCGTGGGCAGGCCGCTGTATTTCTCCCGGCCACTCCTCTCTCGCAGGAGTGTTATGGTATCTTAACCCAGTGCACAACCCAGCATGCAACAAAAAGCAGGTCCTTCCTTCCTTCTCCATCTCCTCCTCCTCTTCCTCATCATCTCTGTCATCACCTCCTTTTTTTTTTTTTTCTTTCTGGTCATCTGTATGACTTTGTGGGTGGGATGAACCCCCTTATCATTGCTTGGCGTCCAAATCCCTTCCGTTCTCTTTACATTGACTCAGTAACCACCAGCTCCTCTCTTCTTCTGGCCTCTCCTGTCTCTAGTTCCTGTGAACTTAGTTCTGATGATGTCACTCCTCTTCTCCCAGAGCTTTCGTGGCTGTCCAGTGCCTTCCGAAGTCTTTGGGCTTGTGGAGAGGACATTCAAGACCATTGCCGAGTTCTCGTCTCTCTGCTGTGTCACCTAAATCTGTGTGTTCCACTTCTATGTTCCCTTCCATCCTATTCTCCCTGCCTTAAATGACCCATCTAACCCTACGAGAAACTCTTTTCATTTATGGACACTTATTTACTCTAGGCAGCAGGCTATGTGCTGTATACCTCTTTTTATACTTGATTCCCAGCAACGCTGTGTAGGGGGTACCGTGGTAATTCCCATTTTACAGATGCTATCACAAAGGCATAAGGAGCTGCTATAACTTGTCCCAGGGGATGCCCTAGTAAATACGAGAGCCAGAAAGAGCTAATCTGGCTGAGTTCCAAACTTTTTAACTAAACCACTGTATTCTGAACCAGCAAGGTCCTACCTGTATTTCCAAACCATCCTGTGAAATCCTGAGTCCTGTGAAAAACCAAGCATCTACCCATTAAACTGAGGTCAGAAATCAAGGCAGAAGTTGGTGATGGAGTTGCTTTTAGGAATTCACATGATAAACGCCAGGTTGAACTGAGGCATAATGGTGAGTGAGTTGCTTTGAGGTTTCAGCAGCGTCCATTGCTAACCCCAGACCAGTCAACTTCAACATGCGTGGCTTTCAAAGAGTCCCTGGATGTCTCTGAGGCTCAGTCTCCTGTTCTGCACAATGGGTTGTCAATCCCTACTCCAGAGTGCTGCTGTGAAGGTCAGATGAGGCGGTGAATGCAGACAGCACGGAAAGCTCAGCTAATGCGTGTTGGGAGCGGAATAAATACTGTCCTGTATTTGTCCTATCTTATATTTGTTCTGGGTCACGTGTAGTTTCATTCAGCCTTACGTATCCATCTTTTGTCTTCCATCATTCACCAAGAAATCACCCTTAGATCCTCCCTGCAAATACAGCTCCCATGAGTACAAGTGACTCCCAGTCCATAACCTCCCCTCTGTTCTCACTGCCAGTCTGAATTCATTTCCTTAGTGTCCTATCGGAAACACTAGTTATACTACCGAATTCTTCCCCCTCAAGTCCCTCTTTTGCACCATAACTGTCTTAATGAGGCCTCTACTCTTCTACTCTTGGACATTTGCGCTGTTTCTGATCATTTTACCATTAAACAGTGCCATACACGATGCCACATGGACATTTTTTTGGTGGTGGTGGGGCATCAAACTTGGCCATCCACCTTGGCCTTCACTCTTTGGGCAGAATTTCAGAATTTGCTTATTAATGAAAATCTGCTTGACTTAGATGATGATTGGATATCAAGTTATTTCAATTTGCAAATCAAATTGGGCATAAGAGAACTGAAGTGAGAAGAAATGCATTTTTTTTCCCTAAATGTATCTCGAATCTGTCACCCTTTCTCCACTACCATTATGACCATTGCCACCTCTCACCCCTTGCTTGCAACTGAGCCCTCCTTGGGATTCCGTCTGCTCCAAGTTGCCAGAGTAATCTTTTTAGAGACATATACCAGATAAGATCTCTTGCTGATTAAATCATTCAGTGGTTTCCTGTTGTCCTTAGATTACAACCCAAACTCCTTGCCAATCTCCTGTTCCATCTGGATCTGGCTCCTGGTCTCTTGACTCACTTTGCATTTCCTCGTGATCCAGCCGTACTGCCTTCCTTCTGATTGCAGGAACCCAGCAAATGTCTCCCCACTTTTGACTCTGACAACTTGCTGTCTTCCCCTTGCTGTGTCTCTTTACACCCCCCGCCCCGGCTGCTCTCCTGGCTCTTCTCCCACCGTTCAGCTCTTAGCTCGGATACAAGCTCCTCCAAACCATCTTCCATGACCACCCAGCCTCATGCTTTCTACCCCTTTCTAGCCCTTTTTTCCACTCGTTCCAGAATATTGTGGTCTAAAATTATTTTGGTCTGTTTGCTTATTTACTATCTTCTTCTTAAAAAATGTGTTTCATATTCATAAACCTAACACAGAGAACGTGCAGAACGTGCTTAATAAATATTTGTGGAATGAATGAGTGTATTAACCTCAAAGATCATTCGAGAGTGCCTCAGTTTTCTAACTTTTGAATTACCGAGGTAGGAGGGATCCAGGATAAACCAGAGCCTCTTGGTACAGACCTCCAGGGAATCTTGTTTCCCCTAGAGATAGACTCACTGATGGATAGCACATTAAATGTGCTCAAGTGGATGCTGTTAAGGCAATTTTCAAAATGGCTTAATAACATTGTGCTTGTGATTTTACTGCCACTATTGGGTAAGGTTTTTTTTTTTTTTTTGCAAGAGAGACTAAGGATAGCATGAGCCAGCCCTGCAGTTCCCAGCTCATACACTTACCACCACAGCTCCTCAAGGTTTTCCTGGACTGAAGAACTCCATGGCCTATAAAAGTGATAGAAATGCTGCATCGTCCTTCTGCCTCTTGGAAACTCACGAATGCATCTGTGACTTTTGAAGATCCTGGGAAGTCCTACAGAACAGAGAGCTGGGCTTCTTTGTTTACCTCCACGTCTGTGCAACCATCTTGACAACAGACTCTGTATTTCTCCTTGGGACATTTACTCTCATCTTGAAGAACAGAAACGACCCTAGACATGTGGTGTTGGAAGTGCTCCGTCCAGCTGTGTGGACTGTCAGAAGCCCCAGATGCGGTATGAGGGTCTGGAATCTCAGTCTTTCTTTCTCTGACCGGCTCTTTCCTCTGCCTGCGGAGAAGCATCAGGCCTTCTGGCCCAGAGTGGGAGCACCTGACCTCTCTTAGCCTCCATGGGCTTCACAGCGGTTCGCAGCAGATGGAGTGGGCAGTGGAGAACCGGGGTTGTGGAGTGGAGCACATGGTTCAACGCAGCACCAATGTGTTTCTGTGGCTCTGGCTTCCTCCCAAGAGCCCTCGCAGGTGCTCAAGTGCATCTTCCTTAGGCGGATGAGGAAGGCAGTGGGGGACTCCGGCAGGGTTTTATGAGGCAGCTGTTGGGCAGACAGACCCCCACGTCCACAGGAAGTGAACAGTGAATGGGTTGGAGCTAAAATAAAGCAGGGGGAGATTATTTGTGATGTGACGAAGAGCTTCTCGGGGTTTCTAAAGTGTAGATAGTGCTTTAAAAGTGGGACTTTTGTGTTTGAACTGGAATTACCTTTCATGGGCTCACTGAATGAGCTTAAGCAAGTGAAGCTGTGTTAGCCTCAGTTTTCCCATCTGTAAAATGGTGCTAGTTATGCCAACGTCATAGACGGGTTGTGGGATAATACCTGCAAAATGTGTAGCTCAGGGCCTGGCACTTGGGCGACTGACTTAATAAGGAGTAGCTAATGTTATCATTCATCAGGGTTCTGCACACACGGCCTGCAGAGGCTCCCAGCTCCCATCTCCCCACTCCCAGCTCCCAGCTCTGCACCATGCTCTTTGGGTCTCTGCCACCGAGCTGGCTGAGGTTCCATTATTCTTCGTCTGGAGTCCTACAACAGCCCCTTCATCCACAAATCCATCTTCCACCCTGGCGACTGGAGCAATCTTTTGCCAACACACTAAATCTGGCCATGTCACTCTCCTGCCTACAACGTTTCCCCTAATCGGCTGTCACTTGCCATTGGGGGCATCTCAAGGTTTGTGATGAAGACTTCCTGAAGACAGGTGAGAATCAGCACACTCCCCAAAGGATCCCATAGCTGCACTCAAAAGACATTAGTCGTAAGCCCCAAATTCCAAAACCAGACACCTAAAACCAAAAACCAAAAAAACCACGGCATTCAATTTCATAAATATGTTACCTTATTTTTTTCAGTTACACTATTTAACATTTTCTCAAGTCTTTAGGCAATAGTGATGCTCCAGGAAGAAGAACCAAGCTTATACAATACCACCTTCAAAGGGTTTCTATAAGAACAAATGAAACAATGCTTGTACAGTGGTGAGCACAGAGCCCAGCAAAAGGTGCACATTGAACATGTGTTCCTCCATTGTTTTATCTTTATCATAACTGTTTCATTATTTTTTTAATTTATATCAGTATCCTTACCCATTAGGAGTACACTTACTTCATTTTAGAAGTCAGAATCTGGAAGGTGAAGGGAACATGGTAACAAGTTGCCACAGTCTGCTACCCAGGCTCATTCCTGGCCTGGATCCAGCCTGCTCCTAGCTCGCTCCAAGTTCAAGCCTCTGCATCCTATGGCTTCCGGCACACTGGCCATATTTCCATTTAGCCGACCTGCTTTGCTTTCCAAGTCTGTGCACAGATCATGTTCTGCCTAAAACTCCCTCCTTTCTCCCCTCTTTCTACCCCGGGCAGCAAGTGTCTACTCATTTTTCAGAATTCGGTTTCAAAGTCTCCTCTGTGAAGAAGATACCCTTGGCCCGCCCTCAGCCATCACCTCTTGCTCAGTGAGCCACTCCTTTGTCTGGGCACATGCAGCCCCGTGCTGCTTTCTGTCTCTGCCTTTATCACAATCCATTGTAAATAGGTGTGGACACATCTGTCTTTCTCCCCAGCTCTGACAGTCCCATGATGGGAAAGACAGTGATTTATGTCTCTCTGTAGCTCCAATGTGTAACGGAATGGGCATAGAGTAGCAAAGAGCTCCCAGATAGATGGGAGTATCGTAGAATACAAATGGTTAATGAGATGTAGTGCACGGGCATCTCCTGAGCATTTAGTATATTTTACTAAATATAGTAAAGGACTGTGCTCATCACATATTATTATCTCATTGAAAAGCTTCCCCAGATCCCATAGGTAAGGATGTAATTGTATCCATCTACAAATGAGGAAGTTCAAACTTTGGTTAAGTGACTTGCCCAAGTTTATCCAGCTAGTAGATGATGGAACTGTACCCTCAGGGCCCAGACAGATCCCACATTGCAGTTGCCAGATGACTTGGATTTTACTCCCAACTAGTCTGGGTAACGTCCTCAAGCTTTGAAATAGTATCAGTCTAGTCTAGCTCCTGGAAGGAAACAGTTGTAGCTTATCGTGCATTGACGAGTGTTTCTGTATCATCAGTGCTGCTGTGAGGGTGTTCCGGAGCTAGAAGACTCTGGAAGGTGAGGCATCTCTCTCTGCGTCAGGACAAGAGTCAGGATGTCCTCTGACCTTACGGAGCCATGCCCTGTCCTTTTGGGCTTGCAGAAAGTATGTACGCTTTTCATTTGGGACAAATTTGAAGACTTTACAAAGAAAGTTCCCTTAAGGCATTGTTTGGAAGGGCGAATGGGCTTTTGGCATGTGGCCGTGGGGATAGGGAGGAACAGCCAGCACAAGACATGGCATGGAGGTGGAGGAAAAAAGAATAGTTTCATCCCAGACAAAGGTCCCGATCCCAGAGAGCTGACATCTGTCCAGTCCTCTCCGTCTTCCTGTGACAATCTCATGGTTTCCAGCAGAACTTCATTCATTCTGATTATGCAGCTTCAAGACTTGCTTTGGCAAAAAGGGAAGGACCTCCACCCAAACTTTCCTGGTGGAAAGGGAAGGCTGCTAAGTGGGAAGAGAGGTTTAGGGAACAAAGATGCAAACCAGAGACATAAAGATGGAACCTGGGGCTGCCTGCTCAATATTTAAGCATCACAACAACCCAGGATGGCAGATAATTTAAAGCCATTAATGTTTCTGAATATTTTCCTCCAACTAAGTGAATAATTTATTGCCAGTCACCAATAAACAGAAAAATACATATATATTTATTTTGTAAGCCCACCTTCTGAGGACAGTGTCTTGCACTGAAAAAGTGTGTCAGGATGTATCTGTCAGGGAGAATAAAGGAGCCAGAAGCTCTGATAACCTCTTCTCTGTCTGCCTTGTGATATTTGTCATTTATTACCTTTTATTAGAGTAATTTATGGCCACCTCTCTTCTCCCTTAATTAAACTCATGAAGTGCAGTGGCTATGTCCAGGTCATGCCTGTGTTTTCATTGACTAGCCTAGCTCCTGACAAATAGCAGATGCTCAGTTAATGCTTGATGGATTAATGGACAATTAATCACATGGGCCGTGTGATCTTGGACAGGACCTTCAGCCCTCCGGGCCTCAGTGTCCCCATCTAAGAGGCTGTGTGTTTTTGTGGAAACAAGCTCAGGTTCGGAAGTCAGGTGGATATTGAATCCATATCCCAGGTCTGCCTCTGATTCACTCAACTTTGGGAAGTGACTTTGTGGGCTAAAGTGGTGTCACCTAACCTAGAATTTGTATAGTCAGCCACCTCCCAGGGGAGCCGGGGGATTCGAGTTAATGCATGTAATGTGCTCAGCAGGCCAGACCAAACATGCCAACTACCCAATAAATCTTTGTTGTTTTTAATTTGGAAAGCAGAGGTGATGTGCTGGATAATTTCCACAGGTCTCCTCTGACTTAAAAGGTCTTTGATGATAAGTCTGATGGGGAAGCGTGGTTGTCTATTAAAAAGTCCAGTATTTGAACTCAGAAAACCCTGGCTGGAACCCCAGCTCTTAAGTGCATGCAGTTGGGTCCTCAGGGAAATGGCTTAATCTCATTCGGTCTCCACCCCCAGCACCTACAGACGTGAGGATACTAGCCATTCTTATGTCCCAGGGCCATCGTGAGAATGTGCTGTTTGTTGTGGACATGCTCCTTTAAGGACTCTGGAGTAGCTACATCCTGAAATCAGAGTCTTGGCCTCTTCAGAGACAGGGAATACCATGCCTATTTGATGCAGAACCCTTTTCCCCTTTTCCTCTGATTTTCCTTTTCTTGGCCTCAGGCCCATCCCAAGAGGGCCAGTGCCACCAGCAGCCCAGTGATTCCTGTGTTGGGCTGAGGTCTGGGAGAGCTAATCTGTAATCAGAGTAACACAGCCACCTCCATAAATCTCTGGTGTGTCTTTCGGAGAAGTTTGTGTTGCTGAAAGTGTATGTCTCCTCCAGGCAGTTTTTCTTGTCTGCCTGAAATATGTCAGAGGACTTTTAGTCGATTCTGGCTGGCCTGGCAGGATAGAGAGGCAATCATAAGTGGCCTTAGCACGAGGCTGTGTGTGCGGTGCTGGTAGGGCCTGAGGTCACAACTCTAGGATATTTCTTTTATCAGAATGGCATAGATGGTGTGTTAGAGTCATGGCATGATAACACACCCCTAACTCTGTGACTTAGGACAGCCACCATTTATGGGGCTTTTAATCCAAGTTGAGCATTTGGACTGGGTTCAGCTGGGCAGTTCTTCTGGTCTGGGTAGGGTAGGCTAAGCTGACCTCAGTCATGTACATGTGGTCAGCTAACTATCAGAGGCGTGGTCAAATGGCAGAGGGTTCCAGAAACAGCAAGAATAGGAGATACAAGGTTTTTTTTGAGGCCCGAACCTGGAAGGTACATGTCATTCCTTCTGCTTCATTCTGTTGCTCAAAGCAAGTCACAGGATCATCATGGATTCAAGGGCTGGGGAAGTAAGAGTTCACCTCTTACAGGATGAAGGAGCAAAATACTGGACTGCATTTTTTCTTTTTAATTTATTTTAGAAAGAGAGAGTGAGGGAGGGGCAGAGGAAGAGGAGAGAAAGAATCTCAGGCAGGCTCCACACCCAGCACAGAGCCTGATGCCAGGCTCAACCTCCCAGCCCTAAATTCCTGACCTGAGCCAAAACCAGGAGTCAGACGTTAACCGACTGAGCTACCCAGATACCCGTATTGGGCTGTTTCTTCCAATCTCTACCAGTATTGATATTTTATTAAGCCTCTGTCTTACATCAAAGCCTGGGCTGATCTGCACAATCCCCTGAGGCAAGCATAATTATTCCCAATTTGATGATGGTAAAATGGAGGCTCAGATCTGTACGGGAACTTATATAATGTGATACAGCTGTTCTGGGAGAATCACATCCCAGATTCAAATGTATCTATAGCTGATTAAAAGACTACATACAGTTTTTGCACCTCTGCTAACCAGTCTTTTTTAACAGGGCTGAAGAGATTTGGATCACAAGCCACTGTTTGATCCAGCCTGGCTTGTGGTATATGAAAGGTAGTCAATTTTGGGCCCTGGCTACATCCTTGCAAGGCCCTATGGTCTAATGCAGGGTCAGCAGATTTTTTCAGCAAAGAGCTAGACAGGAAATATTTTAAGCTTTGCTGACCAAGAGACAAACTTGAGAATTACATAGGCACTTACACAATGAGAAAAAATTTTCCACAATTCTAAGTTCAAAATATAATAATAATAACCAAGTACCATTTTTTTTCCAATGGAGTTCTACTAATCAAAACAATGGAATGCATTTATGGATACTTTTTAAAAGTGTGAATTTTGTATGATTTTCACATCTTAACATATTCTTTTGATTCGTTTGAACCACTGAAAGATGCAAAAAAACCTGTAGTTCGTGCCTGGACCACACCAAAAACAGGCAGCAGATTGGAGTTGACCTGTACTCCCTGGTGTAAGGGAACATCTTAGACGTGGAATGAGAGAATCTTAGATTTAACGCCTTGACTGTCTACTTGCTGGATGACTACAGGTAACCCTGTATGTCTCAAAAGCATTGTTGTCCCAGGCTTTCAGGCACACAATTGGGGGAAATAACCCATTAGGTTGTCTTAGTCTACCAGTGATGGAAATGAATTTCAAGGTCATCCAGTCCTGCCCATAGATACAGAAAATGATGGATAGGAAGACCTCATCCATGCCGCAGAAAGAAATTAGGAGACCCAGGAATGGAATTCCAAGTCCTCTGACTTACAACATTGTCCTCTTTCCACGCCATTTGAATGTGTGGAATCACGTGGGCCATATACCCTGCAACCAAGACTGACTGTTGGGGAATTTGGATAAAACACATAGAAGCTGGCAGCTTGTGCCTTTTTCTGAATCAACTTTAATCGAATGGGTAAATCACTTAGAAGATTTTTGTAAAGAGAAGCCTTTGCATTTTCCCATTTTTGAGACAGACATGTTAAACATCCTGAGGGTACAAGGTAGAGCTCGGGGACCACAAGCAAGAGTTGTCAAGCAGTGCTCCAAAGAGGCATTCAGGGAGCAGGCAGGGGAGTGTGGTTGAGTAGGTAGGACTCTCCCATCAAGCTCCTGCTTCATATTTATATATTGAACTTCAATACTTTGGGGGGACATCCCAATCCTAGAATATTTTTAAAAAGAACATGTTTCTGTTTATAACAAAAGCTCCTATATCTAAGTGAAAAGAACGCTGCGGAAGCATGTGATAAATTTTCAACAGAACGGCACATGAAGCCCACCTTTTTCCTGCTCCATACCCATATGCTTGCCCACCTGTGCACGTGCATGCCCACGTTGAATAAAGTGGAACTTTTGAAACAATGCAGATTTGTCAAAGATCCAGAGAGGAGACTCCTCAGGTGTAAAGAATGAGAAGGAAACAAAGAGCTCGGGGTTCAAGCTTAGAAGCTGATGCTATGGTAATTCCCGCAGGCACTAGGGTGTGGTGGGATAAAGGTAAAGAGAAAGCAAGAGCATGAAGAGAACGGTTGGCCTCTCTCTTCTGTTCCCTAGGATTTTGTTGTTGTTGTTGTTCCTTAAATGCCACGTGTGAGTGAGTTCATACGGTATATGTTTTTCTCTGACTGACTGATTTCGCTTACCGTTTTACTCTCTAGCTCCATCCACGATATGGCAAATGCCAAGGTTTTGATCTTCTTTATGGCTGAGTAATAGTCCATTCTCTCTCTATATACCACATCTTCTTTACTCATTCATCAATCCATGGACACTTGGGCTGTTTCTGTAATTTGGCTCTTGTAGATAATGTTGCTGCATGATAAGGTAGTTCTATTTTTAATTTGTTGAGGAACCTCCATATTGTTTTCCAAAGTGGCTGCCCCAGCTTGCATTCCCATGAAAAGTGTAAGAGGGTTCCCCTTTCTCCGCATCCTCGCTAACATCTGTTGTTTCCTGAGTTGTTAATTTTAGTCATTCTGACAGGAGTGAGGTGGTATCTCATTATAGATTTGATTTGTGTTTTCCTAATGATGAGTGATTCTAAGCAAGAAAACAGACTCTTAACTGTAGAGAATGATCCGATGGTACCAGAAGGGATGGGGAGATGGGTTTAATAGGTGGTGGGGATTGAGTGCATTTTATGAGCACTGGGTGTTATGTGGAAGTATTGAGTCACTAAATTCTACACCTGAAACCAATATATGGTATGTTAACTAACTGGAATTAAAAAAAAAAAAAAAAAAAAAAAAAAACCACAAAAAACAATAACAAAAAGAAAAAAGAGAGAGAGAGAAGAGACAAAAATGTAACATGGGAGAAATAAGACCTAAAACATTAATAATTATAATAAATACAATTTGGAAAGTAAAATTCAGAGACAGATTACACTAAGGAAAATCTAATTGCTCGCCTTCTACCAGAGATCTTCCTAAAACATAAAGATTTTTGATAGGGAAGGGAAAGGAAAAATATCTACTAGACAAATACTAATCAAATGGAAGCTTGGGGAGAAGTAGAAATATACGGCAAAGTAAACTTTACAACAAGAAACAAAAAAATTCTTAGGAATAAAGAGGGTCATTAATCATAAAAGGAACAGTTCACCGGGAGACAAATGAAATCTGTACTTACATACAGAAACAACAAAGCTTCAAATTATATAAAGAAAAAAATGGAGGGAAGCACAATGACAGGTTGACTAATGCATAATCAAAGAGGAATGTTTTTACAGAAATCTTCCTGTTAGATCAGGTTGGCAAAATCAGTATACAGAATATTAAATGATACTATTAAAAATACAGTCAAATGAACGTATATAAAATTCTATACCCAAGAATTAGAGCTTAACGATTTTTCACAAGAAGTAAGAAATTCTTTTTATGGGTCTTGACATTTTATGATCTCAGTTTTCTGGCTTCGGCCCAATTTCCTGAAATTTTATTTTATTTTAAATGATGATTCTTTGCAATTTATGACTAAACGTGGTTTAATTTTTACCCCACTGAAAGATAGTTCTTTCAATCAGAGTTGGAAATAGGGAGAAGCAATCTGTGCGTGCTGATTTTATTTTTTGTGTTTTTGTTTTGTTTTACTTGTGGGGAAGGAAATGAGAGTGTGTGTAGGTGAGGTTGTAGTGGAATAGTTCCAGAAAAATGTTCACTGTCACGATAAAGTAGTAATCTTTTGTTACAATCGATATTCTTCATATTTCTTCTTCAGGCCATAGAAATAGTCCATTCTGTCAGGATCTCTTCCGGAAATATAAAGGCCCTATGTATGGTCTCATTGAAAAGATAGAGTTCCAGGGAATAGCTGTATTGCCCAGCTTCTCTATCTGCGTTAGCCGGATTACCTTGCCAAAGACGTTGGCTGAGACTGGCGGCGCAGTCCCTTTCAGCAGAATGTTGTGGCATTTATAGCAATCTGCGTACATCCCAAGATGGGGAAAGGTCTTGAAGAAGTCATGCTTTCAGTCAGGACTACCTAAAAATAACTTGACAAGATCTTGAGAACTCAAGACTAGGTCATTACCCGATAATTACAGCATCCCAGAATGTCTAGGCTCTTTGATAGACTGTGGCCTCATTCTAAGATTAGCTTCTGTGGTCCCAGTACAGTCAAATGAGTCAGATCATCCTTCCTTATGGTGTCGTCTCCAGCATAGAGTCCCTCCCTAGCTGGTCTCCTTGCTGCTGCACCTGATTCCCATTTCCCGATTCCAGCCCTTCCTGCTTCATCCCTGCCCAGGGTTTCCAACCTGACTTCCTACCAAGTTGAGCCATCATTGTAGGTCCTGAGATGCCAGAGGAAAACCAGACACACGAGGTCCTCACCCCTATGGGGCTCAAGTTATGGAGGAAGATACAGGTAGGCAGTCAACCAACAATTACAAATTGTCCTAAGTGCATTGGAATAAACGACCTTGGTGTTGACCAGGATCGTTGTCCATCAAGCATGCAGTGAAACCAGGTGGGCTTCCTATTCCCTGCCTTGGCTGGAAACCATCACTACCCATGACTGCCCCAGCCAGGATGGCCAGGAGGGAGGAACGGATCCTGAGGTTGTGGTTTATTTCCTACCTTGGGACATAGATCTGGTAGAAACAGGAGCAAGAATTGGCCACCTACCTATTTTGTGCCAGTCACTGTTGTAGGTGCTTCCAAATATCTTATTGTAGCCACTCTTTTGGAACATGATTTCATAAAGGAAGTTGGTATTCAGAGACATGAAGTCAGTAGCTCAAGCCC
The DNA here is from genome assembly GCF_011764305.1 of Mustela putorius furo. Taxonomy (NCBI): domain Eukaryota; kingdom Metazoa; phylum Chordata; class Mammalia; order Carnivora; family Mustelidae; genus Mustela; species Mustela putorius. The sequence continues at coordinate 2,294,610 of NW_025422439.1, read as the reverse complement.
ACATGGCCAGTCAGTGGTGGAGCCTGGATGGCCACTTGGACATGCTTTCAACACCACTGTCTCTGCTCCTACATTGTAGCTGGGCCTATTTGCAGCACCTGCAGGCAGGACTTGCTGTCCTGTCATCTGCGTGGGGCCTCTGCACACATACAGATAGGGTTTGGACTAAAATCCAGTAGACATAGAGGCAGCCACACCAAAAGGGCACTCTCCTGAATCCCCAAATTACCCTGGTGGAATTTGCATGCATTTTTCTTGCCTAATTATTATTAAGAATATGCCATCTGTGTAAACGAGATGTTATGGTTTTGTTGTAAACTCTCGTGCAGTGTAACTTGAAGATATCCAGCCTTTCATCTCACGGCATGACTGAAATGCTGGTTTGATGCACAAGGTCTAATTGTCCCCATCACGTGTTAGAAATCCAAATGTAGCTAAACATTAAGGTTAAATGATGATATCACAACTTTCTCGGTTTGCATTTTACATTCAATTGAAAACACAAACCCCTCGCCTCATTAATCCTTTGCAATCCAATTTTTCCCCCCCTAAACGAAATGATCCTTTTGGGACACATTTATATCCTTTTAACAGCCGCCTGACAGTTCAGCTGATGGAGTTTGTATCCAACTTTGTTACTGGATAGTGACAACTTGCCCTGATGGATATGTGTACACAATTATTCTCTCGCAGTTAGATTTAATTAATGCTTACCCTCATCATGATCTTGCAACTAGCGAGCTCTCTCTGCAGGAGCAGTTAATAGCAAAAGGATTTCTCCTTTAGCCAAGAGAGACTCCAAAAGGCTTTATAAAATTTATACTTTTTTTTAAGAGGAAAAAAAAAAGAAAAAAAATGCATCTGAGCTTATTTCTTCCCCTTCCATATTAATGCCACCTGTGAATGGATTTGAGGCTATAGTGGGGGAGGGGGTTGTTAAACCTAATTTCAGACTAAGTATTACTAATAGGAGTAACTGTGGCAGACCCACAAGGAAGATGCATTATTTTTTAATACCTTAGCGTCGAGGTGTCCCTTGCTTCATTCTGTTTACGTCTCCACAGAAAATACGGATGTGTGGGGTTTTTTCTGACCTACTCTCTCCCCACCTGCCACCCAACATTCAGTAATAAGTAGCTGTGTGAGAAAGGAGATATTAAGAAGAAAACACAGGAGAAAAAAGGAGTTGGAAGATGAGCTTTAGAAAGAGATTATTAGGAAGTTCGTAATAAGGGCAGGGAGTATATATTTATAAAACCCCATTAGATGGGGGTATGTTACAAGTAATCTGTCCCAGTCTGCTTGTGAAATATTCATGTGTCATTTGCTTTTTATTACCATAATGGCAGTGCCTTGTGTTTGCTGAGAGCTTTACAGTTTACAATGGATTTTCACATCCATTATCTTAGGTGATCTTTGCAACGACTCTGGGAAGAGGGAGGAGAAGCATTCACTGATGAGACAGAGGCTCAGAGAGGTTGAGTCACTTGCCCACGGTCACACAGCTAGAAAGTAAAAGAATCTGGCCGTGAAACCATAGCTTTTAAAGCCAAATCCAGTTCTGTCTTCACTACCTTATGCTACTTCGCTTTAGGGTTCAAATGCATGCAGAGAAGATTCGAGTGCGTGGTGGAGACAATAGTCCCTCTTTGCCTTCATTTGTCTTGCTAAAGGATCAGTGCACTCCTGTTTAAAAGATACCGTCTGAGTTGAGAATAATATGATGCAACGTTAGTGATTGCATACATTATTAATGGTCATTATTACTGTGTGTTTTTTTATGGGAGATTCCGCCCACTAAGATCTGAGAGGCCTCTAGTACAGAGTGCGGTCACTTCAGGGTAAAAGGAAACACACTCCTTCCCCATCGTGTCAGACACTACTTGGATGCCTTGATCTTGAGCCCCAAAGAGGCCTAGAATAAAATATTCTAGAAATTCATGACTTGCGAATGAGAGAAGGGTCCTTAGACATCACCCCATAATGCAGATGAGAAGGCTGAGGCCCAGGGAGGGGATGTGACTTTGCCCCTGTGAGTTAGTGGCCCACCTGGGCCTGCCACCCTGGTGTACCAACTCCCCACTCAGATCTCTGTCTAGGATGCTCCAGCGGTAACCTTAAGCTGGAAGAGGTCAGGGAAATCTCCTTTTTGATGGAAACTGGGGCCTGTATAAGGGTGAGGTTTATTTAGGGCCATGTGCTGACCCAGATGCGATACCAGGGCCTCCCCAAACCCTCTCTCCTTCATTTCTGTGAATTCCATTCAATTCAGCAAAAATTGTCTGTGTGAGTATTCTGGGCCAGGCGTGGCGCTGACGGCAGGGAGCGCGTCATCCCACGAAAACACAGACCCGTGTGCTATAGAAATGGGAGGAGAGAATTTGGCTGCTTACCCTTGGCTTGGCCCTGTGGGGAAGGAAATGGGAAACTGTTTCCTGGGGAAGTCCCAAGTCTGACTATAAACGATGAGCCTGGGGAAAAGTGCAGAGAAGAGTGGAGAGGGGTGTGGGGGGAGGAGTCCTCGCCCCCCAGTGCATGGTCTCTTTCCTTAGCTTCCCTCCTCATGTTACCCCTCTGTGTCCCGGAAGATGAGAGTTTGAGCTGAAAGACAAAGGCGACCTGCCAGTGGAAGGCAGCCTCTTATCTTTGCTGGCACTTTACAGTTTATAGAACACTAGCATTTCTGCCACCGCTGGGTTCTTATTTACCACGGGCTTACTTTGTGCCAGGCACCATGCCCATTTTCTTTTCCGATATATCTAATTAAATCTTCACAATATCCCTGTAAGGTTGATATTATGATGACTCTCATTTTAAGTGAGAAACTTGAGGATCACAAGGTGAAGGTCACGTAGCTGCCCAGTGACAGGGTCTGGATTTGAACGTAGATCAGTAGAACCGCCAAGCCTAGGCTCTGAAGCCCAGTGCATCCGGCCTCCATCATTGAGGCTGGCCGTGAGAACCCTGCGTGTGGGAGGCTGGAGGGCTGCCCCTGAGGTCAGCCTCTGGGTCCATGCTGCTCTGGGACAGGGACCCTTGGAGGGTGGTTTCTGAACAGGCAGCTTCACATCCTCTGGGAACTTTCTAGAGATACAGGCTCTCAGACCCTGCCACCCCATGGCAGAGCCCAGAAATCTGCATTTTAACAGTTTTCTTTTAGCGAGAGAGGCAGGACAGAAGGGAAATATTCCCAAGCTTGGCTCCTTTGTCATGGACTCTCAGAGCCAGAGGGAACTGTGGGTCACCGCTCCCAGCCCCTTTTGGAGCTTTGTCCCACCCGTCTGGTCTCTCTTGTTTACGATGTGAATCTCTTCGACGTGAGTGAGTAGTCATCGTCAGCTTAATAGAGGTGAATGGCCGGAAGCTTTATAAGCAGGATCTAGGGAGCCAGGCCATGTATTGTGTGGAGTGTGGAGCTCTGGCATATATGTGAACCGTTACATGTGAAAGGACACGTTTCATAGTCATCTCTCCGTCCTCTCCTCAATGAACCCATCACCAATTACTAATCACTGCCAAGGATGCCTTGTGGACTTCTCAAAGGCCTTTGTTGAAGTTGGTGTTGAACAAGCAAGGTGTCTTTCTCTCCTGGGACCCCTGACAAGCCAATGGAGTCATGTATCCATGGATATCGTACCTTGGCCCTCTCCCTTTCTTTCATAGTGTAAATGGCCAAGGGTACCCTTGGACGTCTTGGACACGGTACAGAAGCATTTTTGGCTTGTAGGCATCATATAGAGCCAGTACCTCTTTGTGAAGTTTGCGTGGCTTCCCACGCCACCCCTGGGTGGCCATAAGTGTAACAGGTGCCAGTGGGGGCTGATGGGGGTCTGGGCCATTTACTGGTGTCATTTACTCGTACTGATCTTGCTTAGACCTGCTCCTAGATGGCCACTTCCTTATGTCATCTCTCCTTACATGACTTGCTGAATCCGACAGAACGTAGCTCGCAATAGGCAGCTCTGTCTGCCTGGGCTCTTGATAGGACCAAGTAACATTACCAGGAGCTCCCCTCACCCCTGCAATTGCAGACCTCTCCACTGCGGGTGGCATGGCCTTATTCTCGAAGCTTGGGGATCTACTTTCTGAGTCTCCTAATAAACACTCATCCTAAGCTCCACACAGGATTTATTCAGACCAGTGACTCCTACATTTTGGGGTCCGCTGGATCAAATGGTGCAGATGGTAAGGTGGTTTACACCACAGACTGACCTGCTCCAGATCATTTTGCTAATCTGTGGCCTACTTGCGGCTGACATCCTTCCATGCCACTGGGGAAATGGGTCCGGGCAGTGTCCCCCGGTCTTAAACATGCTGCCTTCAGAACCCAAAGAAGACGCCCCAAGCGTTCTGCTTCTTTCCTGGAGGGGTGAACGGTAAGATGTAGGGATTTCTCATTTATTCGTGCCACAGACCACAGAAACCTAAACTCTTCACTGACGTGGCAATGCCCCGATTCTTCCTAGGATTTATCTTGGACCTATCAGAGCATGTCTATCTTAGCACGTGCTTGACTGTGCTTTCCCTTCCGTGTTCATCTGGTCCGATTAGCATGATGCATCAACAGAGAGAGCAAACCAATGTAATATTCTGCAGACTGTCTGCATGATCCATGTCCCTTCCAACTGTTACTGTGGAGCGTAGGATAGTTAATGCAGCCCTGGGGCAAGACTAGAAATGTATAGTGTTGCCTACCCCATATGAATGGAAACTGCTTCTGATCCTCCTTCCAGATAGGGTTGGGAAAAACCTTATTTTCCAGATCAACGGCCACAGACTCTATGCCCAAGGCTGTGTTAATTGGTTGTAGCCTCGACACCACATCTGGCAGCCGCAACTGAGCCAACCATTTGTTTGAGTTTGTGGTCGCTCCCTGCCATCCTTCTGGATCCATCTTTGTTGTTAAAGGACCAGGTTGGTGAATTAAATGGAGATAAGATAGACCACTACCCCTGCCTCTTTAGGGTCTTTAACCACATTACTTACCACATCTATAACCCTCAGCATGAGAGACTGGTTTCGGTTTCCTCTCTTGGCTGGGGATGGAAATCTACTTGGAAGTGGATATGCACATGCCCCCCAGGACAGTTTATCAGAGAGGAACAATGGGAAAGAAGCAAGAGAGCAATGGGAAGAGGGCTCTGTCTCTCATTACGTATGTCTGTGTATATTATGCACTTGGGGACTGGGGACATGATTATCTCACATGACGTAGACCTAGGTGAGAACTCCCAACTGGTTACCTGACCCCCATTCGAAGTATGCCATGGGTCCCTGGTATCAGAGTCAACTTGTCTCCAACTAGCTTTGAAAAATCTGGATATTCCTCTTACCTGGGCACATGGCTCCCCAAATACAAGACCGGAAGTCTCTCTGAGGAGCACCTGACCTACTATGTACATTTGCTGTAGTGTTACACCCTTCCTTGTGGGTACCCTCTGCTTCAGTCAGTGGGTGCAGCCTGAGAGCTGGTTCAGGGCTAGAAACTGGGTATACCGTAGAGGCTCAGCAAACACTTGCCGTCCTAACACGATGACTCATTTTGCCGGAAGTGTTCAGCCTGTGTGTAGGAAGGTGGAGTTTCCAGTCATTCACAAACAGATAGGATAAAATTTTCCTATGAGCCACCACTTTCTTCTATTTCAAGGTTTTGCCTCCCTCCCTCATACCCAAAAGGAGCCAAAATATTTTGTAATTGTTCAGCACTTCACAGTTACATAATCTCTGAATACGAATCACTTCCTTTAATGTGAAGTAATAGCTGTGCGGTGTTATGAATTATCTTTTCCCATTCCAGTGCCATGCATCTGTTCCCCTCCACCTAGCAAATTCTACCTGCAGAAAGGATTCACAAGTCAGGCTTCATCACCTTCCTGGGAAATGGAGGGTAACAGGCATGTCACAGAGGGTCCCTTAATTTTTGTTACTCATAGATACCTTATCTCAGAGAAGACCTAGTGAGGCGGGAATTGGCATCCGTGTTTTTCGTGTTCAAAAAAAAAAACAATTTTTTTTTTTCAAGAGTCAAAGAGATTTTGTCATAATCGCACAGCGAGGAAGAATCTAAGAGTAAATCTCGTCCCCCGTCGTGGTTTCTTCCTCGCCTCAGGAAGGGTAAACTTTGCTATTAACTTGGCTATTGTGGAGTGAAAACTTCTGGAACTGGTGGATGAGGGGGTATGGTGGAGGCAAAGGGGCAAGGGCCCTTGAGAACACGCCCTGGTCTGCCGTCCCCTGATCACACAAGCCCACCTGGTCCTCCATGGGACCCTTCCTGCCCTGGCTTCCCCAGGCCTTGGCACCCTCACTCCCTTAGCCTGAAGCCATTCCCTGGGAAATTCAGAGCAATTTGGGAAATGACACACTGTGCCCAGCAAAATGAAATTTATCCTTTCTTTCCCTTCATTTCCCCAGTGAGCTCCTCATATAACCAAATAGGTGAGTTCCTGACATGGAGATATGTTTGTAAGTGATTTCCAGACCTGTAAATCCTCTCTTTCCAAAGGCAGGATGGCTGATAATGTGGGATTTTCCCTTTATCCCTGGAGCTTTGAACTTTTCTACATGTTTTCCCATTATCTATTCATTCATTCCGCAGATATTTATGGAGTGCCCTGCTGTAAGCCAGGCACTCGAGTGAGCGCACCGTGATGGAAAGACAGAAATTCTAATCTCCTGATGGGTCTGTAGTGATGGAAGTGAGAGGCAACCAAGACACAGCATCATCTCAGATAGTAATAAATGCTCTGAAGGAAAATGAAGCAGGTTAGAGACTATGTGGGAGTGGAATAAGAGGGCATCTCAGGCGGGGTAGTAAGGGAAGGCTTCTCTGACATGATACTGAGTAGGGACCTGCATGAAGTCGAGAAAGAACATTCCAGAAAGGAGCAACGTCTTGAGCCTGAGACAAGAACAAGGATGATGTGTTTGATGACCAGCAAAATGGACAGGGTGAAGGATGCATTGTGAGTGAAAAGGACAGAAAGAAAGAAGGATGGATTGTCTGTTCTCTGGAAGAGAATGAAAGGGACCAATATGGCTGCCATGGTTTGTCCTGATTAAGGGCATGACTGCAGGTTGTTGTTTGCCTGGATGGGGCAGGCTGGGAAAGTCGCCGGGGTCAGGAGGAACCAAGAAGAATTCTGACTTGGCCATGTGAGAATTTCTCATCTGATTTGCGTAGTGGCTTTGCAGAATACGCGGGGGAAGGATATAATTATTTTTCTTTAATGAGAAAACAGAGAAGGTAAATGACGTACCTAAGCCACGTGGTAAGTGATTGAATGAGGACCCAGGGATCCTACGTTCTAGCTGACGCGTGTATAAAAGTTGTCAGTGAATCCGTTTCTGAATGACAGTGAAATTATTTGGCACTTGCGCTCTTGTAGGAGGGAGGCAGAAGTTGGAAATGATTTTTTTTTTCCCAAAACAGTGTTTTTTTAAAAAAGGGGCTTTCGCCCATATTCTGCCCTGCTGTCCTAGGAGGTGAGAACCTTTGGGGGGGATCTTGCTCCAGAGGGGATGCCGTTCACCCCAGGATTGCTATGTCTGGAGGAAAGATGAAAGATGCACTGTGGTTTCTGCTTCGAAGAAATCCTGTTTTCTCCCGGGATGGGAATGTGGGAGGCTTGAGTGGGGAGTGGTGGTGAGCGGAAAGGGAAAAGCAGACTCTGAGTACACGGTAGGTAGGGTATTTGTTGGAGATGAACAGACTAGTAACGCAGCCAATGAGGTTAATTAGAGAACATCTCTTCAGAGGCTCTGTAGCACAACACCATGGGGGTTGCTGGTGAGAACAACCCCTCCTGCTCCATTCCTTCTAGCCAACTCTTGATAGAGCCTACCAGGTACCTGTGACCACACTGAGAGGCAGTGCCTACTGGGTACCAGGCACCACTCAGACAGGCAGTGCCCCTGTCCACGTTTTGAGAGGCTCTGGGGAAAGCTGTTCCCAGCTCCTAAAGTCGCCCAAACTTACCAAAAACAGCTTGATTGGCACCACTTTGGGCATTAGACTGCTTTGCTTTTCTTTGTCTTTCTTTCTTTCTTTTTTTAACTTTACTTCTTTTCCCCCTCTCCCTGAGCTATTTAAAACCCTAAACTTCTCCAAGGGAGAAAAGAAGGAGTGCAAATAGCAAATTGAATTTAGTTCATTTCACTGGGATCTGAGCTAATTAAATTTGGCATTTGCATAGGCCCCTTCCTGTGTCCAGCACATGACAGCGGTGGACTTTCCACTGCAAAAGGGACACGGAGTTTCCTTATTCCTAACAGGGTTTCCCTTTGTCTCTTTTTCACCTGTTCCGGGCCTTGCTCGCTCTGAAAGCTTCTGTCCTCAAGAGGTACCCAGAAGGAGCCCGGGGTGGAGGGAACCAGGGCTGACTGTGAATCAGATGTTTCATAGTCATCTGGACACATGGCCTGGCACGTTACTTCTAAGATCCTCTGCTCATCCTCTTTATGTCATGGACTTATTAATTGGATCTACTTAAATGATGTACGGAAAGTGCTGTTTTTGTTTGTATTGTGCTGATGCCTGACTCCCAAACACACACACACACACACACACACATACACATCAGTGATCGTGGTCGTCTGACCATCGAGGAACACTTACACGGGCCACAGGACAACAACTAAGCTACAGCAGGCAAGCAGATCCCTGTGCAAGCCTGACTTGGGAAGAGGGGCTTGGCCAAGGTGTTGGCTTCAGCCTTTGATGGCTGCCTCCCAAGACCCCATTCACATTGAGCAGGATGAGACGTTTCTGGTGAACTCTTGTACCTTCCCCTTGTCTCCTGCTTTGCTCTTCCAAAGTGACAAAGATCATTTAAGGTAGCAGTTACTTGGCACCTGCTGTTCTAGACTGTTTGTCTATTTATTTTTTTATTTTTGTGTGCCCAGAAAGGTGCCTGGAAGGTAGACACTCCAGTGCTTCCATCCTGCGTCAGGAGGATCTGTTTTCACCAAGATCCACAGAGTCCATGGTGAACCCTTCCCTGAGTACAGCAGTCCCCACACCTTGGTTAGTTTCCACTCACCTGCTACACAGCTAAGCCAGATGCCTTTTCTTTTCTCCACCATGACCTCTCTCCACTCTCCTGCCTCCCTCCACTTCCATGCACCCCAGCTGGAAACCTGATCATTCTTGGCACCAGTCCCAGGACAGCGGGAGCGACCCCTACAAGGTATCCTCACAGTTTCTGCACTGACTTATGTGATAGTCTTACACACTTCATTCCATCACCTGCCTTCTTGATCCCTGCCTCCATCAGGATCCAAGTTGCTTGCCTGGAGGGACTGTGTCTCATTAACAGATCCCTAGCCTATTGTACAGGTTTCACATATAGTAGGTGCTCACTAAGTGTGCCATGTAAACATACAAATAAATGAATAAAATGAAACAAGTATTTGCTCAGTATTCTGAGGTTTGAAAGATTCTTTTAGGCCTTGCAGCAGTACTGAGAGCGGATGATACTCCTATTAGAGCTGTAAGAGTGTAGAGTCAAAGGAGGTCAGTGATTCACCCAAGGTCACTGTTGCAAATTATCATTGCTGCCTAATAAATTACTCCAACATGTCGGTGGCTTAAAAAAAAAAGAAAAACATTTTATTTTACACAGTTTTGTGGGTCAGGAGTTTGGGAAGGGCTCGGTTGAGCAAGTCTGTCTTGGAGTCTCTCCTGTGGTTACAGTCAGACATCAGGCTGGCTGCAGTCTTCTGGGGACTCAGCTGGGCTGGGTTTTCAAAATGGCCCACTGACAGCTGGGGATGCTAGGCGTTGGCTAGGGATTCAGCTGGGGCTGGTGACCCGTGCTTCTGCAAGTGGCCTCTCCAACATGGTAGTCTCTAGAAGGTCAGATTTTTTGGATAGTGTAATCTTCCCAAGAGAACCATGTAAAACTCCACGGTCCTTTTTGACTTAGCCCTGGAAGAATGGCTTACCTCTGCCATTCTCTTTCAGCCCAAACAGCAACAGGCCCCTCCAGGTTCAAGGATAGGAGATCCCACCTCTAAATAGGAGGTGTGCCCAAGAGATTGTAGGGGGGGCTATGTCTGAAACTACCATAATCGTGTAATCAAAGGACTAAAACTCAAACTCAGGGATTCTGACTACAAATCCAATCATATTTTGCTAGTCCATGATGTGTGTGTGTGTGTGTGTGTATGTAAAATGAATTTCCCATACACGAAACAATTCAGAGCTAATGCAGTGTATCAGCACGGGCCTCAGTTCGCCACATAGCCGCAGAAAGAATTATTTCACTAAAAACACAATTTATGGTAAATTATTGAATTGTCTTTGTTCCAATTTCATGCCTGAAATGTAGAGGAGAAGGGAAAACACATATCCCTCTGGGATTACCTCTCTGTCCTTAAGTGTGATAGACAAGAATAGTATTATTTGCAAAGGATATTTCTTAGACAGAAATGCATATTTTAGTTATACATTTAACCAGGAAAATGATGCTGGCTTAATCTAATATGCCATGGACTGGTTTATTATTTTTTTTAATTTAAAATGATTTATGCTCATTAAAGAAAGTTTGTAAAGTTACTAGAAGTAAAACCATAATAAATGAAAATTTATTGTAACCTCATCATCCAAATGCTACTAACTTTTAAATTTTGCTCTAATTTCCTTCCAAGCTTGAATTATCTCCTTCTATATGCAATTTAAAAATCAGCTTTCATGAGGTGTACTTTATGTACAATAAATCGCATCCATTTAGAGTTTACAATCCAGTGAGTTTTTGGAAGTTGTGTGATCATTTCCATCACCCCCCCAATTCCTTGCGATGTTTTCATAGTAAATTCATCCTTATACACACCAACATCAGGCAATCACAGATCTGCTTTTATCTCATATAGACTGGATTTACCTTTTCTAGAATTCTACGTAAGTGGACTCAGACAGTATGCATTCTTTGTGTTTGGTGTCTTTAACTCAGTGTTTCTGAGATTCATATATATTGTTGCGTATATCAGGAGTTCCTTTTTTTAAAAGATTTTATTTATTTACTTGGCACACACAGAGAGAGAGATCACAAGTAGGCAGAGAAGCAGGCAGAGAGAGAGGAGGAAGCAGGCTCCCCACTGAGCAGAGAGCCCAATGCAGGCCTCGATCCCAGGACCCTGAGATGACCTGAGCCAAAGGCAGAGGTTTAACCCACTGAGCCACCCAGGTGCCCCAGGAGTTCCTTTTTTAATGCAGAATAGTATTCCATTATGTGGATATGCCTTATCTACTCACTTGATGAGTGGACATTTGAGTTGATTTCAATTTTTTACTACTCTGAGTAAGACTGCTATGAACATTCATGCACAAGTTTTTGTGTGGATATATGATTTTATTTCTCTTTATCAATAGTTAGGAACAGGATATGTGGGACATAAGGTTGTAGGTGTAAGTTTGTGAGAAAGTAGTTTTTTTCTTTTCTTAAAAAAGATTTTATTTATTTATTTATTTGAGCAGTGGGAGGGGCAGAGGAAGAGAGAGAGAGAGAATGAATCTCAAGCAGACTCCAACCTGAGCTCAGATCAATCATGGGCTCAATCTCAGGACCCTGAGATCAAGACTTAAGCCAAAATCAAGAGTCAGATAGATGCTTAACCAACTGACCCACCAAAGTGCCCCATAGTTTTTTGTTTTGTTTTTTTTTTTTAAAGAGTTTATTACTTATTTATTTATTTGACAGAGGGAGAGAGAGAGATCACAAGTAGGCAGAGGCAGACAGAGAGAGAGGAGGAAGCAGGCTCCCTGCTGAGCAGAGAGTTTGATATGGGGCTCAATCCCAGGACCCTGGGATCATGACCTGAGCTGAAGGCAGAGGCTTAACCCTCTGAGCTACCAAGGTGCCCCTGTTTTGTTTTTAAAGTAGATGCATGATATAGATTCTTTTTTAAAAAATATTTTATTTATTTAGTTATTTTAGAGAGAAAGAAAATATGCATGTACAAGTTTGGGGAGGGGCAGAGGGAGAGGGATATAGAGAATCTCAAGCAGACTCTGTGCTGACTGTGGAGCTAGAAGTGGGGCTTGATCCCAGGACCCTGAGATCATGACCTGAGCAAAAGTCAAGAATCTGATGCCTAATGCCCTGGGCCACCCAGGCACCCCTAAGTTTTGTTTTGTTTTCCAAAGTAGGTGCACAATATACATTCTCATTAACAGTGTATGAGAATTTTACCTGCTCCCGGGCGCCTGGGTGGCTCAGTGGGTTAAGCCACTGCCTTCGGCTCAGGTCATGATCTCAGGGTCCTGGGATCGAGTCCCGCATCGGGCTCTCTGCTCAGCAGGGAACCTGCTTCCTCCTCTCTCTCTCTCTGCCTGCCTCTTTGCCTACTTGTAATCTCTCTCTGTCAAATAAATAAATAAAAAATCTTAAAAAAAAAAAAGAATTTTACCTGCTCCCAAGCCTTGTTGAAATTGGTAAGACTGAAATTTGTTCTTTTAAATTTACCCAGCCTTAAAACAAAACAAAACAAAACAAACAAACCAAAAAAACAAAAACAAAAACAAAACAAAACAAAACACCATTTCAATGATTACATAGTGGTACCTCATTGTGGCTTAATTTGTATTTCCCTGATGACTAAAAAGGTTGATCATCTTCTCATGTGCCTATTGCCATTCTTTGTTAAAGTATTTCTTTCTTCAAATAATTTGCAAATTTTTTAATAAGATTTTATTTATTTATTAGAGAGAGCGTGAGAGAAAGAGCATGAGAGGGGAGAGGTCAGAGGGAGAAGCAGACTCCCCGACGAGCTGGAAGCCCGATGCGGGACTCGATCCTCGGACTCCAGGATCATGACCTGAGCCGAAGGCAGTTGCTTAACCGACTGAGCCACCCACATGCCCTAATTTGCAAATTTTTAACCAAGGTTTTTTTTTTTTTTTTTTTTTTTGTCTTCTTAAAAAATTATGAGAAGTCTTCAAATATTCTCAACACAAGTCATTTGTCAGATAAATGTACGTTACGCCCCTCTTTCCCATGGTCTTGTTTTCCGTGGTTTCTGTTATCCATGATTGACAGCAGTCCCAGGCTGGTGCTCCTCCTTCCAGGCAGACCCTCTGCTTCTAATGCGACATCAGCTCTCAGGTAACCTCCCAGTACGTCACTGTGCGTCATTCCCCAGCCTGTCTCATCATGTAGGCATCTTACCATCTCACATCATCACAACAAGGGTGAGTATAGTACAGATAGATTTTATGAGCAAGAGAGAGCACATTCACATAACATTTATTACTGCCCCGTTTTATGAGTAGTAATGATTCATCTCTTACTGTGCCCAATTTATAAATTAAACTTTATCATAGGTAGGTATGTATAATAAAACACATCCTGTATATAGGATTCAGTACTCTCTGTGGTTTCAGGCATCCGCTGGCTGTCTTGGAACGTATTCCCTGTGGATAAGGAGAGAACTAATGTGTTACAGACATTTTCTCCCATTTAATGGTTTGCTTTTACTTTTATTAGTGATGTCTTTAGAATAGCAAAATTTTTTCACCTTTATATAATTTGTTTATATATGTATATAGTATTTTTTTCTTTTATGATTCATGCATTTGGTCTTAACCTTAGATCTTTGCCTATCCCAAAGCCACTAAGATGTTTCTCCTGTTTTCTACTGGAAGTTTAATAGCTTTAGTATTTAACTTTAGTTCTATGACCTGTTTTGAGTTAATATGTGTATTTGACATGATCTAGGGCCTGCGTTCCTTTCTTTTAGCATATGGCTCTCCACTTGTTCCAGCACCATTTGCTGAAAAGGCTTTCCTTTGACCATTTGTTGAAAAGGCTTTCCTTTGACAACTTTGTAAAAAATCTGTTCTGTGTGATTCTGAACTCTTTCATTGATCTGTATGCCTCTGCTTTCACTAACAATACACTGTCTTGGTTACTATAGTTTTATTACAAGTCTTGAAAACAAGTAGTGTAAGCCCTCCAATATTGTCCTCTTTTAAAATTGCTTGGCAGTCCTTGGTTACTTACACTTCACTATAAATTTTTAAATCAACTTGTCAATTTCTACTAAACAAACAAACAGAAACTCCCAAACCCTGGGGCATTGTAAATAGGATTGCATTTAACCTGTCGCTATATCTGGGGGGGTAATGACATCTTAATGGTATTGAGTCTTGAAGTCCACCAACATGGCATATCATTCCATTTATTTAGGTTTTCTTAAATTTCTCTTAGCAGTTTTCTGCTGTTTTCATAAAAAAAAAATCTTGTATGTCTCTTGTTAAACTTACTAAGTAGTTTCTTGCATTCTTGTAAATGGAATTATTTTTAAATTTCATTTTTCATGTGTGTGCTGCTTCTATATAGAAATGCAATCACCTTTCCTATATTAATTAACCTTTTATCTTTCAACCATGCCAAAGTTACTTATTCTTCCAATTGTTTTGCAGATTCTTTGTGATTATTTTTCTACATGATCATGTCACCTGCAAACAAACATTTCCTTTCCAAGCTTTATGCCTTTTCCTTTTTCTTACCATATAGAAATGTCTAGAGCAAGGCTGTTTCTCAAAGTTTGATTTCCAGCAGTTTGACTATCAGCAGAGACCTTTCCCCCCGATGCTTATCCCATTCCGTGTTCTCTGAGCTTTGTGAATTTGCTAGCTTATGACTTTCTTATACCAAATTTGGTCAATTGTCAGTCTTTCTTTTTCTCTCTCTTTCTCCTTTCCTTTCCTTTTTAAAAATTTCTTGTTCTTTCTTTCTCTCTCTTTCTTTCTTTCCTTCCTTCCTTCCTTCCTCCCTTGTTCTCTCTCCTTGCCTTCTGCAACTCCACTTATCTGTATTTAGAGCTTTTGATATGACCCCATAGATCCCTTAGACACTGTTAAATGTTTTTCAATGTTTCTTCTCTCATGTCGTCAGATTAGAGCATTTTATTAATCTATCTACAAGGTCAATGGCTGTTTCTTCTGTTCTCTCTCCTAAGCCTATCCAAGGATTTTTTTTTTTAACTTCATATAGTTGTTCTATATTTCAGTTCTAAAATCTTGATTAGCTTACTGTGTGTGTGATTTTTCTGCTAATAATCTTTGTATTTTTTTTATTCATTATAGTCTTCTTCTTCTTTACCCTTGTGAGCACAGTTACAGTAGTTGTGTTAAAATCCTCGTCCATCTGGCTGTCTCTGGAGTCCTGAGCAGGGACTCCAATCCCAGTCATTTCTTCTTCCCTTCTCTGTGCTGCATATAATTCACCCTGAGTGTGTGGTTCAGAGGTCAACCAGAGGTGTGCACAAGGTTTACACACAGACTATGAGACCCTCTCTGGATCTCTTCTTGGGATTCGTCCTTCCCTTCCTGGTGACAGGGGTTGATCTGAATCCTGTCCATGAAGATTGTAGTTTTTCTTGCCATTTCAGGGTCCCTGAGCCAGACCGAAATTATGACGACACTCAGGGTAAAGCTTGAAACTTGAGAAATTCACCTGTGCTGCCTGTTTTCTCCATGTTTCAACTCCTTTCCAAACATACCTGCTTGATTTACTTTCCAGAGCCCTTAGGTGTTTTTGTTTGTCTGTCTGTTTTGCATTTTGTCTAAAATTTATTGCTCTCTGGAGGAGAGTAGGTCTGTTCATATCTTACTCCTCCAGTCTATAAGCAGAAGCTCTTCTATATTTAATAGTAAATCCTTATTTACAAATTTATCATTTTTACCCCCATTCTTAAAATTAGTATTGGATACAAGTATTTTCTATGTATCTCATTATCATCATGCCCCCTTTAATGTTCCAGCATAATTAACCATTTGCTTCAAGTTGGGCATTATTTTCCACTTTCCTGTATTTATAAATAACATTGCAATGAGTGTAATGCTACATAAAGCCTTTCCTATATTTAAGGTGGTCTCCTTAGGGTGAATTCCCAGAAGTCGGTCAAAAAGGATGCATATTTTTTTAAGGCTCTTTTTTATATTGCCAAATTGCTTCCCCAAAGGGCCATACAAATTTGCACTGCTTGCAACAATTTAAGAAAATGATTATTTCATAAAATCTTTGCCGGTACTGGATATTATGAAACCAAGAAATAACACTTGTATTTCAAAAGGTGAAAAATTATAACCAAGAATTGATGAACACATATACATGTGATATTTTAATGTCAGAGAATAGATTTTTTTTTCTCGTTCTATGACCAGAGACTTTAAAATGAAATAGATGTATGACAGGGAGGAAGACTCTAAAAAATGAAATTCTGAGCAAATAATCACAGAGAATTACAATGAGGGAGGAATTTGGGAAGCATAGAGAGATAAAATATACTTGCACAGGAAACTCAAAGATGATAAACAGGCCAAAAATACATAAAAGTTTAGCTTAAACTTCTGAAAATACTTCCAGAAAGGCTGAGCTTTCAGATTTGTCAGTTCATGGTGGGAAATTTTGAGAAAAAACAAAAAACGAAAAGCAAAAAAAAAAGAAAGGAAGGAAGAAAACAAGCTTTTAAAATTGCCTTTGGAACAATAAGAAGAAGCAAATGATTGTCCCATTGCCTGAAACAACTGAAACCTTATTACCAGATAAAAGTATAAACAAAATTCATTCTGAATCTGTCAGATCCGTCATTTACATCAAGGAAAAATCTGAAAAGTAGAAAAGGGAGAATAAAGATATTTCATAAGACATGCAGCTCCAATGTACAGAGGAAGTACTGAGTGTTTACTTGAAGTGTCTGCCTCAATTTCAGTCCTTAGACTCAAGCAAATTACTTTTCCAGGGCTAACATGAGTTGATGGTATGTGTTTAATCACAGAGTAGTGATATTCATAGAGGAATCAAGGGTAAGTCGAGAGGCTTCCACAGTTCTGAAGGACAAATCATATCCTCCTTTCAAATAGGCGGTGAAACACTTTTGAAACTTGATCTTGATTCTCAACAGGGTAAGGTCATTTGGTCAAATTAACATAGTGAGCATGCGTGAAGGGAAGCTGGAAGCTCAGGGAGCCATCGTGGGTTCACTAAAAGAAAATCATGGCAAGCAGACTACATTTCTACTTCGGGTTGCTTTGTGGTGCAGGTAGATCAGGGAGATAGTATAGGCACAGGATATCTGAATGTCAGCAAACTATTTGTCAAAGCTTCTCATAGGTGTATTGATTGTTTTATATGTCTTTATCTGAATAGTCTATCATCCCAATTAAGTGCAACCTTTATGACAATAGAATATTTCTGTCTTACTCCCCGGCATACTTTCTGGCAGATTATAAGCTTTCAACATATATTTATTGAATTAACAGTATTTTGTTGCTGTTGTTTCCAAAGGAGGAAATTGTAGAGTGTTTGACAGTATAGTCAGATTGCTCACCTTTATTCAATTACATGGCCTCAAAGAGCTTTCATTAAGGGACTGATGTCAGTTCAAGCGAGTCCTCTAACTATAAGCTACCAGGTTTTGTTCTTTGTCTAGTTCTCTTCAACACCTGTCTCCTTGCCTTACATCAGGGGAAGACTTGGCATCAGATACCAACAATAGCAAGAACCACAAAAATAAGCTTCCCCACCCACTCTTCCTCCCTCCTGGCTATGTGGCCTTCCCCAAGACAAATCATCCCTATAAACATCAATTTCTTAATATTTAAAACAAAGGTATCAGCATTGATTTATAGTATATGCTTGACATGTTGCAAACATCCAGTCACTATTCATTCCTTTTCTTATATCCTGTTCCTTTTCATATTTATCCAGTTCAATGAGGGTGTGCTAGTCAGGGAATAGTGAAAACATGAGATCACAGGACTTGGATGAAAAAATATCTTGAGACACTAGGAAGAGAGGGCCAAAATATATAGACACATTTGGTAGTATAAACGTTCTTTGCTTTGGTTTAGAAGAAATCAGTTCTACAAACACATGATAGGAAAGACCAGATTTATTTGCAGTGCATGGGAACAAAAAACTGAGAGCATACTGAGTACCAGTCAGCTGCCACTGAAGCGGGGGCCAGTCCTGCGCTGCATTATTATAAAACTTGTGTCCAGAGAAATGGAGGCGGGAGTCCATTTCTGCTCTGGGTGGGTCAGAGCACACCTGGATTATCCCATGTCAGTCTAGACATCACAAATCAAAAAGGATTTGAGCCCCCCGGAGTAGGTTGAAAAGAATATGACAAAACAAATTTGAAATCTGAGATGCATATCAAAAGCACTAAGACTGGAAAACTGTGATGTAACACCCAGCATTATAGAGTGAAATAATCACCCTGTATGTAGCTGATCAGAGTGGAATTGGTCTCACCTTCCTGGAGGACATCTTGGCGGTATGGACCAAAACTTTGAATATGTCAATACCCCTCGTCCCAGTCATTTATCTTTTTACTCTCAAGAAAATTCTACACATGGATGCACAGGAATGTGTAGAAAGATTTATCTTTAGGAACATGTGGTGCAGTATTATAGTGAAAAATTGGAAACAATATAAAATTCAAACAATAGGGAATTGATGAAGTGCATGATGATACATTGGTGTAATGGAATATATCGCGGACATTAAATGATACTGCAGTCAATACTTAATGACATGAAAGGATGTATGTGACATGTTTTATGTAGCTTCATTTTAATTCCGTAAGCAATCGCTATTCATTTTCAAGAAAAAAAGGAAAATAAGAAAGGTCAACAAAAAGAAGGAAAACTCAGTATTCAGAGAAACTCACTATGAATACTTTGGTGGATAAAGGTGTAGGTATGTTTACAGATGAAGATACTGGTATACACCTGCACCTAGATACAGACTAGATGTGTATATATACAGACATACATGATATATATAATTTATATAATGTCAGGAGATCTAAGCATATAGCTAGATCCTAACATGTATTTCTTTTCTTTTTTTTAAAGTATTAACTAACACTACTTTAATAATCATATTGCTATATATAAATATATCACACCAACACACTGAACACCTCAGATGCCTATAACTAACATGTATGTCTGATATAAATGAATGAATTAATTTAAGCTTAGATATTTTAAAACAATATGTGCTCATGTTATAAGACAACAAAGTCTAGTATAAATGCATGGTTAAAAACTAGAAATAAGGGAAATCCGGTGGGAGGGAGAGTTATTAGCTTGATTATTATTTTCCTCTTTGTGTCTTCTAACTTGTTTCTTTCTAATTTTCTACAATATATATGCATTGATTTTGGAACCCCAAAACAGTCATAGTTTGTATAAAACATATGGTGTAAGGAACGGCATTAGGAGGGATATTTAGTTTGGAGGGAAATACCACGCAGCTGAAGGTCCATCATTTGGAGTTATGGAATAGCCTGAGTCTGTAATTCCCAAAGGTAGACAGTCTAGAGGTTGGAAATTACAGGGAACTTGATTCTTGGCCAACCTCACAGTCTGTTCTGCCATCTATGAACTGTGTGGCCTTGAACAAGTTGCTTGTGGTATCTCTGACCTGAAGTCTCCTCATATTGCAAATGGGGGTAGCAATGCCTATCTCAGCCAGTCATTGTGAGGGCCAAAGAAGCTGCCTACCATTGCAGGGAAGCCAGTAAAGGTGCTAAGCGTTCTGTGATGCTTGCTAGGTGTTAATGCCTTTTCCAGGCATACAGCATGTTAGTAACAGGACAGGCTCGGACCTGGGTCTCTGGACACCCAGTTCATCTTTAGGGCTTAGGGCTGCCATATGATGACAGGTGGGAAGGAATGTGGGTATTTTTGTAAGACTGGACAAGGGGAGGTTTCTGGTTACCTCCTGCTGCATAAAACATCACTCTAAACTTATTGCCTTACAACAACAACAACCCTATGCTCATGCTACCTAGGAGTCAGGAATCCATAAATGACAAAGGGAAGACAGAGGAGTTGTCCCAGCTCTACAAGGACTGGGTCTCAGCTGGGAATAGTCCCAACATCTGTGGGTGACCCAGGGGTTCGGAGGGTGTGGGGTGGGGATCATCTAGAAACTTCTCTCCCAGCTCATCTGAGACTGTTGGTGGCACCACTTACATGGGGGCCTCTTCATGTGGTTAAGATCTCTCACGGTGCAGGGGCAGGTTTCCAACGAGGAGGTAAACATTTGAAAGTTAGTGTTTTAAGAAAGCCAGGCAGAAGCTGCATGGCCTTTTATGACCCATTCCTAATGCAGAGTCACTTCCTCGGGTGATTGTTTATTAAAAAACACTTTCTTTAAAGAAGAGGGTATATATATATATATATATATATATATATATATATACACACACACACACACACACACATATACATATATGTATATATATACACACACATATACACAATATATATACACTATATATATATGTCTACACACACACAATGGAATACTATGCAGCCATCAAAAGAAATGAAATCCTGCCATTTGCGATGACATGGATGGAGCTAGAGGATATTATGCTTAGCAAAGTAAGTCAATCGGAGAAAGACAACTATCATATGATCTCCCTGATACGAGGAAGTGGAGATACAACGTGGGGGATTTGGGGGGTTGGAAAAGAATAAATGAAACAAGATGGGATCAGTTGGGAGACAAACCATAAGAGACTCTTAATGTCACAAAACAAACTGAGGGGGGCCAGGGGGAGGGGGGTAGGGAGAGGGTGGTGTGTTATGGACATTGGGGAGGGTATGTGCTATGGTGAGTGCTGTGAAGTGTGTAAACCTGGTGATTCACAGACCTGTACCCCTGGGGCTAATAATACATCATATGTTTATTAAAAGTTTTTTAAAAAAATTATAAAAAAAAAAACACATCCTTAAGGCAGCCCAGATTCAAGGGGAGGCAAAGCAGTGTCCACCTTTGATAGTGGGTACCAAAGGCTGGAGTGTGGGGCCAGAGATTCTGGGACTGGCATCTTGGCAAACTGCAGGCTCCCACAGGGAAAATAAAGGCAAAGCTTTATTTTCATGAGGGACTGAGTTAAGTTTGATTGGAGAGCTTGTCTCTTGCCTAGATATTTCTTTGGGCCAAAATTTGGAGACAAATTGAGATATTTCCATTCTTGGGTGATGGGATGATTACCTCTGGGATGGCCGTATTACTCTCAAGTTTGAGTGAAGAATGAGCTTACAATGCAGCAGTAAAACCATTTATTAAAAAAGAAAATAAACATAACTTTTATTAAGTGTTTCTTAAAATTACCCAGCATTACATTCTCATAGGAGGAAAATTCTAAAATGCAGAACAACAACAATAAGAAAAACATTTTAAATACTCCAAATCTTAACTACCCAGAGAATAACCACTGAAGCACTTTAATATATTTCTTTCAGTATCTTTTTCTGCATAAAAGTGTATGTATATGCATACATTTATATACTTAGTGGCTATGTATTTTTCATACAGAATAGGGTTCTTTTATACCAAATAGTTTTATGGTATGATTTTGAAATTCAGTTTAACATAAAGTTTATAGTAAAGTTTATAATAAAGACGTAAGTCAATCTGAGATGTTTATGATCTAGCTCTAGATCATAAACATCTCAGATTGACTTACGTCTTTATTTTTTAAATTAAAATTTTTAAATTAATATATTTTTTATTACGCACACTCAGTGGAATCCACACTAAATAGCAAAATGTGTATAAATTTACACAAGTGGAATCTCGCGTTGCATTCTTTGCTGTATATTTTTTCCCTCAATGATGTATCATGGAGAGGTCTACACATCAATAAATATACATTTATGTCACTGTATTTAACAGCCTCATGTAAGTCTATTTTAAGAGTATACCATTTTTTAAAAATCAGTCCCCTAAAAATGGGCCTCTAGGTCATTTCCATTTTTTTCTGAAATAATCAACTATCATGTTTAATTATACCTTACCATAAGGATTTTATTAACCATAATGATCAATTTTACAAATTCAACATGAACCCCAAGAATATTTCCCAGTCCTCCTTCCTGGGGCATCAGGTAAACCAGAGTTGGCATCTGGGTCCTCCACTTGCTGGCCGTGTGACTGCAGATGAGGAGCATCGTGTCCTCAGCCTCTAGCTGGCACATTTGGAAGGATGGCGATGGGATAGTCACCTCTGGGCAAAGTGCCTGGCCTATAGCAACACCCCGTGACAGGTAGCGATTGTGGTCAGAGCCTCTTCAAGTGGTAGATGCATATGAACATCTGTGGTCTAGCCCTAGAGCTCAAAGCAATCATGAGTTGTGTGGTTTAGGGGGCGTGGGACGTTTTAGCCGCCTTTGTCTTCTTCCCACAACTGGCACCATTTGTATTCCCCGGACGGTTGGGGGTCAGATGGGTTTTTGCATTCCCAAGCTACATATTTCTCTATCTGGTGCAGTTCTGGGCAATCTAAAAATGCAATATCACTGTCACCAGCTCGAGGAAGACACGGAGCCTGAATAATTTAACATGTCACCACCATCCATCATGATACCAAGAGCGCGGGAGATGGAGTGTGGAGGGGTGGCTCTCCCAGGGACTGGCACAGCAGGCTTGTGGAAGGGCAGCACAGTCAGAGACGGTAGCTTTGCAAAGAAGAGCAATGAGTTAATTCTCACAGGGCCTGGAAAGACCAGGCACCCCCGATCCTGCTCTAGACTTTCCCATAATGTGACTTTCAATTTGTTCAGATGCCTTGATTTGCCCCAGAGCAAACCTATCATCAGGTCCTTTGTTTGCCATCAAATATCTCTCCCCTCTTGGGAAAGCCTCTAAATACCTCTGCATATCTTCATTTATTTATCAGTAAAATTGAAATGATTCTTATGTAGAGAGGGCTTTGCATCGTGCCTGGAATATCCTAATTGCTTCCTCCCCAGAAAGGAAGCTGCTGAAGCCAGGAAGGTTTTGCCTGCTGCATTCACTGTTGTAATCCTCAGTGTCTAGAACACTGGCACAGAGTGGGGTCACGGTCAGTAGTTGCGAGGTGAATGAATAAATGAATGAGGGAGTGCCGTGATTACTTGGGTAGGGATTGGAATGCCTCGATTCAGCCCTGGGCAGCATGGCTTTCTAAGTCCCTACTCTGTGTCCCACCGTGCCTTCTCGCTGTCTCTCACTGGTCCCAGGTTCCCCGTTCTACGGTTCTACCCCCAGTCTTGTGATGTTACAGAGGGCCTCTTTGTTTTAGCATTTTATTTGTTGGGGTAGCATTCATACAACATAAAATCAACCACAAACTATTTTAAAGTGCGTAATTCATTGTCATTTCCCACACTGACAAGTTTGTGTAACCACCACCTGCGTCTGGTTCCGAGACATTCCCATCACCCCAAAAGGAAACCATACATTCATGGGCAATCACTCTCCACTCTTCTCCGCCATCGACCCAGCCCAGGCAGCCACTGCTTTTGGTCTCAATGGATTTACTCATTTTGGATGTTTTGCATAAATAGAAACATGTACAACATGACCTTTTGTGTCTGGCTTCTTTCCCTTAGCACGATGTCTGCAAGGTCCGTCCATGTTTAGCAGGTGTCAGCATTCCTTTAGGGCTGAGTAACATTGCCTCAATATGCCCTCGTGTGGCTACACCACATTTTGTTTTTCCGTACACAAGCTGATGAACATTTGTGTTGTTTCTACCCTTTGGCTAGTATAAATAGTGCTGTTATCAACGTTCGTGTGCACGGGTTTATTTGAAGGCCCTGTCTTCAGTTCTTTTACGGCATGCCTATGGGCAGAATTGCTGGGCCCCGTGGTGATTGTGGGGTTAGCTTCGTGAGGAGCTGTCAGACCAGTTCTCACAGTGGCTGTACCATTTGGTATCTCACCAGCCATGTAGGCGGGTTCCCGGTCCTCTACAGCTTCTCTAACACTTGGTATTTTCTTTCTTTTTCTTTCTTTTTTTTTTTTTTTTTTTTTTTTTTTGATGATGGCCCACCTCCTGGCTATGTAATGATATCTCATTGTGGCTTGGGTTTGCATTTCCCTACAGACCAAGGACTTGTCTTTTCACGAGAGCACAGGGTTAGAGCATCACAGGAAAGTCACTCAAAGCTGGGGACTCCGCCATTCGTCATTTGTGTGATCTCTGAGAAGCAGCATTGAGAACCTGCGGGTCGGCGTGCCCCGCAATAAAATCGAGGCGATGCTTCCCTCCTGGGCCCCTTGTGACGTGTGGACAGGCCACTGCATCTGAAGGGCCCTACGCAGTGCTCACCACACTAGAGCAGGGGCCTCGCCCGTCTACTTCAGGCTCCGTTCCGGATGGTTCAGGACCAGAGGACCGGGGCCCGCGGAAGGAGGACGAAGGGCGTCTCCTCTCCTCTCCTCTTGCCCGTCTCGGGCCCTTCTCACATTCCCTCAGCCTGAAATGGAAAGACAGGAGGAGTCCTGTATAATTAATGGCTGCACTTTACTTCACTAAATCACCAATTTCATATTAAAATACTAGCAGAGGGGGCCCTTTTCTATCTGTCTGAATCATCTCCAAGTCCGTGTGTAATTGGCCTGTGGCCCTTTTGGACTAGATGGACGCCGAGAGGCTATAGGACTTGGGGGCCTGCCACCTCCCCAGGATGTCACAGAAAGCGGAGAACCCCCCCTCCCCCATCCCCAGCAGCATTTCTTTTCTCCTGTGAAACTCAGGTAGACATCTAATGGATGAGGCCTGTGCCCTCACCATCACTTTTCTGGTGTTTATGCTCTTTACATACATTCTGTCATTTTCCTCATAGTGACCATGCAGGCTAAGGAGTACTGTCTCTCCTTTTAAAGATGAACTCAGAGAGGGTAGGTGCACGCCCAAACTCACACAGCCAAGAAGTGAGACCTCAGATTAGGACTCAGGTCTGACCCCAGCACAGTCTCGTCTTTCTACACAAGGGCATTACCGCCGTGGCTCATTGATGACACTCCTGTAGAGAACTGCTGGACCCCTAGGGGCCTGAAGATACAACCAATGGTTCTTCTTCTAGTGGAATCTGAGCTATCCCATTTATTGCAATTCACATCTTTAAAAAAAGATGCAGTACTTTAGTGGGGTCTGTGACTTACTCATCTCTCTCTGTGCCCCGATCCCGGCCCTTAATTATGCTCCATGATATCCATGGTCCAATGCACCCGGAAGTGTGTTCCCTGATAGGCATTTGCTGCAGATACTCTGGATTGAGGGGTGCTGCACGCCCAACATACAGACTGCATTTTGAAAACCTGTCATGAAAAAAATTTATAAGGTATTTTAATGTGGATCATTTTTTGTGTGAATTACATATTAAAATGATAGTATTTTTAGTGTATTGGGTTAAATATAATATATTCTGAAAATTGATTTTACCTATTTGTTTTTTCCCATTCCTTTTTTTTAAAGATTTATTTATTTATTTATTTATTTATTTAAGAGAGACTGAGAGAGTGAGCTCGAGCAGGGGAGGGGTGTGGAGGAAGAGAGAAAGGAGGGAGAATCTCAAGCAGACTCCCTGCTGAGTGTGAACCCAATGTGGGGCTTGATCTCACAACCCTGAGATCATGATCTGAGCTGAAATCAAGAGTCAGATGCTTAACCCACGGAGCCACCCAGGTGCCCCTGTTTTTTTTCCCCTTCTCATGTGGCTGCTAGGACATTTAAAATGACATATGCAGCTTGCATTCTACTTCTGTCGGACAGGTTGGTGTAGCAGCAACCTCTCTGAGTTTCAGCTTCCACTCTGGAAATGGTTGCTTGCTACCTACAGGAAGGAGCTGAGGTCAAAAGCATGGGAGTGGAGAAGGACTGGAGAAGCCTTCATGGTAGTCAGGGGTGTGATGTCCATGTGCTTGGGCATGTGGAATGGTGGAGATGGCCCTAAGAACGAGTTAAGCCTGGGGGTGTCTGGGTGGCTCAGTGGGTTAAGCCTCTGCCTTTGGCTTAGCTTATGATCTAGGGTCCTGGGATCGAGCACCGCATCAGGCTCTCTGCTCAGCGGGGAGCCTGCTTCCCCCACTCTCTCTCTGCCTGCCTCTCTGCCTACTTGTCATCTGTCTGTCAAATAAAGTTTCTAAAGAAAAAAAACAAAAAAGAGAGATCTAGCTAAGCCTGAATGGAGTTCCTACCAATAGTACAAGTACAGAGGTCCAAGCGAGGAGCTTCGAGAAGAGGAAAATGTTCCTTGAGTTTTTTTTTTGGTGGGGGGGCACATTACACACCTGCTAATCCTTGCAGGTGAAATCAAGCTTTGCCACTGCTCTGCCTATGTGCACACACATGCACACACGCACACACATGCGTGTGCACACACAGTGTCCCAGACTGTTTTAGCCACGAGGCTGGCTTTGCAGGGAAGCAGACCCGATTCTGTCTCCACTCCCTCGCTTCCCGCCTCACAGCAGCTCCAAGACGCAGCTTATTCATGTGGAAGACAAGGCACGTAATGCCTTCCTTACAGGCGTGGCTGTGGACATTCAGGGAGCTATCTGCATATTTTATTGTGCGCGGGTTTAGAGACCAAGGGAATAGACTCTACAGTCATTGCTGGGATGTGAATTGTGGTTCTGCTACTGACAAGCTGTGTGACCCTGGGCAAATTACTTAATTTCCTCATGTCTTCATTTCCTCATCCATTAAAAAGTGAATAAAAGTAGTAACCTCCTTCTTAGGGTTATTTAAGAATTAAACAAGTCGATATGTGTAAGGGTTACAACAGTGCCTGGCAGAGAGAGTGTTAGGCAATGGTGAGCTTTTCTTTTCTTTCTTTCTTTTTTTTTCAATTGTGTTTGAAATGTCTGGTGACTTTCTCTCACCCCAGCTGGACTGTCCCACGAGGGAAAGGATCCTGTCTGAGTGCCTGTCATGTTCACCAGGGCAGGAGCATAGTAGGTCATTTGTTTGGGAGAGGAAGGAAAATGAGAAAGCGGGGAGAAAGGATTTCCTTGGAATGTTTTTTTGTTGTTGTTGTTTTGGTTTTTTTTCAAAAGATTTTATTTATTTATTTGACAGAGAGAGAGAGATCACAAGTAGGCAGAGGCAGGCAGAGAGAGGAGGAAGCAGGCTCCCCCTGGAGCAGAGAGCCCGATGCGGGGCTCGATCCCAGGACCCCGAGATCATGACCCGAGCTGATGGCAGAGGCTCAACCCACGGAGCCACCCAGGCGCCCTCCTTGGAATGTTTTAATTAAGCGGGGGGTGGTGGAGATTGAAGGGGGTGTGGGGGAGTCTGAGGTAGACTCCTGCTAGGGATAGAACCTCCCCTTTGTCTCTGCTGCCCAAAACATAGTAGGAAGAATGACAGGTGCTCTCTGAGCATAAAGTAACGATTTTATCCAATGCCTTCCTTTTCCCCTTGGCCAAGAATTATGTGTAGATGAACAAAAATCCTCCCTTCCCAGTTCCATTCTGTTTCCTTCCTTCTCCCTCACTTCCTCCCCCTTCCTCCTCCCCTCCCCTCCCCTCCCTTCCTCTCCCCCTTCCTTCTCTCTGTCCTTTTTCCCATAACAGTAGAATATGTTAATGGAAGTTTAAAAAGCCCTCCTGACCTTTGAGATCTTTGCTCTTTCCTTGTTTCCAGAATGTCCATGGGGCCTCGGCCAACACCACTTCAAAGCAGAGAGCCTTTAAAGAAAGGGCTGCATTTTGTAGAACCTGGAGTCTCCTGCTGTCTCCAGGCCCTACCCTCCATTGCTGGAGGTTGGGACAGGGGACAGGCCAAAGACACCTTCCAGGACAAAGATCAGACATTGTTGTCTCCTATACTTTCCCATCGATGGCAACACACTGTCTCAGGGAAGGGAGAGGGCGGTTATTAATCTTGCCATGTTACAGAGCATTACTTTGAGAGGCAGTGTCGAAAGTGGTTAAAAATTTGAACTTGGCTGTTGGTCATATGTGGATACTGAGTCCAACTTCACTCATTATTACCAAATCCCTTTTGTTTTCTGAAACATGGGGGTTTCATCTATAAAATGGGCCACAGTATACTTCCCTCCAAGGGTGTAGGTTCGGAATGGGAGGATGAGAACTTGGTGCCCTGATGCTGAATGGACAGCCTGCCCTCCCTGAAGTTCCCTCTTGAGTTATTTCCAGGAAAGCACTTTGCATCCTAGAAAGCTCAAATGTGGAGCTGGACAGACTAGTCCTGAATCCCAATTTTAGGACTCATCAGCTGTGTGACTCTGCCCATGCGTGTCTTTGTGTCTTTATTATCCAGGTCGTTAATGGCACTTTTGCTCTGAGGATATCGTGATGAGGATTGTAGGCAGTAATGCATCGGCATCTTCTAGGCACGTAGCCCCTTGCTCAACGTGCTGCTGGAATGAAACAATGAAGGCACAATGACCATATTGCAGGCGGAGTGTCTGCACGTGGGATTTCTGTAGACTGAAGGCCCTCCCAGAGAAGTGGCATAGGGAACGCGTCTTTGAGTTGAGCCATGTTCCCCACTGATCTATGTTTGTCGTTTCCTCGGGTAGAATTTTCAATCAGGTAATAGGTGGGTATGGGGCTTGATTCAGAAGATACAAAATATTTGGAGGGGAGAGTGGTCTCCCTCTCTGCCCTGCCTTCAACTACTTTTTCATCCAGCTTATCCGCTTCCGCTGTGAGTCTCCTCCCAAACACAGGCTATGGATGTCGACGTCAGTGTCCGAAGATCTGTACCCAAACCCAAGGCCCCCTGTTTGCCTGCCCACGATGCGCCCCACCATGCTCTGAAGCTCTCCCTGCACTGTCCCCTCTCTAGGGCCAAGACTTTACCAATGCTTTAATGCCTCTCTTCCCACATCCTGTGCTTTTTCATTAACAATAATTAAGTAAGTAAGTAAATAAATAAATGCACAGAGAAAATTAAAATATATATATATATGTATTCCTCTCTGCAGAATTAACTGCTATTCATATTTTGGCATATTTCTTTCTGGCCTCTAATCTTGATCATTTTTGGAAGCCACTGTCCGTTGCGTGTCAGTGCGTCCCCTGTGGCCCCACATCCTGAGTGTGTCTCTGAACCCCCTGTCGCTCCCCTCTCTTTTCTATCCACGCTGCCCCCTGCCTCAGCCAGAGCCTCATGCCTCTCACCAAGGGATCCCTGAGCCTCCAGCTTCCTGCCCTCCACGGCACCCACTCTGAGGCGTGGGTGCCATTGTCCTGTCCTTCACGTTGTATGTGACTAACCAACACATCCTCTTGCCCTGGGACCCTTCGTGAGGCCCAAAAGCCGACCTCCGTGTGGCAGTGGAGCGTCGATCATGAGGCTCCCGGGGTCCTTCCCGTCATCTCTCTACTCGCTGTTCCCCCGCCCTTCCCCAGCCCACACGCCCCTTCCCCCCCGGGGTTGCTCAACTCTTACCTTTCCCTGGAACTCCATTCTCTGCCACCGTAGCCCCATTCATCCTTCCGGCCCTGACTTAAATCCCACTTCCTTCATAAAACCTTCTCAGGTGCTCCGTGTTGGGATGGATTGCTTTCCCCCATATTCTCAGCATCTCATTGTGGGGAAAAACATAACCATGAATTAGGTTAAAGCCTCCTTAGGATCCCATTTGTCTCCTGGACTAGCTTATGATCTGCCGGCTGGCAAGAACTGGGCTGTATCTATCTTTGTACCTCCAGTGTCTGGCTCTGGGCTTGGCATCCAGGAAGCACTTGCTTGAAATGTATGTGAAATTAAGTTGCCCGAAGTGTTTTCTTAGAGGCAGGCTCATCACTACTAAGTGACAATATAGCTATCAGTTAGTTAAGACCCACCACAAACCAGGTATTTTATGTATCCTATCTCCTTTTATCTTCATAGAAACCCTACAAAGTCAATAGTTATTGTCCCCATTTTATTAAGAGAGAACCCAGGGCTCAGCTAAAGAAGGTGTCCCCTCAAGGTCACAGAGCTCACGGCTGCCAGGCCATGGTTAGAACCCAGATCTGCCTCACCGCAGAGCCGACCTCTGTCCATAAATCATGCTAGCTCCTGTGTCACTTGGGATTTACAGAAAGAAGCCTGGGGATGGGGCTGCTGATCTTTGGGTCGGATGAGGGATTTAACAAGCTCTAGGAGGCTTACGTGACTAATGGGTTGCTCTTCCTTTCAGGGGGAATCAGCTTTGGGAGAACCAAGGGGACTTCCGGTTCAGAGGCAGACGACGAAACGCAGCTGACCTTCTATACGGAGCAGTACAGGAGTCGTCGCCGCAGCAAAGGTAAGGAGTCCTGGGGCAGGTTCCAGAACCAGTGTTTGTAGGAGGAAAGCCTGGAAAGCAGACTCCGTGCCCCGTGACAAACCTCAGCTTGTCCTCGACCCCGTCCCGATGCAGTTAACACAGTCTGGCATCCGAAACCCCCTCTAGACTCGTGTTGGTGGTTTATGGCCTCCCCTTCCGTTCTTTATTTGCTCTCCGTCCTACCTCCTTCCTCAACGGATTTGGGGAAGGTTTTTTTAAGTTTATGCAGTGAAAGGAAAAAAAAAATCCAGCACCGGAATGAAGTAAGTAAAGGAATCAGATGGAAAGTAAAATAGGAATAAGGAACATGATTCAAACCCAGGTTGGATCGATGCAGGGTGATCTCTGGCGTACTGTGGTGCGTCGTTCTTAGAAGGGGCTGGCCGTTTAAGGCAGAGCTTTAACAGTCAACGTGCAAAGGGAAATGGGCTCAGCGGAAAAACGTGCAGCATCTATGGGATAGAAGCATTTGTGCAGGAAACTCTTCTTACGGGCCACCAAGACCAGAGGGCAGGTTCTCCAGTAGGTTCCTCTAAAGGCGACTCCTTTTGATTTTCGTGAGAGTGTTTTCACCAGGTGAAATCCATATCCTTCTCTCTTACAATGACCGGGTAAGGAGTCATCAGAAGCGGGTGCAGGACTCCATAAAGGGCTACGCCTTGGGGCTGAGGTCCACAGTTCTCTGATGATTGCACATACTCCGAAGGGAAAATAGAGTATATTTCAGGCAATCACCTGTGAATGTCGTTGCTCATCCCTGAGTATGGATGGGGAAACAGCTAGTTCAAGGTTGCAGTCTTGGAAGGGAACGGGGAGTGGGAGGTGGGGGGTAAAACATGTATTCCATGTCAGTGATTAACGAGAGCTCCGAGGGCTTAGACCATTGAAGGTTTAGACCCAGAAAGAAGTCAGGGTCCTCTGGCAAACATGAAGGCAATTCATCAAGACATGTGGCCCTCTCACCTCTGCACACATGGGGCTGAAGAAGTTCCTGGGGTAGGGAAGAGGGAAAGAATCGCTCTTGTAGAACACTTCTGCGTGTGTTCCACGCATGCCTGGTGGACACTTAAAGGACATCGGTCACATAGCTGCCCTGGGCCACTTTTGCTCTTGGGCAAGTTATCTATCTCCCCTACACCTCAATTTTATCATCTGTGAAATGGGCCTCATAATCGCCTCATATACTCAGGGATGGATTTTGGTTAAGCTATATAAAATATCTGCGATGCGGGCACCTGGGTGGCTCAGTCCGTTGAGCGTCCACCTCTTGGTTTCAGCTCAGGTCCTGATCTCAGGGCTTTGGGACTGAGCCCTGTGTGGGTCTCTGTGCTCAGCGGGGAGTCGGCTTGGGGACTCTCTCCCTTTGTCCCTCTCCCTACCCTCTTGTGTGCACTCTCTTCCTCTCTCTCTCAAATAAATAAATCTTTAAAAAACTTGTCATGGTACCAGGTGCATACTAAGGGCAAATAAAATAGACCTTAGTAATGCCAATTCAGTTCTCGTTGTGGGTTTCCCTGTGTGCCCACTCCTGGTACCTTTCACTGAAAAGACCCTGTGCGGGGAGTAGCTCTTACGACCCATCAACTGGGAAAGTTCTGCAGCCTCTGCAGTGATTGGAACAATCGGGCCTGCCCCTCCCTCCTCCCCCAGCCTTGGCCCCCTGGTATCTGCTGCGTTGATTTCCGAGTTGGTGATGGATGATTCTTGACCTGTCTTCTCCCTCCCCCAGTCCAGCAGCCAGAATTAGAGCTGGGGAAGTTGGTAGATCTCCTCTGCAAGACTGGGCTGTTTACAGCTAATTGGAAAAACATCCATCACGGAGCACGCCCCTCGTAAATCGGAGCTAAACTTTGAAAAGAAAAGCAAAAGCAAGCCCCAGGACTCCAGATAAACGGTTTGGCCCGATGCCTCCAAAGGCTGCAGAAGGCCAGGCTGTGCTTCTTGGCTGAGTGGTGGGGGGAGTCAGGGCTGTGATGCATCCCCTCTCCCCGCACCTCCCCCGACCTCCCTCCAGCTCTCCTGCCAGCTGAGTGCTGCTGCTTTGTCCCTCTGATTGTCCACAGGGCTGAGTCCTTCTCCCTTTGCCTGTGGTTCCAGCCATGTCTTCCTCTTGCTTCTCAGGCCCCTGGGATGCTTGCTGGCCTGCTTGTTGCATGTTCTTGCTCTTGCTCCTGTTCCTGTCGTCTGCTTTTCCTCTCTCCTTCCCTTTCTCTCCTGCATCAGGGCTTCCTTCTCTTCAGTCTTCTCTTCCCTTTGTTCTCTTCCGCATTCACTCTTTCTTCTTCTCTCTTCCTTACCTTTGTCTCTCGTCCCCCGTTCCTACCGCTCCCTCCTCTTCTCGCCAACTGTTTCCCGGTGGATCCTTCCTTCCTCCCTCCCTCCTTCCCTCACGACTTCAAATATCTGTCAAGCCCCAACGGTGTGTCTGACACTCTTCTAGGCATTGGGGACACAAATCAAACAACAGTTTTTAACAGACTGATCCTTGTGGAGCTTGCATTGTATCAAAATATAAAAATGTTAGATGGGGACAGATGCTCAGGAAGAACACTGCAGCAGGGAAGGGAGTTGAGAGAGTCCGAAGGAGCTTCCAGTTTCAACGCCCTTCGCATAGGCTCCTCTGCCCTCTTTTCAAGGTCACAGGAAAGCCTTCCCGATGCTGTGTGTGGTAGCGTCACGGTTATCAGTTCTGCTGGTGCTCGGGTTCTTTGTGCAGCACAGTGAATCCGGGGCCCCGTGCCTGTTTCTGCAGACAGCACGGTCCTCCCCTCCAAGGGCTGTGACCCTTCCTTGCGGTTTCTTGTGTGTGTGAGAGAGTTGAAGCACCTTCAGCACTCCCTGCCCTCACGGGGAAAATGCACAACACAGAAGTGAGCTGGGGAAAGTTTGGGAGCCCGTGGGGGTGAGAGAGCCTTGGATCGGAGGAGTGAGAACTTGGTGCTTACAGGGAGCTGCCGGGGTTCCAGTCCCAGCCACGCCACCAACAAGCGGCGCCTTCTTGAACATGAACCTTAATCTCTCTGCACATCAGTGTCCTCCTCTGACAAGTGAGGCTAGGGAAATTAAAGCTCGAGGGGGTGTTGTGAGGTTTAAAATCAGTTCGTGTCATTCGAGCTCGCAGGCAGGGGTGAAGGAGCGAGACGAGATGTGTAGGTGGTAAAGGGAGCTAAGTGGCCCGGGAAGGAGCACCGGGACAGGTGTGTGGGCAGATCCCCAATCTGGGCCAGCGCTGTGAGACCCCATGCAAGTCCTTCCACCTGTCCAGGTGTTTGGTCTTTTCTCTGAGACCTGGGGGAGCCCACGTCTCTGAGGTCCCTTCTTCGTCATGCTGGTAGGACTGGCTGTGTATGTTCGAGAATCCCCTGTTCATGAAATGCACCCGGGCACCTGGCCTCACTTGCACCTTGTCTTCCCCCTCCCACATGCCTCTCTTCTTGCCTGGTTTTCTCTTTGGAGAGGTTGTCTGTCCCTCACCTTCGAGTGACTTCTGTCATCCCGTTGGCCTGTGCCTTCACCGCCAGGCCTGCCCGAGCTCTGCGTGCCAGCCCTCTCCCCGGCCTCTGCCACCGCCATCCCAGCAGCTCTTCTTTCCACAGGCTGCAGCAGCTCCCTGCAGACTCCCTGAGACCATGCAGGCCATCCGGACGGTCACAGGGAGAAGGTGCTAAAGTGCAATGAGGCCGGGGAAGAAAGAGCTAGAACATCCAGGAAGGGCACATCTCTACATACCAGGTGTTGGAAAAGTGTGACCTCAGAGCGTTGGGAATCCATATTCATTCACCCTCCCCCCTTCAGTTCCAGCTGCAAACAAGCCCGAATCTAGGGGTAGGCAGACTGCAATTAGGGTGTTAAACTGTTGCCACCTCTGAAGGATTCGGAAGGGGGTCCATACTGTGGGGTCATCTGATAGCATCAGGAGCTGTGGTTTCCAGTCCTGGATGGATTTGCCAGCAGTTCTCAGTATGACGTTGGCCATCACCTTGGCCAAGTCACTGCCTGTGTATGAGTCTTACCTCCCCCGTTGACAAGTAGAGGTTGAAAGGCGTGCTCAAAAGCAAGTCAGTGAACGTTGGTGAAAGTCTTCCCGAGGGCCACAAGAGGTGCTGATAGTAGATATGTGGGAAGACAAAGTAGAACTCATTCTCTGGATGGTTCTGACTGTTCCAGCTTTGGGAAAAAGGAGAGAGAGAGGAATGCTTGAGAAATCTGGGAGGGCTTCCTGGAAGAGTGGGAACTGGAAGCTGACCTAGGGCTCAGCCCTGTCTTTGTTGCTGTGTATCCTTCCATGGGACAGGAGCCAGTAGTCTCCATAGTCTTGGTTTTAAAATGGGGTGGCCATAGCACCCCCTTGGGGTAACTGTGTGGATTAAATGGGACCATGCGCAGGTCCTTTGCAACTACAGTGCCTAGCATCGATCTCCCTCCACCATCACTGTCATCCCAGTCCCTGTCACCTCCATCCTTTGTCGCTACCCACTAAAATCCCCTTCTCAACCATCTCACTTACTGCATTCTAGCCCAGTCTCAACCCTGCAGCCAGAGTGACCATTTTAAAAATGTACACAGGGGTCATGTTGCTTCTCTGCTTGGAAGTTTCAGTCCTTCCTTTTGCATTTCAGTGGATGTGTGGAGTGGTCAGTCGCCCATTTCCCCAGGGCTCTGTGTCCTCCTGCCACCCAGGCTTCTTCTCCAGCACTCCCATACCTGTCCCACAAGAACTTCCGCAGACGTTCTTTCCTGGAATGCACTCTCCACCTCCTGTGCCCCTGCCCTCTGTTTCACTGTGACATCTCCACTAACACATAGCACGGCCTGTCTTCAGTCATGTCATCCCACCTTGATTTCTGTTTCACTCTACAGTAGCGGTTGTGATCTTACCCTTCTGCAGACTTCCTCATCATTGTAATTTACCAGCATGTTCTCTGGGGGGATGTTTGTATCCTCCAAAGAGCTGGAAGCATCACAAGGATAGGCACATGGCCATTTGTACCTAGATGTCCATCTCCAGCAACAAACACAGGGATGGGTCCAGGGTAGGCACTGGGCTAATATTTTTAAATGAATGGTTAACGAATGAATGAAAGAAAGTCCTGTCCCGGTGTCTTTATTATTATAAGTGCCCAGAGCACATGCTGCTTTTCTGTCTGCCCCTCATACCTTTGCTCACTCCATTTCCACTTGCAAGAACAGAGTCTGCACTCATTTCCTCTTCTCTTTTCTGCTCCTGGTGAGCAGAAATGAGGCCTCAGCCCTGTCTGTTCTTCCACTTCAAGGCCCTAGGGAAGAACGTGCCGGGTAGTGGGAGGAAGGCTTGAGTACTGAGATTGGAAACCCACTCTGTCTGGTTCTTTGAGCATACTTGGAGTTTGTGCAATTTGAAGGGATGTCACAAGTTCAGGAAGTTCCCCAGCAGAGAGGGATACACCCAGGGGTGAGGTAGAGCAAGGACATGGAGTAGGAGGAGAAGGAGAACATCTAATGGGGCTTTCCTACCTCGGTTTCTCTGTAGCATGTCCCACAAGAGACGTATAAGTGGCATCAGATTCAGCTCAATCTGGCTGTGAATCCTGGCTTTGCCCCATCCCCTTGGTGTGGCCATGGTGGGCTTTTCATTCCTGAGCACGTCCTTCTGTATAAAATAGAGCTGTCAACACCCACCTCCCAGAGGGAACAACTCCAGAGATGGGAGGTTCCAGGACTCTGAAATTCTCTTCTTTCTCCTGAAATTTCCCTTTCCTTGAAAGCATCCTGAGCCCAAAATTAAGTCAGCTGAAATTTCATTTTTGGCAATAGGAGCTCCTGGAAAGAGATTTGTGATACATTCTGAGACTCAACCCTGGCTTCCGTGAGTCTTGGGTTTTTTTTTTTTTTTTTTTTTTTTTTTTTTTTTTTTTTTCATAAGGGAACTGAGACAGTCATTCAAAGGCGTCTGGTATAGCCAGGTAGAACACCATGAGCAGAGAGCCATCGTAATCGATATGGCGAGTGGGCAAAAAGAGAGACAAAGAAACTAAGAAACAGAGTCTCTTTGGGTCTGGTAGGGTCTCCACAATCAAGAGTCAGCCACCTCTTTCTGTAAAGGGCTGATTCATACACATGGTCATCTTTGCAGGTCTTGTAGTTACTGTTGGAACTCCTCAACTCTGCCATTGTCCCTTGAAAGCTTCCAAAGATAACACGTAAATGGAGGAACATACATGTGTCCCAAGGAAATGTTGTTTCCAAAACAGATGTGGGTCCAGATTTCACCTGTGGTTCACAGTTTGCTGACTCCTGCCCCAAAACCTCCACACCATACAGGGGACCCTCATCCGTAGGACCGCTGCAAGAAGCATGAGTGAAATCTCACAATGCCTTGTGAAATGAATCTGATTTCATTTCATGCATGATCTTGCTACCTAAAGGAGTCTATTTGTCAAGCACAGAGGTCTGTGTATGGTCAAGGAAATAACCATTCAATCCATCACTTGTCTGGGTGCCGGCAGTTCTGCCCGTGTCCCACAGGATTAACTAATGAAGTAGCTGGAGATGATAGATTCCCGCTGGGCAGAATTTCACCTTTATGAATCAGAGGTAGGGGAAGTGTACTGAAGTCTGTAGCCCTACTGTAACTTGCTCAGTGACCCTTGTGAAGCATGTGCCCTCTGAGGGCCTCAGTTTCCCCATCTGTCAAACAAGGATACGGGCGCCTCTTGCCATCCAGTCTGAAGCTCATTGTAGTCTAACTCATATTTATGGAATCAACAACCTTACTAAGCAGGATGCTGGGCATTGTGGGAAACAGGGGCCTGGGCCGCCAAGCCTCAAGGTGGTCATAAACTCCTGCGGGGGGTGCCGCGGTTCACACAGAGAAGCGGCGCTGATCAGGAGAAGCTAGTGTATAATAGGAGGTCCAGATGAGAAGGCCAGATGGCCTGTCCAGCCCCAGGCACAGTACTAAGCTGCAGACAGAGCTGCCACAGCTGCTGGATGATTCCAGCAGCGCAAGTACCCAGCGTGGGCCTCCCCGCCTAGCTCTGCGTGGGTGGCTCTGTGGCCTTGGGCTACTGTCTCTCCCTTTCTGAACCTTGCTCTTCTCATCCGCTGGTTGCCCAGCCAGTTTTAGAAACCCACATCTTCCTATTCCCAATCTTATGCATTTTCCTCTAGGCTTTGCCAATTAGCTCCCCAGCAGAGACCATGAGAGCACAAGTGCCCCCACCCTGGTTTTGCCTCTTTCTTTATTTTAGTTACTTGTTTTAATTCGGCAGTTCTTAAACTGAGAACTGAAAACTCTTGAATTGTTAACAAAACCTTGTGCTCATTGTATGGATGTATGATGTTTTTTCTTTGTGCTTCTCCCCAGCAACACAACACACACACACACACACACACACACACACACACACACACACGGTTTAATCCTCTTTTAGAGAAAGACGGCAGGCGAGGGAAAATTCAAGCCCTGTCTGCAGGAAAGGAGGCCTTTGGGATTGAGGGTAGGAGACTGCGCGGGCGGCGGTGGGAGGTGGGTGGGCATGGTGTGGAGACTCTGGGGAATGGGCATGGGGTGGAGTGAAAGTTTGGCAGAACAGGACCTGCATCGTGTGATGGCAGAGGCTACGTGGTGCAGTGGGGAAGGGGGGTGGGAGGGGCATACATGGCAAGAACTGGGAAGAGCCTGAGTCTGTGGTTTAGGGAATAATGCAGATGGGCTGGAGACGGGAGCAGGAGACATGCCCTGATGGCTGTGGTCCCCACCCCACTCCACTCCACCCTTTATCTGTCCTTTGCTATCAAACCACAGGATTTTTCTAGTCCTAAGGAAAGGACTTGTAACATTTTTAAAATTTTTTTATTTATTTATTTGACAGATAGAGATCACAAGTAGGCAGAGAGGCAGGCAGAGAGAGAGGGAGGAAACAGGCTCCCTGCTACGCAGAGAGCCCGATGTGGGGCTCAATCCCAGGACCCTGGGATCATTATCTGAGCCAAAGGCAGAGGCTTTAACCCACTGAGCCACCCAGGCGCCCCAGGACTTGTAACATTTTATGTAGGGAGAAACCAAAGCTCAGGAAAGGGAAGCATTTTCCTCAAGTTTACAATGTTGCCTTTTCAAATGGCAAAGCAAATGGGTCAACATTTTTATTGAATCCGGGCAAAGGGTCTATGGATGTTCCTTGTACCATTCCTCTCCTTGCCGCTTTTCCGTCGGCTTGAAATTCCTTCTAGACTAAAAGATGAAGTCAACAGTTGCCCTTGTAGGGTAATGGTAGGTAGGATTCTGAAACAGCAGGCAGGAGTCCAAACCCTTGCTCCGCTGTTGCCTAGCTGTGTGACTTAGGGAAAGGCACTTTCCTTCTCTGAGCCTGTTTGTCCTGCATAGAGGAGAACAAATCTAGTATTCATCCTTCTACTCTCCCTTAAGCTCGGCGTGAGGATTAGAGGAGATGATGTGTGCACAGGCCCTGTTTACTGAGAGGGCCTGCCTCGTGATCACTGCTCACTCAATGGTAACCAGTGAGGCACAGCAGAAAGACGTGATGGCCTTTTTTCCAATGTGCTGATCTGCACATCGGTCTTGCTTCTGAGAAAAACAAAACTAAACAGACACAAAAACAAGACTAAACATTTTCAGTAAGAACATAAATCTGATGGGGATGACTTCCTGGGGACGTCGGGATATGGGGTTTCCCTTTGCCATCCTCGTCCCCTCGCCTCCGGTCAGCCCCTATGGCAGGCCCATCTGCGGGCTGCTCCCTCGAAGCCAGCCTTCAGGGCACATCCCTAGGACCTGCTGCTAGAAAAGGCCAGATAAACACCAAAAGACAGAAGGATTGGTATTTAATCATTCTCTAAGCCTTTGTAGCTAGAGTGACCTGGAAAGAAGGCCTCCGGTGCCCAGGCTCTGGAGGGAGGGAGTGGTGGCAGGGACGGGGGTTCGGTGTTCCTGGGATGCAGGGGATCCAGGACTGAGAAGCAAGGCTCCAAAGTCCGTATTTCTCTCAACCCCATTGGCCCAGCGGGCCTCCTCCTCCCTGCCCAGCACGGAGCCTCCTAACGAGGATGGCATGACAAAGTCTCAGCTGGGGGCTCAGACGTGAGAGCTGGCCATCAGCGGTAGGATTGTCAGGTGATCCAGGACGTGGACATGGACACGGGGAAAGCAGGGACAGGTTAGGATGGGGTGGAAAGCCAGGAAGCGGGGGTGTTGGGTGAGCTGGGAGGGAAGTAGGAAGACAGAGACGGAGGAAGGAAGCACCAAGCAAAACTATACCATGACTACTAGAAGTTTCCCATCCCAAGTGTTTGCTTGTTTATGAGACTTGAGCAAGGTTTTGAGCCTCTGGTTCTTGTCTGTCAGTGAGGGGCGCAAAACGTGATGCTCTCTACGTTCTTGTTGGCGATACCATGCTGAGTGTCCGTGGTAGAGATGTAGACAACCAGGAGGGAGGAAGAGGAGAAGAACAGAAGAAACGGCATGGGATTTCTTGAGCTCTGACTATGCCAGTCTGTGCTCCTGATATGCATCGTCCCATAGCTTCAGAACAGGACTGAGAAGGGAAGATTTTCATCTTCATTTTACAGATAAGGATACTGAGTTCTAGACAGCCATGAAGGAAGGGGAGCTGGGATTTGAACGTAAGTAGTTTGGCTTCAAAATCCGGTCAGACCATTATGTGATTGAGGAGATGCGTGGAACGTACGTATCATAGTACCTGGAACAAGGTGTGTGCCAGGACAGGAGGTCGACACCCGCATCTGTGCTGGTGCAGAAAGCCTCATCAGATCCCAGACAGCTTTCTGGTTTCCACTCTAAGCCCTCCATGGATCACCTGCTCTGACAAGAGCAAGGGCCAGGAACAAGAGTGGTCAGAACCAGCTCAGGTGCTAGGAAGTGAGCTCAGTATGGAGGACAAAGGTGGTTTCCATGGGGAGCGACCTTCCCGGGCGCCGCCAACAATAAAGGTTCTGATATCAGGTCCAAGGAGGAAAACATGGTAGAACTTTAGTGCTCTATTCTAGCCATCCCGTACCAGTTTGTAAGAGCATCCTGTGCTTTTCATTCCCAACGCCGCTCTGAGTGAGGTCACATTGGTCACTTATCATCAGCCACTGTAAAAGGATTCACACCATGGACATCAGCCAACACAGCAGTGCGAGCTTCCCCTTCCTCCTCAGAGAGCCCGTTGTTAAGCATTTACCAGCTCCCCATTGAGAAGAACTGTCAGTAAGAAGGAAGAATTTAGGGGCACCTGGGTGGCTCAGTGAGTTAAAGCCTCTGCCTTAGGCTCAGGTCATGATCCCAGAGTCCTAGGATCAAGCCCTCATCAGGGTCTCTGCTCAGTAGGGAGCCTGCTTCCTCCTCTCTTTCTGCCTGTTTCTCTGCCTACTTGTGATCTCCGTCTGTCAAATAAACAAATAAAACATCTTTAAAAAAAAAAAAAAAAGGAATAATTTAGCCAGAGGCTGGGCTGTGAGGACCATGTTGTAGAAAGAGTCTAAACCTTCAGATATTTTCCTAGGGGCCAGTGCACTGGGAGTGGGATAAAGCAAACCCCAAAGTCCAAGGGTCCGTGCCCTGGGTCTCTAATCAGAAATAGAGGACAGGGTCTGCTGGGGAGACTGAATGTTTAGGGTCCGAGCAGGAGGTTGGACCCTCTGGTGCTACCCACTCGAGGGAGGGACAGTCCTAGGACCTGGGCCAGGTCAGAGTCAACAGCAGGAGAGGCGTCCTCAGCTGTGCGGTGAGAAAGGCTGTTGGAGCGACGTAGTTCTGTGACCCAGATGAATCTCAAAATCACTTGGAAAGATTTTTTAAAAGCACCATTTGCAAATAACACTTATCTCAGACCCATTACCTGGGAAT
Source organism: Mustela putorius furo (assembly GCF_011764305.1). Taxonomy (NCBI): domain Eukaryota; kingdom Metazoa; phylum Chordata; class Mammalia; order Carnivora; family Mustelidae; genus Mustela; species Mustela putorius. The sequence goes on along the minus strand of NW_025422439.1, from coordinate 2,253,670 downwards.
GTCTAGTCAAGGGGTGTGAGTATCTGTATACAATCCTTTTCAGCTTCTCATTTTCAGCCACAGTTGAGAAAACCAATCTACACTTTCCTTGACCTATTAGCCGCCAGCACACACACCTGTTCCTCTTTGGGCATTGGGCCCCCATGGAATGCACCCCACACCCATCTTTCCCAGGCTGGGAACTTGAATAACAATTGTAGGAGGAAGGAGGAGACGCTCCAGCAACCATGTATCTGTCCAGTTCTGCGTTTGTGCCTGGTCCCTTGCTTAGTCATTCATCTTCCTACATGATCAGTTACTGTCCTGGTTTGTGAATGTAAAAGAATGAAACCAACACCAGGCAGAGTGATTTCTCCAAGGTCACAGAATCAAAATGACCTTTCGGGTCTGAGGCTTGTCCGCCATTTTGTTTGGCTCCCAAATCCCATGTCACCACACCCAAGTATCGGCCTCCAGGGAAATCTTGCCTCTTATCGTAACTGTTGCCCTGGTAGTTAGCTGTTTGTAATGTGCAGGAGGTGGATACCTTCTTCTGGAAGATTCTGGTAGCTCACGCAGGCTTTCTGGAGGAGATTCTAGTTTCCCTCATGGAAGGATGAGACTGGGAGTTTGGACTTCTCTTCCTGAAAGAACAGTCAAATGCAGAAACCTCGCTTTGATCTACACCAGAGTTTGGCCCTATTTAGGGAGACATTAGAGAAGAGAAAATTATGCATTCAGAATTGTTACGGGCTACGAAGCCTTCTGTCTGATGTCTCCCTTTTCTACCTTCTCTCACACCTCAGAAGAAATAGACATTGTTTTTTTGTTGATGGGTTTCTTTTTTTCTTTTAATGATTCCTCCCAGACTACCTCTCCCCAAACCCCCAGAAACATCAAGTATGCCAAACATCATGTTGGCAAAGGAGGGGGTCCTTGAATGCAGCGAGGGAGGCAGACAACTTCCAACCCCTTCCCCCCAACAATCCAGTGATGGTCCCTGAAATATTGTTTAAACTGTTCTCTGTTCTCCTCCTCCCTTGTGATGCCAACCAGCTCAGCACCTGACAGCCCAGCCCTGCATCGAAGGGAGGGAGACGGCTGTCAGGAATCAAATGGGAGACCAAAGGCGATAAAGCAAACATGTCGTTTTTAGTTGCTTACACTAGCGAGAAGGAATAATCAGTCTCTCTTGCTTTCTTGTTTTTCAACTAGGCTCAGCAGGATTTCCCCCCCTTTTCCTTACAGTAAAAGACTGTGACTCTCTGCTTCCCGCCCCAAGCACCAACACTCTGTCATCCCCATTTTTTTTTGTAATCCTCTGGGATGGCCAAGATTCTCTTACCTTTGCAAAACTTTTTCCCAGATAAAGAGGTGAACGTGCCGGTCGTGACTGCCCGCTGTGTGTCGGGTGCATTGCAAGAGGTTTGCACGCATGACCTTATGCTCACTTTGGGTGATCTTGGACAAATTGGTTTACTTTCCAGGTCTCGGTTTCTTTCCTCTCAAAAATGAAGGTTATAATCCCACTTTACAGGATTTATATGATTACTAAGCAGAAGTGCGTGTCACTAGAGTCTAAGAAATATGAATGAAGATAGTGAGGAAAAAAGATTGGGAAGGGATCAAGAGAAACATCGAATGCCAAGTTCACTCATTTTAGTCCCTCATTTAATCCACTAACATTGACTACGTACCTAATTCTGGTGAGAATCCAGGCTAAGAACCAGATATATAATGGCAAATAGACCCATGGCGTGACCACCTTCGTGAATCCTCCAGTCTTGCAAGGGAGAAAGGGGGAGGAAGAGACTATTTCCCAAGTAAACACACAAATGAATATATCATTTCAAATGTTGAGAATTGCCTTTGAAAAAGAAAAGAGAGGGGGAGCTAAGATAATGAGGAAATTGGTGGAAGGCTAAAAGGCCTCCTTGAAGAACCCATATTAAAGCTTCTACTTGAGGGATGAATGCATGGGGGTGGCCAGGTGCTGAATGAACGCATCCCTCTGTGAGCCAGAGAGAACCTGCACTTGAACCTACGTGAAATGGGGAGCCCAAGACGGCTTTTGAAGAAGAGAGAACCATTATCCTGTGTCCGTTTTAACAAAGTCAGTCCACCGTGGAATAAGAACCGGAAGGAAGACAGACTAGAGGTGGTAGACCCGTTGGGAGGCTGTTGAGGGAGCTCACTTGGAATCCGTGGGAAGGGCTGTCTATCGGGGACATGTGGAAACCCAGTGAGAACCCCATGGCTGTCTGGCTCTGACTAGGTGAGCCGGGGAGGATTGCGGATGACGAGCGTGGGATTCTGGCATAGGGGTTAGAGGGAGAATCACAGAGCTAGGGAAGGGCAGGGCAGCAGACCTTCAGGAGAGAAGGGGATAAGCTTGGTGTTAGAGCTGCTGCCTTGGAGGTGCCTGTAGGACTACCAGACCAAGACCTTGCTAGCCAGCTCTGAGCACAGCAGAGCACTCACTAGGAAAGGAAAGAAGGCCTCCACACTCCATGGCTGTGTATTCACTCTCTCCTTCTGTGTGATGCATTGCCACAAACATGGCAGCTCCAAGCAACACACATTTATTGTCTCACAGTGGTTCTGTAGGCCAGACGTCTTGTAAGGTCAAAACTGGGTTCTCTGCTCAGGCTCTGATACCCAGGAGTCGGCTGGGGCTTTCCTCAGCTGAGGGCCCTCTTCCAAAAGCACGGGACTGTTGGCAGAAGTCCTTTCTTGCTGCTATCTGATGGACATGCCTGTTTCCGCTGCTGCTGTCAGCCAGGGACCCTCCCAGGGCTCAGAGGCACATTCTGGCCCTTTATTGTGGTCCTATGGGGCAGCTCTCTGCATGACTGTTGGCTCCTTCAAGGCCTGCAGGAAGGCATCTCTTAGGATTAGACTCTCTTCTTTCAAGGCTCCAGTCTCTTTTCTTTTTAGAGAAAGAAAGAAGGGGGGAAGTGCATGTGAGCATTTGAGAGCAAGAGGGGAGGGGCAGAGGGAGAAAGAGAATCTTAAGCAGGCTCCACGCCCAGCACAGAGCCCAATGTGGAGCTCAATCTCATGACCCTGAGATCATGACCTGAGCTGAAACCAAGAGTTTGATGCTCAACCAAATGAGCCACCCAGGTGCCCCAGCCTCAGTCTGGTTTTTGGGCTCGTTTTATTTGGCTGGACCCATCCAGGGTAAATTCCTTGATGGCAATTTACAGTCAACTGATTTGGTTCCTTAACTACATCTGATAAATCCCTTCACTTTTGTCAGATAACAGGTCACGTAATCTGGAAGAGGTATCACATCATATTCACAGTCCCACCTGCATTCAAGAGGAGGGGAATGTACAGTGTGTTTAGGGGGTGGCAATCTCCGGGCCATTTTAGATTTGAAGCCGCCACTGGGTGATCAATGAAGTCATGGCAGGAAGAGACTATCCTAGGAGAAGGTGCAAACCAGAAACTGAAAAGGCCCAGGGCGCTCCCCTCAGTCATGTGTCCTGGTTTGAAAATGTTCTTCAGTCAGTATCCCAGGTACAGTCAAACCCCTAGGTGCTCCATGAGAAGAAGCAGATGCCCCAGGTCAGAGCTGTTGGATAAGAGCAGCTTCGAGGCTGCAGGCCGTAGGGATTTGGGAGAGATCAGTAATTAGCTCAAGACACATGACGCCGTACAGTACCCCAGGTCACTGACTCATACCCGTTCTGGGTTGGACTGGTGAAGGATGTCTCCTCCATGGCTTCCACTGAGCAAATCTGCTAACTATATTCTTCTTCTAATTACAGTAGATTTTAGAAAAAAATGGCATCAACCACAGCTCTTGCACTCAAGTGTTGGGGGAACCTTGGGCAAGTCTTTTTGGCTTTTTGGCTTTCCATCCATTCAGCTGGGATATGGTATTTGAATACATTTGAATAAATTATATATGAGGCCTTTTGAAGCTATGAAATTCTGTCCTTTTTTGTGATATATACTAACTGAATTTTATTTTTATTACTATTTCTAAAATTTGTTATTAATGTATAATGTATTGTTTGCCCCAGGGGTGCATGTCTGGGAATCGTCAAGCTTACACATTTCACTGCAGTCACCATAGCGTATACCCTCCCCAGTGTGCATCACCCAAACACCTTCTCCCTACCTCCCTCCCCCCAGCAACCCTCTGTTTTGTAAGATTAAGAGTCTTTTATGGTTTGTCTCCCTTCTGATCCCATTTGGTTTCATTTTTTCCTTCCTTAACCCCCACAATCCCCCACCCTGCCTCTCAAATTCCTCATATCAGAGAGATCATATGATAATGGTCTTTCTCTGATTGGCTTTTCCTTTTATCCCTTAACACACATTATAGATTCCAAGAACAGTGTGACTTTCTTAGGAATCATAGGTTAATAAGACATGGTTCCCAGCCTTTCAGAAGCTCTCTCTATGGTTGCTGTCCACAGAGTAAGTCAAGACCACTGACCTTTAAGCTCATCTCTTCGTTCTGAGGACATCCAGGGAACTAAGATGTTTTAACCCCATTATGGGTGACATACTTTTTTTTTTTTTTTTTACATTTTTCCACTAATATAAACCCATAGTAATACCACTGGAGGAAAATAGAAAAATAGAATTGAGCAAGAACCTCCTAGAAGAAAGAGCTCATATCATTTTTCCCCATCCTCATTTACATATATATTCTTCCCCATCATTGTAACTATAATCAACACACACATTTGCATTTCATTTTTTTTACTTGACATTTTATCATGACCATATTTTTTCCATGACACTACCCATTTTTCATGATGCTGTAAACCTGAAGATAGTCATTGTAGCATAATCTGTAATATTGAAAAATTAGAATGAGCATAAGTATCCAACAGTAGGGGAATGGCTAAGTAAACTAGACGCATCAACTTGATGGAATATTATGCAACCAGATAATTGTGAAGAATGATTTTTTTAGGAAGGGTGGTATTTATAAGCCACAATAAGTACTTTCGAAGACAAACAGAACAATTTGTTTTAAAAAACATGTGGGTGAATCACAATAGGTTATATATGTCTGGTTATTTTCTGGTTATCATTTTTACCTTGCCTGTCCTCAAAACAGTTGCTGAAGGTAGCCCATTGTATGGTGTCTAATGTCTGGTCTTTGGAGCCAAACACAGCTAGTTATGAGTCTTGGAAGAGTGACCTTGGGAAGGTCACTCTATCCTTTTGGCCCCTGCTTTTCTCAACTATGTAATAGCATATGCATGGTTTCTTCTGCTAAGAACGGTCTTGAGGTTGAAATGGAATAGTACAAGGAAAGCACTCAGCACAGTTCATGGCAGGTGATAAGTGATGATGAGATGGTAGCAGCATCAGGTCTGGCTTGTCCAGGTTATATACTAGGAGACTATCTCAAGTAGCTAGGTCAGATGATCTCAAAAGTGTATAAATTGATTTGAAATCTTGAAAAAGATTGTCCCTCTTTCGTTACTCATTCAAAACCATTGTGTGTCTGGTCTTGAAACCCTTGAAGGCCTGAAAGTATTTCATTTTAACCTAATGAGGTAAAAATAAAAGAAGATAAAGAAGAATAAAAACTAGGGGCACTTGGGTGGCTCAGTGGGTTAAAGCCTCTGCCTTCGGCTCAGGTCATGATCTCAGGGTCCTGGGATCGAGCTCCACATTGGGCTCTCTGCTCCGCGGAGAGCCTGCTTCCTCCTCTCTCTCTCTTTGCCTGCCTCTCTGCCTACTTGTGATCTGTCTGTCAAATAAATAAATTAAAAAATCTTAAAAAAAAAAAAGAATAAAAACTAAATATCCAGGTGGAAAGAGACCTGGGCCTTAAGAATGAGCTCTTTGTGTTCTTTCCTTGAAGGATGTTTTGAGTAAAGGTTACTTTTCCCTCTTGGCATGGTTCACAACCCTGTGTACTTAGGAAGCACGTGTGGGCTTTCAAAACCAAATGCTTATGTTTGGACTTCCCTTCAGAGATCGATTTAATAGGTTTTGGGTGGAGCCTGGGCATCTCCAGTGTTTCAGGGAAGATCTCCGGGGGGTAGCTATCATTGAGAATTACTGCTTTAGGGAGCTACCTCAAAGATGGCCAGAACTGGGGACCACCACTCTGAGGGCATTTTCAAGATGGCTTTCAGTCAATGTCTCAGTAGTAAGAAGTAATGGAAAATACCAGATCAGTCAAATTCAGTGGCTTCAGTCAGATGATACTTCTCTGATGACTTTCTTGGCTCTACAATTCTGTGATTCCAATTGCAATGTAATTTTCATTGTTGTTTTTGTTCTCTGAACAGAGGTAAGATAAAGTAGTGGAAGCCATGTGCTCAGGACTGAGGAGGTTAGGTTTGGGAGTCTTGAGATACATAGAGACTGTAAATCATGGATGGCTCTCCAGAGGGGCAAACCAACACATAAAGAAATAATGGGAACGATCTGAAAACAAGAAGAAAAGAGCCTTTTCCAATCCTCCCAAAAGACCTACAAGAGGCCTCTCACCATTTAAGTTCAAGGTAATTTAGGTTCCCAAAACTCTTCCTGAAAGCCTGCTCTGTGGACTCTGGGAATAGGGAGACATGGGAAGCACTGGTGGGTCTCACAGTCTGGTAGAGGGAAGCAATCCACCGGAGTGTGGAAAACACTTGATGAGGGGAAGAGGTAATGAATTCCATGATAGCACAGAGGAAGAACACCAGACCGGTTGGTGCAATCCCTACTATATAATAGGTGTGGTGGCTGAGTTTTGAAGAACAAGACGGTATTGGTGGTTGAAAGAAGGTAGGAGATTATTCCAGACAGAGGAAACTGGGAATAGAGAGAGACTGAGCAGAATGCCTAGCATACTGTAGGCCCTCAAAATAATTCCTGTTGAGAAAGAAGGAAGGAAAGAAGAAAGGGAGGGAGGAATGGAGGGAAGAAGAAGAGATTGTCTAGTTCATCTCACTGACATAAGAAGTTTGAGGAGAGAGAGCCAGGGGTGACATTGGCTACGTGATTTGGGCTTGATCAGGATGACGATGAGAAGCCATCACAGGATTTCAATAAAGAAGTGATGTTTTCAGATATGCTTTGTGGAAAGGTCACTCTAGCTCTTGTGGAAGCTGGAATGGAGAGGGACAAGATGGTGTAAGGGAGACCAGGTAAGAGACTGTTAGAATAATCCAAGTGAAAAATGATACCATCTGGCCTAAGGCAGGAGCATCTCCTTTATTACAGGATGGACTCACAGGCCACACCCACCTACCTGCCTCATGTGGTCCAGCCCCATCACCATGGCAACAACCTCTTTCACATCCCTGGCCAGAGAGAAGGATAACAACACTTACATCTGTTCCAGGAGGTCCTGCCTCTCTCTCTCTCTCTCTCTCTTTTTTTTTTTTTCTTCTTTTTTTTGCCCCTTTGATTGTATCTGATCCAGCTTCACTGGGTAATTGAGTGTTTGAGAGTGAAAAATTATCTCAGCAGCTTGGCCCTTATCTTGACAGCGAAGCAGCACTTTTAATTTAATTTTGTTCGGAGACGCATGGGTAACAAATTTCACTAATCGCCCGGCTGTCGCCTTCCGCATGGTAACGAGCCGTTTGTTACCAGGCAGCCCCGCGTAAATACATGTGGAGGAGCAGGCAGGGGACAGGAGGAGCAGGCAGGGGACAGAGACAAGGGTTAGGGAGGAAGGAAAGGACAGCTACAATCAATGTGCACTAAGCTGGGGGTCTGCCATCAGGTGCGGGATCAGAGATGGGAAGCAGGCTATGCAACACAAAGAGAGCGGTTTCAGTGCTAGGTTCCCCAGAGCTTCTGTCCTTGCTCTGCCTTCTTCAATCTGGGTGCCACCCCGAGCAGGCTCTGCAACTCTTCTGCATCTTAAGTTTCCAATCTGTAAAGCAGGGATGTTAATACCCCCTACCTGGACAGATGTTGAGAATTAAATAAGAAACTACATAGTAAGTTAATATCCCCTCTAAGCATTATCCTGTGATATTTTCAGCACTCATAGGGACCTTCAAGGAAAAAGTCTGCCCCCTCCATCCAAAGTTTAATTTCTTTCAGCACATCCACTCCAGAATATTGTCTGGCTTTTGCTTGCATCCCTCCAAAGATGGAGAGCTCACTCACTACTGAGGCAGCCCAATAGCTCTGGCTCTCAGAAGTGTCTTGCTTATATGGGTGTGAAATATGTACCCCTCGAAATTTCTATCCTAGTTTAGCCTCTGCCCTGCCTTCTGGATGCCAGCAAAAAGTAAATTCAGTACCTTTTTCTAAGTGAGCCTTCTCCCCCTCAGATTTGGATATGGAAATAATAGTGTTTATCCTCACACATAAGACTTCTCATTTCTAGCTCAAAATACCCGGAGGTGATCAGTGCTAGAAAAGCCCTTATATGTCATGTGGCACCAGTTTGGGGAAGCTGAGGCCCAGAGGGAGGAAAAGAAATTTTAAAAATAGCTGTTATTTATTGAATATCCATTATCGGTCAAACGCTTTGCCTGTATTATCTCATTTAATCCTTGCAATACAAGGTCTGATCCTGGCTTTATAGATGAGAAAACTGAGATACAAAGAAGGAAAGGAGCTTGCCCACGTCACAGTTGTAATGAGGATTAGAGAATAGAGATTTAAACTCATGTGTACCTGCAAGGGCTGCAAGCTTTTGTGTTGCAACATTTGCCTCAAATTGCACAGCGACTTACTGGTAGATGTGGGGCAGGGAATGAGGTTCCCTGACTCTGGTTCCACGGCCGTGCTAGAAGAAGGTGCATCTCCAGACATTCCTGTGTAAATGGTCGTAGAGGTTCCCATCCTCTCTGTAGTGTCTGGACCAGAAATCAGGGGAGACTGACAGAGAAAACAAGATAGCCAGTCTGTCTCTCCCCTTCCCCCCCACAAGCACTGCCAGCCTCCAGTCCACGGATCCTTGGTTCTGGATTTATGAGCCTTCTTGGTGTCTTTCTTTCCATCCGAGAGGGCTTGACTCTTTCCTCTCTCAGCTAATTAAAAACCCCAGGCTGGGCCGCCAGCCTTGGATCGGAGGCTGCTGGGCAGAGGCGCTGACGGCTGCTCAGATAAATCACTCCCTGGGGCCAGGGGAGGCTGGAGCATCTGTCAGAGGGGCTGGGCCCATCCTGCCCTCCCCTGGGGGGCTTGGGGATTGCTATAAATGGACCATGTCCGCCCCTAGTCACCCCCAGAAGGAGCTTCATTAGGACAAGGAACATAGGAATCACCCAAAGCTGATGGGGAACCGTCGGCCCTGGTGTCAGCTTCCGAAAGCCTCTGCTAGATGGTCACTCCCTCTTACTCCTTTCATGGCTCCCCCTTGGCCTTTGTGAGAAATTCTCCAGTTGTCCTGACATGGGCTGAGATGGAGGGGAGCGTTTGCAAGCTTTGCCTTTGGAGACAGAGCCTAGTGTAGCTAGGCCTGACGTTCACCTGACCGTAGCTGTCCACACACACGGATGCGGATGTGTGCATGTCCATATTCAGGGCCCAGGGATGCGTCGTTGGCCAGCTCTGTCCAGTATGGCCTGGCCGCTCTGCTCCGTGACGGCAGTAGCTGTCAGACCTCCTGCCGGAACGACCATCCCCCCCTGCTCTCACCACTTCTCCTGTCCCCACTGCGATTACCTGGCGGCAGTAGTGGCCAAAGCTGCCTCTCAGGCCTTACCTTGGATTCCGTCTTCTGTTTGAACCCCCACAGACACACCCTGCACACCTTCACTTGCAAGTGTTTGCCGTCCTGTCCTATCCGGGTCACCACGTATCTCAGCTCTGTCTAGGAAAACCTGACAGTCCTTCTAGATCTGGTTGGAATGAACATCACCATGGGAGCTTTGACCTGATGCCCCTGGTCAAAATGTCTGCGCAGCCTGGTACCTATATGTTTCTTTTGTGATCAAGTCTTTGTCACTTTTAAAATCTTTCAAAATCTCTTTCAGGGGCACCTGGGTGGCTCTGGGTTAAGCCGCTGCCTTCAGCTCAGGTCATGATCTCAGGGTCCTGGGATCAAGCCCCACATTGGGCTCTCTGCTCAGCAGGGAGCCTGCTTCCCCCTCTCTCTCTGCCTATTTGTGATCTCTGTCAAATAAATAAATAAAATCTTAAAAAACAAAAACTCTTTTAAAATGGTGTCTCTACTCCCCTCTGGGGAACTGGAGACCGGGGTGGTGACTTGCTCACACCAGCAGTAGGAGTGTCTGAAGCCCCGTTTGCATCATAGGTATGCAATCCATGTCACCAGTTAGAGAAAGAATCCAAGATGACGTCAACTGCTTGTAGCGTTAAGGTCATTTTTTCCCCCCTAATAGATCAGAATGCTCTGATGCTCCTTCATCGCTCTATTATGAGGGCGGTGATAATAGTGGCCATGGCCTGGGCTGGTGTGCATGGTACAGACTGTTGTCCTTTGGTGACGAGTGACTTCCCGAGGCCACAGAGATAACCAGTTCCACAGACTGGAGTCCCCTTCTTCTGACTTTCACTTTAGTCTTTCATCCGCCAGGGCAGGCTTTGCTCCTGTCTCAGCCTCCCCTGGTGAAGTCTGGAAAGGATCTCTCCAGTTTTGAATTACTCTTGCCTTCTCTGTTTGGAGGTGTCCGGTGGAGACAAATTCTGCTCTGTGCTCTCCCCATCCCCCGCGGGGTCCAGGGCTGGAGTTACCCAGGAGCGCCCCCCAGTGGCCGCAGGTGTAATTGTTCACTGCCCTGAGAGGGAGCAGTTTGTCCAATCACGTGCTCGCCAGCTCGGTTTCCAGGGCTCAGCACTTGAGTGTGTAATACGTGCCTCCCCCGGTGGGAGGTGCTGGAGAGGTGAGATGAGTCAAACCTAGTTCCTGGCCCCAGGAGATTTCATCTCCTGGCGGGGGGAGGGGGAAGTCAAAACAAATGTAAAGTGCAGTGTGATAAACAACACGATGGGGGAGGTGGTTATGGGGTGTGGTGGAAACACAGAGGAGAGGCTTCCAACTCTAGACCTGAGGGTGGACAGCAGGCAGAGGTGAGGGGAGAACTTCCTGGAGGTGTTCAAGCAGGAGGTGAAGGGAACCCAGGCATATCTGGAGTAGAGCAGAGCAAAAAGGGCAGTGGAGAGGAATGCACCCCCTGGAGGCAGGAAGCTGGGCTGGAGACACCGGGCAAGGTCAGCCAAGCAGGTCACAGAGGCCTGAGACCCACACACACTTGCCATGGGGATGTGCTAAAGCATCATCAGAGGGTGAGACATAGGCTGTCAAGCCCCTTCTCTTTGAATTTTCGCTGTATAGGTCATTTTCGCCCCCCCTCCCCCATCTCACCTCTTCTGTGCCACCATCTTCGCGTTTCTCAGCTGTCTTCTTCGTAGATGCCTCTCGTTCTACGTCCATCTCTCTATTCCTCCTTCCTCTCATTTGCCATCTTTTAAGTCTTAATTCCGTTCTGCCTTCCCCGCAAAGCCTCTTGGGGCGTGCCTCTGCTTTTAATCTGGATACCTGAGAGGTGAGGTCAGAGTTCCTGCTCCTGCCATTACCTGGCAGGTAATGTGAAGCTGCTTAACTTCTCTGTACCCGAGTTTCATCCACCGTTGAAAAGAAATGAAACAAGCTGGACTGTGTGTTACCATTCTCCACAACTCCGGGAGCCACCGTCGAGTTCCTTGGGTCACAGCCCTTGACAGACCTGTGAGAGACAGGCCCCTGGGACTGGGCTACAAGGGCCCTGAGCTGGATGAGCTCCACGCACCAGTTCGCACTGGTGATGCCCTTCCCCTTGGCCTCTCTCCTGTCCCCCGTCCCCCCCTCCCTACCCGCCCTGTGTCCCCTGTCCTCCATCTCTTCTCAGTTCTAAGTCGTGCCAGACGGCAACACGTCTATGTGCAAAGGGAGGCGCTTCCAAATGGAGAGGGTGATCTGTAATTGAAAAAGGATGGTTTGGGCAGAAGGCATTTGTTTTCATACTCCTGGCATTACGATTCACAGTGTCTCAAACCAGCTGAGACTCTGGAGACTGTATTAGATGCGGATTTAGAGGCCTCCCAAGGAGCCCGAGACTGAACAAGATAAATTCAAGGATGTGTGATATTCTGGGGAGGCTTTGCTTTTTGGAAACAATAAAAATATATGTATTTTTTATCGCTCGGTAAGTAGATTTGGGGAATCTTGATGGGGTGATAGGGAGCCCAGGGATTCTGTAGAATGTGTTGTTGAAGAGCTTGGGCCTCACTGGTCCTGAGTTCAGATCTTCCCGTGGCACTTACTGCCTTTGTCACTCAGAACAATTCACTTCTTTTGGTTTCAAGGTCTTCATCTGTGAAACAGGGGCTATGGTGCTTTGGAAAGGGGGTTGTCGTGTAGATTACTTGCATTCACTTATTTAATCTTTTCCCCACATTGTAAAGTTGAGTGCTCTGAAGTTCAGAAAGGTTAATTTACTTGCTTGAAAGTGATGGAGTCAGGGCATAGATTTGGGTGTGTTTGACCCCAAAGCTGCTATTTAGATCTTTGCCATTATACTGCCAAGCTTGTCTGGGCCTGGAAAATCTCTAAATTTACATTTTAATAGCCTTCAAGGTAGGGGGTAGGGAAAGGGCAGGTGGGCATGGAGATGCCCTGGGAATGGGTTTCTCTCACCAGAAAGGGAAGAAGAGCAAGGATGATGTCATTCACTTATGCTCACACTATTCCTACTGACATTTCCTAAGCCCTCCTACAGGCATGACTGGTTCCTGAATGAGACATGGCCCGTGCTCTAGACCGCCCTGGACCCCGGGAGGGGAAAGGGACCAGTCATTACAATAGCGAGTTGCAGATGGTGGCAGAAATTTCTGGACGTGTACCCTGGGGGAGACCGAGGAAGTTGGGGCCCGTTCTAGTTGGAGACTAAGTCAAGGAGGCTCACACACAGCCTGGCAGCAACCTTATAATGGGATCAAACAAGAGAAGTCGGTACTTGCCCTATGGAGGTGGTGAGGAAGGATGTTCCAGGTGGGGTCGGGTATCAGTTTTCTGAGGCTGCTGAAATAAATTACCTCCAAGTTGGCAGCTTTTTTTTTTTTTTAAGGATTTTATTTATTTATTTGACAGACAGAGATCACAAGTAGGCAGAGAGGCAGGCAGAGAGAGAGGGGGAAGCAGGCTCCCTGCCGAGCAGAGAACTGGACTCTGGGGTTGATCCCAGGACCCCGGACCCATGACCTGAGCCAAAGGCAGAGACTTCAACCCACTGAGCCACCCAGAGACCCCAAGTTGGTGGCTTTAAACAACAGAAACTTACTCTGTCCTAGTTCTGGAGGCCAGGAGTCCAAACTCAGGGTGTTGGCTGAATGCATTTCTTCTGGAAGCTCTGACAGAGAAGCCGTTCCATGCCTCTCTCCCACCGTCTTGGGGCTGCCGGCTCCGTTGTGGCTGTATCCTTCCAGTCTCTGCCTCCGCCTTCACGTGGCCTTCTCCTCTGAATGTCTCACATCTCCCTTTGTCTTTCTCTTTTAAGGACCTGAGTCATGAGATCTAGGGTCTAGCCTAAGTCCAGGATGATCTCATGTTCAGATCCTGAACTTAAATACATCTGCAAAGACCCTTTTTCTTCACAAGAAGGATTTATGAGATGGATGTGTCTTTGGGGGGCTACCATCCAACCACTGCAAGTGAGAAAAGGTTCCTAGATGTTAGAAGGCAGCTAGGTGGGGTCCTCTGACAATGACAAGGGGCTCTTTGGAGTGTCTCAGGGAGATTGGATGCTTGTTGGGTGATACTGGGCCACCCCTTTCCTTGAGACCTCAATTTCCCCATTTCAAACAAGAGCGCTCAGTGAAGATGATATTTAACATCTTTTCGGTGTTGATGTCCTGGGACCTTGGGCCTCAGGCAAAGACCATTTTGCTTAACCGATCCCCAAATAGCAGTCTGGATGGGCGCCGGACCACAGCAGCTTGGAGGAGAGAGCGGTTTTGTCCCAGCGGCCCTGGCTGGACTGCACTAACAGCTCTCTAACACCGCTGTTAATCTTTAATTGGTATTTGATTTGATTTAACATGATCTTCTGCTTGTAAAACACCTTGAGATGTTTCTGCGTTGTGAGCGCATCCTGGAGACGCTGGTTTATTGTATTAACAAGTCTCGCCCTGAACATAAAGGGAGATAATTAGAAACAGCAAAGTCCCTTGACACGCTCAGGGCAGCCAAAAAGCTCTCGGGAAAACAATCCTTTCAGCTGTTTTCATGTATCCGAAAGAGAAAGCTGTTGGAGCAGCCCCAGTGGATAGAAGAGCTTGTTCGGGTCACCTGGCACACTATTTATAGCTTTCAGCTAGCGTTGCCTTAATCCTGCTGTGGTGGTCCTGTGGCTTGTGAACTGCCCCTCCCCCACCAAGTTTCTGCTGCAGCCCCTAGCTGCCCAGGCCAGGAGCCCACTGGGATGACAGCAATTTGTTTGTGAGATCTTTTGGCATGCAGAGTACGCTGTCTCATAAGAACAAACATGGACAAGGGCAGAATTCCTAGGCTGGCCCACAGACGTTGACTTAACCTCCTGGAGGACAGCAACATTATAGCACAGTCGAGGGGCCCCGCAGCTACCCAGGTGATCCCCTAAATTGTTCTTTAAGTTGAAGAAATGTACCCAAAGTGTGACAAGGTTATAAAATGTGTTTTGCTTTTTTTTTTTTTTTTTTTTTTGGAGTGCCTGGGTGGTTCAGTTGGTTAGGCGACTACCTTCAGCTCAGGTCATGATCCTGGAGTCCTGGGATCGAGTCCCACATCAGGCAGAGAGTCTGCTGCTCCCTCTGACCCTCCCCCTTCTCATGCTCTCTCTCTCTCATTGTCTCTTTCTCAAATAAATAAAGTCTTTAAAATGTGGTTATTTCAAAGAATAGCACGAGTTGGCTCTTTACCATGTGACAGATTTGAATTAGAATTATACTTAACATATCAAGTATGTAACAGAAATCTGCATGAACTCATGTGGTTGGGCTTTAAGGCTATTTTATAAAAATTGTACTTACTCTAGAATACACTTAAAGTACCAGAACACAACGGAGCTTGTTAGCTTCTGAAGCTGCCCAGAGCATTCTATGTAGTCTCTAGCCTGGTGACCCTGAGTTTACCGGCAATAGTAAAAGTGGTGGTTTGGGGCCAAGGCTAGCCCCTTGAAAGGTTTTCTGGATCCATAGTCTTCCTGCTTGTTGATAGGAGTTTGAGTAAGGATTACGTTTCCAGTCTTACCTACAAGCCTAAGTAACCTGTTATAAGTGAGAAATACGGATAGCATTGCATTCCCTACATATAAATATCCCTTATGAAGTTAATTTTCAAGAAGTACATCTGTATTTCTCTAGTGTCCTAAAGAGCAGGGGTGCATGTACGTACATGTGCATGTGTGCACACACACTCACACCATCACCATTGATCTGAAGGCATCAGCGTCTGTGGGTACCCAAGGGCATAGGTTGAAACCTGAACAGAGGTTCCACTGAATGTGTATAGCTGATCTCTATGTGGTTGTGAAGCAACCTTTCAGATTTTCCATCTACAGGAACAATGGTAGATAATTCTGGTTATTGGTGGTAGTGGTGGCCTTGTTCTTACCCAAGAAGAGAGGCTCTCTGGGTAACCGGATCAGGCAGTAGACAGGGGTGGAAGACACCTTCATAAATCCACGGGCACAGAGATGTGGGCAGACTGGGCCACTCGGAAGCCTCACTGGTGGGCCAGTCAGTCCTACTGGATGGAACTGGCTGCTAATGGAGTCATGCTTCTGGCCTTGCAGAGTTCCATATGCTGCACAAGGGAGGGCTCATCCTTGCAACTCAGAGCTGCCTTGAGGCCCCGGCTCCCCCAGTATGAGCCGCATGGCCCTGGGCAAGTAACACGGGATGCCTGAGCCCCTTGTCTTGATCTATAGAAGTACTGCGAGTGTAGTCATGAGGCTTAGGAAGACAATGGAGGTAAGAAGGCACTGTCCAATGTGGCACATAGTAGGTTTCCACATGTTTCCTCCCCCTCTCTTCCTTCCTCTGTCTCTCCTTGCACAGGGACAAGGAAATCTTCTGAGGATGGAGTTAGGAGCCTTTTGTCCCTCTTCATTCTCCCATTGAAAGTTCAAGGATGACAGTATTTATTTCTCTGTTCCCAGAATGTAAACAAGCCACAGCCTGGACCGGCATTAATAATTTATACAACAAGTCACATAATGTGCATTTGGAATACACGATTTATAGCCTCCCACTAACTTCAGGATTTACCCACTCGACTCCCTCCCGTGTGTCAAGGGCTCAAGCTGGACACTTAAGATGCATTTAAATTATCTGTGTGCCAAGACACCACCTAGGAACAGACAGGTAGCCTCTCCCTGATGAGCCTATGTAAATGTTTGAAATAATAAAACTAAACTACGGATCAGCAAAGCTGATGGGGGTGGGGTGGGGTAGGAAGTTAGCTTTCCATTAAAAAAAAGGAAGAAGAAGAGGCTGCAAAAGAAGAGGAGGAGGAGGAGGAAGAAATTAAACAGGAATTGAGCTGAATTGGAGGAAGCAAATAGTGATGCTTGGTAAAGGGGAGGGAGCAGTGGAGGAAAGGAAGCAAGCATGGAAATGGGCTGTCCTGCTCCCAGGCTGCCACGCGGTCCGGTTCTGGGCAGACTCCAGAGAAGTCACGTTTATTGCTTCTTAACCACTAACTTGTCGAACACCCGCCATGTGCCAGACCCTGTATCAGAAACATTATGTCATGCATCTACACAACAGCCTAGGACATAGACACAGCTATTAGTCCTCATTTTGTAGGGGAGGGAACAGGCGAAGGAGGCGACTACCTTCAGCTCAGGCCATGATCCCAGGATCCTGGGATCGAGCCCCACATTGGGGCTCTCTGCTCAGCAGGGAGCCTGCTTCCTCCTCTCTCTCTGCCTGTCTCTCTGCCTCCTTTTGATTTCAGTCTGTCAAATAAATAAGTAAATCTTTAAAAAAAAATGGGATCTGTAACCAATGTAGCTTTTCCAACATGGCTGGGGAATGCAGTCTTGTTTTTTATTCATTTTCATGCTCCTAGTACTCACCACAAAGCATGGCAGGGACACTCAGAAACAGTATCACCTCCCCTGTGCCATGAGGGGTTTTTCCCTTGGGTTGGCCAGATACCTCTTTTGAGCATGGAGGACATATTAATCAATCTGATCTTTGACAAAACTGTTCAGAGTACAAATAGACAAATGAGGACATTGAGGCAAAGAGAGGTTATGTAAGTTGCCCCAAGCCACACAGTTGGTAAACATCGGGCTGGAATTTAAATTCGGTTCTTTGGTTCCAGAGCCCCTGTTCTCTCGCACAAGTTCATCAGTAGAGTAGACAGAATTTGTATTGCAGCATTGATTGTTTTGGTCTCTGACCTTGATGGGCCTTGAATAATTTAATATGCTTGTAGTAAATGTTTGCCCAGCACATTGTTAAATATGTGAAAACAATTGGTAGAAATTATACTGTTTTCTGGTTAACAGACGTCTTTGTTTTACCCAGCACTGATTAGAGGTGGAAAGGGTTGCACTGAGAGTTGTACGATCCCTATATGTAAGTGTAGGAAGTGCGTAATGGAAGGCTGGATACTACTGAGAATAACCAAGGGTAACGTGGGATGAGTGTATACACTGGGAAATAGTAGGAAAAGAAGAGCAGTAATGATAATGTGTGTCAAGGGTTCTAGACGTTGCTGCTGGAGAAGGCACGCTAGTGCAGCCCATGTGCAAAAGTATGGAGTTTCCCCCAAAAGTTAAAAATACAAATACCATTTGATCCTATAATTCCACTACTGGATATCTACCCAAATAGGAAAACACTGATTCAAAAAGATACATGCACTCTTATGTTTACTGCAGTATTGTTTACGAGAGCCAAATTATGGGCGCAGCCCAAGTGCCGATCAATAAATGAATGCATGAAGCAGATCTGGTAGATGTATGTAATATACATGTGTACGTGCGTGCACACACACACACACACACACACACACACACAGGATGGAATATTACTCAGCCATAAAAAATGAAGTAGGATGTGGAACACTATGGCTGGATCTGGAGGGTATAATGCTAAGTGAAATAAGGCACAGAGAGAAAAATGTCGTATGATTTCACTCGCATGTGGAATTTAAGAAACAGAACAATGAACAAGGGGGAAAAAAACAAAGAAATAGATTCTTAACTATAGAGAGCAAACTGATGGTTACTAGGGTGGGAGGGGGTGGCGGTGGCGGGTGGTGATACAGGTGAAAGAGAGGAAGAGAACACTTACCGTGATGAGCGCTGAGTAACATATGGAATTGTCGAGGCACTGCACGATACACCAGAAACTAGTATTTATATGATGCCGTCCATTAACTATCCTGGAATTAAAATAAATTCAATTAAATTTTAAATATAAATTCAAATAAAGAAACCTTTCTTTTCAAAGACACACAGAAAACAGTTCTTGAGCAAAACAAATGATAATGCCTCTCAGTCGTTGAGTGCTTACTAAGTCCTGGGCACTGTGTCAAGCACTCGTAAACATCATAGTACATTTTTGTGGTCTCCACTGCAAAAGGCAGGGGAACGAGGGTCAGAACGATAAAGTAAGTTGCCGGATCTGGACCATGTCACTGCTCATGGCAGGATACAGACCCAGCTCTGTCTGACTCCAAAGTCTACAATTTGGCCCTAGAATTCTTAGTTTTTTCCAAAAGGACTGGTGTGTGGTATTTAACCCTCACATGGTTTTGATTTCTCTGAATTTTGAAGAGAAACTATCCAAATGTCCATCCCATCGAGGCAAATTGATCCAATCCAGTAGTATGCTGGCAAGCTGGGTTACAGAAAAAAAAAAAAAGTCATGTAAAAAGCCTTATTTTTAGCATTTTCCAATTTCCATGATGTAAATTCTCCTATCATGTCCAATTTTAGGGCATTAGATTTAATAGCTACAAAGTAACACCCCTGAGTATTTAACAGTTAGCCCTTGGGAGCCAGCTGGAGCTGGTTCCAGCACTCGCTGCCCCAGACCCTCCAACAAACCAGAGTGCATCTCTTAGGAGTTACTGTCCCATCTTTCTGTGTTATCTCCAGTACCTGGCATAGTCCAGCCTACGTAGGGAATATAGCAATACGTATTTGTTGATTGAGGAATTAAAAAAAAAATTGAATAATAAGTGAATAACCAAAACTGGGAAGGAGGATGGGAACTGTATCTTCAGCCCTAAAGTAAGAAGGACACAACATCCTCTTACTGTGCACTTGTCTGAGCTGGTCTGTGGCCTTGAGATGATCTGTTGATGTGGAGTTTGGGTATAGAATTTGGAGCAATACTGATGCCCTTTTGTTCCCGCTTCCCAGAAGATCAATCTGCCCTGAGCCAGCAAAGCCCTTCCAAATGCACCCGCATCGGGGACATCCCTGGTGTAGCCACCACAATCAAGCCATGTCACCTCTGGGTCCTCGCTGCCACTCTGGTAGCAACACCGTTGTCCCCCAGCAGACAGACTGAGCATCGTTAACACCTAATTCCATCAGGCCGTCTCCTTTCTCATTGTCCTTTGGTAGCTCTCTCACGTGTCCCTGGCCACCTCCCCAGCCTCAGCCCATGTCACTCAACATTTATTTTTCTACTACATTCCACCCTGGAATATGCATCCTGATGCTTGCCATGCCCTTTCTTCCCGCTGCTGGGACCAGGCTTCACCCTCCCTTTCTAGAGGAGGTCTTTGTACCATGGTCCCTTGTCCCATCCTGTCCTTCGTTGTCCTCGCATGAATCAGAGTACAAAATCATATATTCACCTCTGCAAATTCCCTTACATATTGAAACAATCATGAGGGAAGGGCCACCTCTCTTTCTGGCTGGCCCCCTTTGCCTAGCATTGTTGGGGAACTGGCCATGTTGGTTGGGAGGTCTCCTCCCCTGGGTCCGAAGGCTGTCACCTGGCAGGCAGTGTGGCAAAGAGTTTTGAAGGGGCACTCTGGGGTCAGTCTTCAGTTCCAATTTTTTAGCTCTGTGACGTTAGGTAGGCAACTGCATTCCTTTGGGCTTAATTTTCTCCTCTGCAAATTGGATATGGTAACAGTAACCCCTTGACACGGTATCATAAGGATTGCATAATCTGATGTACAGCATTTAGTCCAGGACTCAGCAGAGTTAAGTACTTAATCGTGGAAGTTATTATTATTTTTATTGTGAAACAGAGTGATGCCTCAGCTGAAATTCACACTTAATGACTGTGTTTTACTTTTCTCAGAAAAATCCCATGGTGTCTGCTCCTTCTCTCTAGAAAAAAGTGATTAATGGCAGACTCTGTCTATGCATCATTTATCCACTTATTTGTTAATCAAATACTGATTTACCTACTATCTAGTACCAGCTCCAGTGCTAGAGAAAATAAGGCAGGGTCCATGCCCTGGAAGGAGTAGGACAGGTCACCTTTCCTCTCTCCCTGCTTATAGGACTTCACTACATATGCTTTGCAAGTAGTCAGTTGGGATATTGGTCTAGAGAAACAGTAACCTTTGATTTGACTTGTTGTCTGTAGTTTGAAATAGGAGGGAAAGGAGAAAATGAGGGAGAGAGTGCACATCTCCCGTGTTAGGCTTTGGGTAGGACCGAGGCTCTGTTATGCCCATTTTATCATTTGAGCCACCCGATAAAACAAAAACAAAAACAAAACAAAACAAAACAAAAACAAAAAACAAACAAGCAAAACAGCAGCAACAACAAAAACAACAAAAACAAAAAAAAAAAAAAAAGAAAGAGAGAAAAATGGTCATCCCAGGTCATGCAGCCAGAAACTGGTGAATTGGGGAATTTGAACTCTACTGCCTCTCACAATGGTATTTTCCCTTCTTTGAGCTGCCGACTACCCGGGACACTGAGAAGGAAGCAATGTTGCTAATGCTGGTCCTGGTTGACGATTGAAATGGAAGACGAAATTCATAGTTATGATTCCCAGGGCTGTTGTTACTTCCACTGTAAGCACACCTACATCCTGATCTCAATTCTTCTACACTTGCACATATATTCACATCCCTATACATGCACATCGTTTCCTATAAAATTTAGTAGGGCTTCTGTTTTAGCTCTTCAGGCTGTTCAGGTGTGGGCATTTTATAAATAAATATGCACTAATGTTGTTACTATTATTGCTGTCCCATAAATTTAACAGTGCATGCAGGAAGCTCCCGGTGTGTGGGGCACCTGAATTACAGTTGCTTAGGGAACCACATCCACTGTGCCCCGGCCATGTCTACCCGAGTGATGTGTCTCTATGGCTCCTACTGCAGAAATAACCCATACCCTTCCATCCTAGCACAGGGGGCCGAGTGCTCCTGGGGGTGCTGTAGGGAGCATTTTCACAGATATACAAGGATGTGTGAGTTGGAAACACCATTGCTGGCCAGCCCCTCATCTAGGAGGAGCCGTGACCATTCACGGGATCCAGAGCACCGCTGACTATAAGTAGAGCAGCCAACAGTCCCTGAGTGTTCAGGACATGCCAGGCAATGGGCTGAGGGCTTGAAATTCATAGAGACATCAAGAAATGAAGGCGCTTACCCAGGGATATTAGCTAACAATGACCAAACCTTTCTTACCATCCGCCACTGTGCTGGATACTTGTTGCTTTAGCTCAAGTAATCTTGTGAAGTAGGTATTTTAATTATTCTTGTTTATAAATGGCAGCCCTGAGACTTAGAAAGATCAGATTACTTGGACCAGCATCTCAAATAGGAATGGGCAGTGCTGGTGCTGGGTCCCAGCTCTGCGCGATGCTAAGGGCTATGCCCCGAACTCTTCCTTTTTATTAACTAAGTGAGCTCACAGTGTTAAGAAATGACTGAGCTGGGTTTTAAGCTCCTTCTGTCTGATTGCAGAGCTCAGAAGCCTTCCATACCACACCAACTTCGCCTTTGGGATTATGTGCGAATGTAGGATCGCCCAGAGAGAAATGCCATACTAGAGATAAAGGGAACTACTTCCACTGGGAAGCCAGACCTGGTTTTGTCAAGTGCACTCGGTGTCTCCTTCCTCTCAGCCCTCACCATGTGGGAAGTCTTCATTAAAGCAACCTGGCAGTTTTCCTGGGACTGTGCAATTACGTCTCCTCCAGACCTTCTTGTCTACCTGACTGTGGTCCCTCCAGGTCTGGGCTGGGCCCTGCCTCCTCAGTGAGTCCAACTGCTTGCCTAGATCATAGCACACACTTGGTGCACAGGGAACCGTACTGTCAATGAAAGGGAGTCTCTCCTAAACTTGAAAGTCCCTGAGTCTTCTTCTGGGGATGAAGTCTTTTCAGTCTTTCTCATGTATTCATTTAAGTAGGTCCCAGTTTCTAGTTCTCTATTGCTGTGTCATAAATGGTCCCCGAATTTGCAGATCAAGACAAGAAACATTATATATTTATTATCTCAACAAACATGGGTTTATTAACATTTCTTACCTTGGCAGACGTTTATTCTGTGGGTCAGAGACCCAGATACCATGTAACTGTTCCTGTAGGCTAAGGTTTCTTCTCTCTCTCTCTCTCTTTTCGAAGATTTTATTTATTTATTTATTTAACAGAGAGAGAGAGAGAGAGAGAGAGAGAGAGAGAGAATGAACAGGGGGAGGGGTTGAGGGAAAGGGAGAAGCAGGTTCCCCACTGAGCAGGGAGCCTTACATGGGGCTTCATCCCAGGACCCCGAGATCATGACCTGAGCCGAAGGCAGACGCTTCCCTGGTGGAGCCACCCAGGCGCCCTCTGCCTAGGGTTTCTCGTGAGACTTCAAGTCAGGTTGTCAGCCAGAGCTATGGTCCCCTCTCAAGGCTTGACCGGGGAAGGATCTGCTTCCCAGTCCCCTCAAGTGGTGGCAGGATTCCTTTCCACAGGGGCTGTGAGCCAGAGGCCACCCTCATATCCTTGTCCTGGGGACCTCTCTGTCTGGCAGCTTGACAACATGGCATCTGACTTCACCAGAGCAAGAAAGTGAGAGGAGCAGAGAGCGTGTGAGCAAGACGGGGGTCACAACCTTCTGTGCCCCTGTCACGGAACTGACATCCCACACGTGCCCTGTATTCCATGTGACAGAAAGAGTTGCTAGGAGAGGGCAGCATATGAGGATGTGAACATGAGGACGCCAGGACCATCAGGAAGCCATTTTAGAAGCAGCTGACCTTGGTCCCCTGCCCTCTTTCCTTTTCTTCAAACCAGATCTCTCTTTCATTTCGGGTGACTCATGCTTTTTCATGTCTGTAGACTTGCAGAATGATTGATCGCCAAACTTCAGGTTCTCGTGTTCTTTCCAGAATGTTCTTCAGCCTCCTGGTGTGAACAGCCTCTCATTTTCTTATAGACTGTCTTTGCAGAAAAAGATTTCTGCCTCTAACCCAAGTGCCTCTCCTCGTTTTGCGCCCCAGAGGTACACTTGTCGGTTTTCCTTTGTCATGAGGTCTTCGGACCCCACTCCTTGGGATGATGACGTCCCTGAAGGGTCCTCAGCACCCGACACCGTGTCTGGTGCTTAGGGATACTTACCTCATCTTTGCTGACAAGGCGAATGAGTGAAGGTGTGTCTGAGCTTTGCACGGTGCCGGGAGTGCCGGCCTGAAAAGACATGATGTACCATCTAGGAGAAAGCCCTCTGTCTTTGTAGTGGGCCATAATTTCCTTCAGAAGCTGCTCCCTCCTGGCCTGTCTGGCCTCCTCTGCCGGCCTTGTGCTGCATGTGCCTGCTGCCCCCCTGCCCACGCTCCAGTTCACAGGCGGTGTTCTTCGCACATCTCCTGGATTGCGGATCTGTTTTTCCACTCAGCTAACTCTCATCTTACCAGCCTCAGCTCTCAGGACGCCCAGACCTGGATTAGGGGTCCCTTCTTCTGCACTGACCTCTGCCACCGTGGCAGTCTCCTTGCATTACATTCTCTGTTTCGAGCCTCCTACCCAACTGGACACTGAGACTCTTAGTGGCTCTCATCTCTGTATCCCCAGGTCAGTGCAGAATGGGCCCTCAAGAAATCTCTGTTGAATGCATGGATTTCTTCCTGCTACAGACGAGGAGACTGATGTCCAGAGAGGGGAGGGGCTTTGCCGAAGGTTGTGTGGTGACCCGTGGCTGTGCGGTATTCGGGTCTGCTCTCTAGTCCCCCCAAGACAGCACTTTTGCCACTGGCCCCAGGCATTCCCTTGCCACTGAAGGACCAGACCTTAGCATGTCCCTTGGGCTAAGACCACTATTGTTCTTCTGGCGGTGACACATTCAAACCAGCAAGCTTGAAAGGTTTAGGCCCAGAATGTCAGCCTGAAATGGATAGAAGCCTCTGTATGGAAATGGGCTTGGGCAGAAATGCTGCATAGGAATATTTCCTCGCTCTCATTTTTTTTTCTTTTTTGTTCTCCTTTATATTCCCTCCTCAAAGGTCCAAAGGCAAAGCTGTTTATCTCCAAATGGCTGTTTAAACACAATGCAAATGTACTTTTGCTGAAATGTTAGTGGTCTGAAGAAGAGGCAATGGATTGGAAAACCCAGGGAAAAATGTCCCTCCAGTGAAAGGGCTGGAAGCAGGTGTGTTTATTTTAATCAAGCTCCCAGGTGCTTAGCAGCCAAACTCCTCCATCCAGAAAAGGACAGAGTCCTCTATCCTCTGCAGGGCCTCAGTGCCTTCCTTGGTAAGGGTGAGGCTTTGGATGCCGAGAAGATACTAGGGCTTACAATATGCTTCTCAGGCCAAAGCTCCATCTAGTTCCCTAGATCTGCAGGAGATCCTGATGGTAAGGGAGCCCCAGTGTGATGTGAGATGAACGCAGATGTTGCCAGGGTCACGCAGACCCAGTTGGAATCTAGGTTGTTTGTGCAACTTGGGACAAGGGTATGATCTCCTTGCGCTTTGTTTTCCTCATTTTGTAAAATGGAGATCATGGTGCTGAACCCAGAAGGTTGTTTCAAGGATTAGGTGCAACAAGGCAACAGGCACCTTGACCAGGGCCTTGGTTCTCAAAGTTGCTCTTGTGGATTATCTGTTTTCTTTTCTTTTTTCTATGTTTGGGTGTCTTCTGTGACATCTCCCTCAAGAGGTCCCTCTGCCTGAGTCTTCTTTGCGTCAAGGCTAAGTGTCCCATGTCTTTTATCTACTGTCCTCTTTTGACGTCACCTCTAGCCCAACCCTGGTTACTCTTCTTGGAACATGGACTACTTGTCTGTGTTCTCTTTCCAGCATCACATAGACCCCAGTTACATGACCAGCTCTGCAGCTTGTGAGGTAAGTATCCTTGAGCAAAACTCTTCTTTTCTCTGAGCTTCACTTCTCTGATCCACACAATGGGAACCTGAGGAGTGGGTCAAGAGAAAACTGAATAATGGATACAAAGGGTTCCTGTGGAGGTTTAGTGATGTAGCAGGCACTCTGCGTGCGTGGGAACCTGCTCTTGCTGAACTTCACTATCCTTCCAGCCATATGGTCTTTCTTCCACTTTTGAGCTATCCTGAATGTATGCAGATAGTTTTCTGGGTGCAAAGGCCAGGCTGTGTATTTACTGGTCCTACCTTTAATGATGATGATGACAATGATGATGATGATGATGAAGGCTACTATTCATCGAGCATCTACTATGCAATATATGTTTTCCCATTTTATCTTTCTAGCAATGCTGTGGAGTCGATGCCCTTCACATTTTGCCAGTTAGGATAATGAGACTTGCCAAAGGTCAATCAAAAAAATAACAGGACTGGGGCGTGAACCCAAGTTTCTCTAACTCCGAAGTCCATGTTCTTCCCATTACCTTAGTCTACTAAGCTATAGACTTCGCACCAGTCTGTTCGGGTTGTTGGTGGGAGTATTTGGGTATGGTTCATTTTGTTTGTATGTTTGACCGAAGTACCATAGTTGAGCCCACCTGACTTACAGTCGTTTATGTGACCCTATGGCCAGGGTCATATGGACAGAGAGTGTAGAATGTGCTATCTATTCCAGGAGATTCTGGTTAAGGTAGGAATATTTGTTAGCAAGTGACAAACATCCCAGGTGGTGAACTGAGAAACATTGCTGTGGGAACTGGGACCAGTGGGATCTAGGTTTGGCTCTGAACATGAGGACTCTGGACAGAACTCTTCTCCTCGCCTCTTTCTAACCTTGAGCATGATCGATTGGGCTCACTAATCTAAAGGCACTCCTCCAGCTCTCTTTTCTGGCTCTAGGATTATTTACTGCTAGTGGGAGTCAAGGGACAGAAAATGTGTTTGAGGTGAAAGGATATGGGAAATCTACTTTCCAACCTCAAACCAAAGGGCTACCTGAGATAGAGGAATGGAGATAAGACTATGGAATCTTTTTTTTTTTTTTCTTAAGATTTTATAGAGAGATAGTGAGAGAGAAGGGACTACAAGTAGGGGTATGGGAGAGGGGGAAGCAGGCTTCCCATTGAGCAGGGAGCCTGACACAGGGCTTGATCCTAGGATCCAAGGATCATGACCTGAGCTGAAGGCAGACATTTAATGACAGAGCCATCCGGGTGCCCCAAGACTATGGAATCTTAAGGATAGGAACATGTCTAGCTGCTTATAGTTCTAGGAGTTGACTTTCATTTTACACATAGTCCACATTTGGAAGGTTAAGAGTGAAGGGAGATTTCCTAGTACATAGTTAAGAGCTTTGGGATCTACATCTGGATTTGAATCCTGGTTTTGCTGCTCAGTAGCCTTCCCACCTTGGGCTAGACTCAGTTTCCTTATTTGAAAAATGAAGTGCTAACAAAAATTTATGATTGATCAAACAAAGGAATATCTAAAATATTTAATGTAACATGTTGTATGTATTAAATGCTCCAAAAATAAAAGATTACCATCACCACCACCACCACCATCATCATCAACAACAATGAAATGGGTCTTCTTTTGAGCTAACAAGCTCCCAGTTTCGGTGATGTTCCAACACAGGTTGGATGACCATGGGATAGAGCATTGTAGGGAGGTACCTGTATTGTGTAATTTGTTAGGGTGAAAGCCTGTTTCGTTTCCAATTAATCTGAGATTCTGTGACTCCCATTAGAACATGTGATACATGGGACAGGACTTAAGAGGGGTCTGAGGTTTCTGTGAGTTAGGGTAGCTTCTAAGAGATGGGAATTCTCTGGCCTTAACAAGTAGGTCTGCCTTAGACATGTTGATAAAAGTAGGAAGAGCACTGCATAGCCATGAGGAATGCGTGCATCTTGTCACAAGGAAAGGTACAGGCAAGTTGAAGTGTATTCAAGGGTTTATGGGCCATCAGACAAAACCTTGTTTCCCATTATTTCTCAAGTGCCCTTTGAGATTCAGGACAAAGACTGGTGGAGGAAGGAGCACAGAGATTTGATGGAACCCCCTTCTTTTAGAGGCAGTGTGATATAATGGAAGAAACATTGAGAATGGAGGTCAACAGATTGGTTTAGAGTCCCTCTCTGCCTTTACTTGTTATGAGTGTTTGGAGAGATGAATTAAACTCTCAGAGTTTCCATTTCCTCCAGTATCAAAAATGGCAGCATTGCCTAGAGTTTACATTGGACATGTGGAACAGAAGAGATTCTGTAGATAAAAGAAAACACAGCAGACCCAGTACATATTAAATGCACAATAAACATTGTTCATGTCCTCCTGCTTTCACAGACCTTGGGCCAATTTCCAGTGACATCTTCTCAGAGAACAGAACAGTGACTTTTTTGTCAAGCTCTGAGAAAAAGCAGCTAAAATGTCCCTTTCATGGAAATGGGAGACGAGTGGTCTGATGTTCCTTGGTAGCCATAGAAACGTGTGGCTGCTCTTTGCTCTGTCCCTCTGCACCCAGTACTTTGTCCCCAAGCCTTCTCTGCCACTCCCCATTCCATCAAGGGCATGGGCTGAATGCGATGGTACTGTTCAACAGCCTGTAGTCTAAGAGGGCGAACATGGGGGTCAAGCACTAGTGTCTTAAAAACATTTTTATTTTGTAAGTCATTACCAGCTGATGATCACCTGTGGCTCTGAAAATCAAGGGCCACCTTTCCTTCCTGCCTTCTTTCCTATTTATTTCTGAGCCTTTCTAGAGCTTTAGCTCTCAGAATTGTCACCGTGGTTTCTTCCACACACTGTAGTTTCATGTTCTAAGGACAGCGTGTCTTTCCTTCTCGAAATGCACTCCATCAGACTGATAAATACCAGTTGAATAGTCTTTAACCTTTCAAGCTGACCCCTTGTACCTATTCTTTTACTTCTTTGCATGTATTTTTCTGAGATTCTAAAATTCCATTTTCTGTAAACAATCTTTTTCCAATTGAGATATAATTGACATACATCGCTGTATAGGTTTAAGGTGCACAGTGCACATTGGTTTGACTTACACATTTTGTGAAATGATTATTGCCATAAATAGAGTCAGCATCCATCATCTCATATAAATGCAATGAATAGAAAAAGCAAAAAAAAAAAAAAAAAAGGAAGAAAAAATGCTTTCATAGTGATGAGAACCCTTGGGATTGGCTCTCTTAATAGCATTTGTATATGCCATACAGCAATGTTAACTATAGTCATCAAGTTGTCCATTGCACTCCTAATACTTACTTACCTTATAACTGCAAGTTTGTACATTTTGACCAACTTCCTCCTTTTCCTCCTCTTCTCCACCCCCCCTCCCTCTGCTAAGCACAAAGCTGATCTCTTCCCCTGGAGTCTGTTTTCATTTCTGTTCTCTTTTAGATCCCACATATAAGTAAGATCATACAGCATTTGCCTTTCTCTGACTTATGTCTTCAGGGTCCATCCATCTTGTCACAAATGGCAGGATTTTTTTTTCATTTTTATGGCTGAATAATATTCCATTGTACGTATGCATGTATGTAGGTATATGTGCACACATACGATGGATAGATAGGTTGTTTCATGTTTTGGCTGGAATAAATATGCTATTTTAAGCATAGGGGTACAGATATCTTTTGAGGTTATGATGAGTTTCCATGTTCTTTTTAAGCATGGGAACCAGAAGCATATAGACGTTGGAGTCAGACAAGACTGACCATGAGATTTTCCTCTGTCATTTCTTGGCGTTCCCATTTTTAGCTAGAGGTAATAGCCTCTGCCTTGTGAGGCTGTTGAGAAGCGTACAGGCAAATGTAACTAGAATCTTTAACGCCGTTCCTGGCATAGAGGAAACAGTTAATCATTGGGAACTGCAGACATGATTAATAGCAACTTTTGTGTACTTTTTTAAAGTAGCTCATTATTTTTTCCTACTTTGTTTCATGGGATAATGGCTCTGTAATATAATAATACTTTTGGGAAACATCAGGTTAGATTTTGCTAAAGAGAATCCAGTGTAGGCCTTTTCAGAGATTTTAATACCTGATATATAAATACAGAAACTCTGGTACTTTAAGAGGTGAATATAGAATGTAGCATGTCCCCAAATTCTTTGAAAATGGAAATTTTGTGCTCAAGATACATTTTGTTTGATGGGAAATACTTCTATGGCTCTTTGGGACATTCAGATACATTTATGTGGTCAGTGGGTCCATAGATGGAGACACAGATTCTCATCCTAACTTCACACCTTGCCATCGAGGCCTGGGTGTAGTGTCGTGAAAAGGGCACTAGGCTGTGGCTCAGAAGATTTGGTTCCCAGGCCCAGTTATTCCTCTGATTTCTAGATAAGAGTACACCATGAAGTCTCAGGCTTCTTTGTACGCTGAAGATAGTAGCAATGCTTATGACATAGAATTTTGGTGAAAAGTGAATGAGATATTTGAGAATAATTTGTAAACTAATAAGAACTGAAAAAATGTGGTACCATCTTTGTCACCAACACCACTGTTACATCTCCACTGTCATCAGCTGAAAGTGACATTCATACGTCCAGGCTCTGGCATCTGCAGCTGTTATAGAGAACTCCAAAGATCAGCCGTCTGGAGCCCCATGCCACGTCTGCCACCAGGGGCTTTATCTTCAATAAAGTGCCACCGTCCAACATTTGTCTATGGAGAAGAGCCAGCCAATCTTGTTTCCTAGTGGCCCCAGGAGGACACTGAACTAGTTGAGGCCAGGTAGTATTTTCTGAAGCTCAGAAAGGAAGAGAGAGAGCCATCTAGTTCATCTCACTCACCATCTGCTCTCCTTGTAAAGTCCCCTCTGGTGATGTGGGGTGTTCCCTTGAAGGCGTGTGCTCTTGAAGACCTGTGGTCAGTATCAGGTGGCATGATGAGACCACTGTGAGTCCCGTCATAGTTGCCACAGGGCTCTAGGGCAAGCTGAGGTCTGTAAGCATCTTGCCAGTTGGGCTGATTATTCTCTGCTCAGGCCATATCTAGCATGTTGATAGAGAAGTTGTGGAGGGTAGTGGCTGAGAACTTGGACTCTGAAGTCAAATGGTTATAAACTTTGAGCTGCATGATCCTTGGTGAGTGGTGAGTTCAGTTTCCTCCTGTGTAAAATATGAGCGTAAAATATGAGTGATAATAGAGAACATCTCATGAAGTTTCTGTGAAGATTAAGTGAGATACTACATGAAAAATATTTATGTTATATGGCACATAGATGTTTTTGTAAATAGTAGTGATGATGATGCTATATGATGATGATGGTGGTGGTGGTAAGGTGATATTCTTTGCTAGGAAAAGTCATTGTTAAAAAAAAAAAGAAAAGTAAAATACATACAAAGCATAATAAAGAACCTCAAAATATGATTTGAGATAGAAAGTCAGGCTAGCAGCCTTTGGTGTGGAGGACAGAAGGCTCAAGACAACCTAACTGCCACCTTTCACTCGCTATAGAGCTTCCCCCAAAGAGGAGGTATTAGGTGTAGCTTATTTGACCTGGAAAGCAGAAGCTGGCTCGTAGAGAGAGCACCCAGCACCCTGAGAACAACTGTCTGAGAGGAGAATTGGGGCTTCCTCGGGGTTGAGTTTGCTGTCTCTGGAGGTATGCCTAGGCTGGATGAACCCTTGCACGGGCTAATAAAGGAAGGCCCTGTGGAAGATTGGGAAAACTACACGTGCTTTAAAGGATACCGCAGATGTGAAAGTGCCAAGGTCAAAGAGCCAAAGAATGCGAGAAACTGGTTCATGCCAAAGATAGAGAGAAGGCGATGAGGAGGGACCTGGCCCCAGGTAGGCAAGGTAGGGGTTGAGGGGGAGAAGAATGCCTCCTCTTGAAGTAGTATGTGCACAGTTCAGCCATGAGGCAGCCCGAGGATAGGGGGCCACCTTTCGTAGAGTTCTGAGACAGTCACAATGTTAAGTATTCATTCCTCCTGCCTCCAACGTGACACTTGCACTTGTCAGACAATGTGCCCTGATTTAGCTTCCAGAAATACACAAAGAAGTGCAGAGGTGCTAGAGCCCAGATGTGGCAGGGATCGCATGAGGCATTCAATAAGGTTCATGGTAGGAACCTCATGCGGTGTGTGAGAGACTTAGCAGCCTTCAGTTAGGTTTTTGTATGATTTCTTCCCAGAGAGGTGCGAGGGTGGGGGTTGGGGTGACTCATCTTTACCAAAGACAGTAAATGAATACATTTGACTAGAAAAAAAACCAGTAGCAATATTTCAGTGCTGACAACCTCTTGGTAGAATGGAGAACAATATTTAAGCATTCATTCATTCATTCATTCATTCAACTGATATTTATTGAGCACCTAATTTACTCAGACACACAGACCCCAGAAATACTAGGAAGGCACAAACTATGAGGCCTGCCATGTAACAGATGCATAATAAGTAACTAGTTATTGAATGAATTAATTCTCAGATAAGGTCATTGAGGCTTAGAGGAGTAAGGTGACTTGCCCATGGGGGCCACCACCTAAGTACAATGGCCAGAATCCCGCCTTGAGCCAAAGAGTCATATATCCTGCTGGTATCTGCAAGCAGCGGGGGTTTGAAGAACTGAGAAGAAAGGAAAGATCAAGTGCATGTGTCTAGCATTACAAATACACTCTCCCATTTCATCGAAATAGCTTGTCCGCTAGTTATGGGCTATAACTGCCATTTCAGAGATCAGAACACTGAGGCTCTGAGAGTGTAGGTAACTTGCCACAAGTTAGCTATTAATTGGAAGAGTCTGGATTTCAATTTCTATGTTTAAAACCCAAACCCAGCCTCTTCCTCCTTTTCCAAGTGGCTTTTTTACCTGTTGGGCTCCTCCATCCTAATATCCTGGGGTCCTAGAATCCTTGCCCCTCACCCCAACCCCATATGTCATTTGAAGGAAGAAATGACTTCACAGCCGGGGACCTAGTCTCTTGTCCCCCAGAGATACCAGGAGGAAGGAATCAATGGAGCTATGGCTGCTTTAAGTTTTTGGAACACAGTGGCCTGATGGGGTTAGATCTCTCTCTCTCTTTTTTATTTTTTTTTTCATTGTAAAATGTGATTGATTCAATTCCAAATTTAGCCTAGATTTGATTGTCTTCTCTCAACCTGGCATCTCCAAACTGAGAATCAATCAAACCCCAAATTATAGGCAGCGTGTGGCTCAACAATGCCGAGTGATTTCCGGTCGAATTTCTCAAGCAATGCATTTTATGCCATTCTCTGTTGCCATGAGAGAAGTTGAGGGGTAAGAGGGAGGGGAAATGAAAGGGAAATTAGATTATTAACTTTCTCCAGTTCCAGCAATCAATACACCCTGGTGTAATTCTATTCCTACAGCACAGCTCTCTCTCTCTCTCTCTTGAAAGTGACAGGGAGGGAACTATGAACCAAGATGCAATACAGAAACAACTATGACCCTAGCCATCTGACAATGCTCACGTTATGACTTGGAGATATCATTTATTGATCTGGAGCTCTCATTTATTGATTTTTTAATTTTTTTGGCCAATTGCAAGTGTTCTCTTTTATCCTCCAATCAACTCTGAAAGAAGAGCACTCTTTCCATTTTCCCGTTGGGAATATTTTGTTTTATTAGTGTTAGATTAACTGGCAAGCATCCTGTGGAGATGTTTGTAGTTAAGCCAGGACCTAAACACACCATGTCTAGCGTCAGAGGTCATGCTCTTTCTGCAACTACATGATGCCATTGTGGGACCTTTGTTCTGGAGTAAGGTGGAAGGTAGTATGATATGGGGGAGAAGATGGAAAGAACTGGTTCTAATCTCTCCTCTGCCACATACAAGTTGGGTGATCTTGACCTTAGAAAGTCATTTGATTGCTCTGTCCCCTTGTTCATGTGTAAAATGGGGACAGTGGTGACACTTCCTTTAAAGAGGTAAATGAGGTAATTCTCCACTAAAGTGTAAGCCTTGGGGACCTTGGCTTTGTTCACTGTCATTTCCTCCTTGCCTAGAACAATGTGAAGAAAAGGTGATGTTCAATCAAAATTGGTTGGATGGATGGATGGATGGATGGATGGGTGGGTGGGTGGATGGATGGATGGATAGATGGATGGATGGATGGATGGATAGATGTGAGTGCTAGGCGTAGTGCCAGGATCATAGTAAGCATTTTGCAAAGGTTGGTTCTCTTCCCTGTGTCTGCTTCCTGCAATGCAATACAGAACCTGGATGAGAAGAAGGTGGGTTTTTTGGGAGAGATAGTTTCTACCTTGCTGCTGTCTACAGCTTCTACTCAGAGCTAAATGCTGACGATCAGTTCCCTGGGCCAGGAACTCTTAAGAAGTCACCTCTGTTTGAGTTCCATTGCGAAGTTCCTGCCAGATCTAGTTGCCATGGAAACTCCCCAAGCCCCATGGGCGGCTCCACAGGCATCTGGCCTAAGTGTAGACTTGACCTGCATGCTTTTTTCTTCCTGAACTTCAGAGACAACTGTGCTGATTTCAGGTTTTCACTGAGTGAATGGCTACCCCAGGACACTGTTCATTCACGTTCTCCCTTCTACTTCCTCCCTCTTGCTCTGACTTGCCCTTACTCTCCACTCTTTTTGTCTTCAGTTCCTTAAAGGGTACTTCAGTTCCTAATATGTTCTGCTAATGTGTTGGACAAAGAAGTAAATGAGTCCTGGTTTCTGCCATCGATGATTAAATACTGATACTCGGCTTGGAAGTGATTATTTACCAAGGGCCTACCATGTCCTAAGAACTAAGCTAGGCATTTGACATTTGCTGTCTCATTTAGCTCTCACCACACTCTTAAGGGATGCATCATCTTATTCCCGTTTTCCAGATGAGAAAACTCAGAGGCAATATACTAAGGTGGCTTCACCCCCAACCCCCAATGACTCTTAATAGACTGTGGTTGACTGTGAAGGTTTAAATGACATAGGACCTAGGACAGCTAGGCCAGCGTGAGTCCAGGGAGAGGGTGTGAGCAGTCCCGCACCTGCCCATCAGCTCTCTTCTCCCAACCAGAAACCAGCCCTGTGAGGCCTGGATGGGATTTCTGGTAGTTGGTTAGTTAGTGAAAGGAATGTCTTGGTCACTTCCATCTCTGCTGCTGTGTGGGCCACATCTGAGAGATGCCTTCCCAGAGCCCCACGGTGTGCTAGTGTCCGCCCATGACTCCTGACTTCCCAATGCCAGGAGCATTCCACATCTCACTCTCCAGGTCACCTTCCCAAGAATGTGTTCATGCTGGAATCATCCTTATAGGTTTGTCCCCTCAGAATGGACTCCACAGAATCTTGAGTGGAAACTCAGTGCTCTCACTGACTGCTCTTTGGGGGTTTTGTTAAGGACGTAGACATGGGATAGTATGTTGACTTTTTAAGGAGAGACTTACCCAAAGTACCAACTCCTAGTCCGTACCCTTTCTAGGAGAAAACACTGATGTTAGCTTGCTTATGTTATTTGGTACTAAACTTTATATTTCAGAGTTTGAAACAGCTTTTTTGTGGTTCCTAAGGGAGAGGGAAAGTGTGTTCCCCTATTTTGGGTGGTCATTTTAGACTTAGAGATTTCCTATCTACCTGACACCAGGATCAACTCTTTAAATTTTATATTTGCTATGCCATTTAACAAATATTCAACAAATACTGTAACCACAAATAGAGGAATAGTCCATACCATAAGCTTTGCCTTGTCCTAGGACTAGCGATGAAGATCGGGATGCTGTTCTTAAAGTAAGGAATTTCTAGGTGCCAGGCACTGAACTCAGGGTGAGAAAAGTAAAGATAGTGAAGATAGGATTCCTTTCTTCAGGAAGCTCACGGTTTGGGGCATGCCTGGGTGGTTCAGTCAGTTAAGCATCTGCCTTCAGCTCAGGTCATGATCCCTGGGATGGAGTCTGCATCGGGGTCCTTGCTCAGTGGGGAGTCTGCTTCTCCCTTGCCTGCTACTCCCCCTGCTTGTGGCTTCTCCCTCTCTCTCTGACAAATAAGTAAACAAAATCTTTCTTTAAAAAAAAAGCTCACTGTTTATTAAGAAAAAGAAATATCCATAGAAAAAAATCCAAATTCAGCTCTTCTTGGGGTTCTTGTTCCATTAGGATTCACCAGCCTGGCAATGTTGCTCATTTGTGATTGGCCTGCTTTTTGATTGTTCAGCCCCTAGGTCTGTTTACTAATATTTTACTATCATCCATGGGAGTTTGGATGCATTTGTTGAGATTCTAACATGTCCCAGACCCTGTGCTAGACATCGGGATACAATGGTTAGCAAAGAGCATGGCGCCTGCCATCAGGAGGTTACCATCTAGTTACTAGAATCTAGTGTTTGAATGAGATACTTGGAGAAACACCGCAAATGTAGGCTGTTCGGTTGCCTAGAGGGAGAGGAATCTACGTTTGTGGTTAATTTCACTGTGTGATAAGGAACACAGAAACAAGTGGATTTCTATGCAAAGGAAATAATACCTATGGTCATGTTAGCATGATGAAGTGTTGACTGGGGTGGCACTGTGGTTAGGCAGCTCTGCTCTCATCTAGGCCAGGAAGTGGAGAGCACCAGGAGGTGTAAGTGCTGAGACCCACCATGAAAGGCCTCGGACGCCAGGCTGATGAGCGTGGATGGCATCCTGTGCCCAGATACTATAAAACATCTCAAGGGGTTCCAGCGGGGAACGAGATGGGAAGATGTGTCCATAGCTTGCTCACTCCACATGCAATCAGACAATAGAGGAGAGGAGAGGAAAGAGGTGTAAGTGCTAAGGATGCAGAGTCAGTAGGAACTATAAAGGAAGAAAACAGACGTGTGATGGACATCTAGGTGAACGAAGGCATTTTCAATAAGTTGGGGAGCCCGGGAGGAGGAGGTAGAGGGGAAGCACAGGATTAAAGAGAAAATAACATGTGCTGTTTTGAATATGTTTATCCCTTGGGACTTCCATAGGAAGGTGTCTGGGGAGGTTTGGGGAGAATGATTTGCTCAAAAGAAGAGCCTTGTGGGCGATAGAAATGTGGGAGCCGTTGCTCTAAAAACAGTGATTGAAACCTTGAAAGTTGGTATGAATAACAAGGCTTAAGAAGGAGACCAGTGGATCCCAGGGTCCTGGGATAGACCCCCGAGTCTGGCTCTCTGCTCAGCAGGGAGCCTGCTTCCTCCTCTCTCTCTGACTGCCTCTCTGCCTACTTGTGATCTCTCTCTGTCAAATAAATAAATAAACTTTAAAAAAAAAAAAAAGAATGAGACCAGTGGGGACTTAGGACACAGTCCACAGAATTTCTTTGCCGGCCCAACACTCTGCTGGCCACGCACCTCCAATCTACTCATTCTACTGCACCCATGAAATTGTCTCTCATTTTCCCAGGCAAAACTCTCTTCCCCATCCTGTGCCCTTTCTATTAGTTTCTAGCACAACTTGCCTTGGATTCTAACTAGCTGTGGGTAAGCCTGCCTTTGTTCCCTAGTCTCCAAGTTCCTGAAGATCAGAAACTATTCTGCTCCTGCTCTATGTGTATCTACATAATAGGTGCTCAGTAAAAGCCTGTGAAATTAATTTGAACTGATTAGCTTCCACCATTCTGTGAAAGCCAGTTAGGTGACAGACATTGTGTATACATTATACCATGTCATCACAACCTATGCACTGTTTCCTACTACCCTCATCATACATGTATGAAAACTGAGGCTCACAGAAGGGAACAATCACACAACCAACGAGGGCTAAAGCTCAAAGTTTAACCCATGGATGTCGAACTCCAAAGACCATGCTCATTCCTCGAGGCTCAATGAATTCAACGCTTCTTTTTTATTTCTGCTTGCCTCTAAGGCCAGTAGAGAGTTTAGCCATCCAAATAATTATCAGGAATAACCAGCCTAATTGAGAGGGTGGGAGGGAGAATTGCCACAGTTTCCATGAAGCTTGTTTCTTTCATCTACATCAAAGGGCATAATAATTCCATTTTCTAGAGAGTTAAGTTGAAACCCAACAAGAGCTGCTGAGATGTCGTGATGGGCACAGAAGTTAGAAAGTACAGTTTCTTTTCCAGTTTCTCATTTGGAAAAAAGCAGGGTTTCCAAATTCCATGCGATGCCTATTTTCTCACCCCATGGACTTATGTATCTCTGTGTGTATTTTTGTTACCAGGTTTGCTAAAAAGCCCAGTGAACAAGACAGCCTTGACGCTGATTGCTGTGAGCTCCTGCATCCTGGCGATGGTGTGCGGCAGTCAGATGTCCTGTCCACTTACCGTGAAGGTGACTCTGCATGTGCCTGAGCACTTCATTGCAGACGGTAAGAAGCAAGCATAAAAGATAACCCCATATACGTTCATCACCTTGCAGCCCCCGCTGGTCAGACATCCTCCGTGCACGGCCAAACTTCACAATCAGATTTTTTTTTTTTTTTTTAAAGAGCATTCAAATCCAAAGACCTTAAAGAGGCCCTTATGATTTGGAATCCTGTATTATATGAATGGAATTACACTGATTTTTGCCATGGGCAAGGATGAGATTTGTTAAATAAAGGAAGAATTCAAACATGAGTGTAGAAAGATTGAGCTACTTCAGAGAACCTACTGTTTCTTATTATGCTTCTGAATCCTATTCCTAACTAAAAATATTCCCCCAAAATACTATTCGCTAATTTAAAAATATGACAGACAAGATCATAGGAGCTTTGTTGGTATTTCCTGAATATCCTAGAGAATATTCACATTTCATTCCTTGTAAATGTACTTTTTAGTATGTTATCTCCTACTCTTCACCCAATTCATTTGAGTTAATGAGACACTGTAGTCACTATAATCATTTGCAAAGCGTGGCCCAAGAAACTGATTAAGGTGCTTGAGATCTATTGTTAAAGTGCCCTCCAGAAAGTCCTTCCTCTTTACATACTTCAGCGGGGTATGATGGCACCTGTTTTCCTAAATGCTTGCTCAAGAGCTTGGCATTCCGGGGCACCTGGGTGGCTCAGTGGGTTAAAGTGCTTGGCATTCCTGTTCATAAGTGTATTGAAGGCTTTCAGCGATACAATGCAGGAGACATATTAAATGTGTAGCTTAATAAATTTTTACAGAAGTCCGCTCAGATTAAACCACACAACATTCCCAGTACCTTCAGCTTCCTTATACTCCCTCCCTGTTAATGCCCTCCCAGAGGTGACCACCCTCTGACTTCTGGCACCATATTAGCACCATTATTTGTTTAGAACTTTTTCCAGTTGGGTGTGTATTGAATGTTTTTGACATCCTTCCTCGATATTTGTCCACCTTATCTCAACGTAACTCATTTTTATCTTTAAATTTTTAAGTTCCTGTTCAGAACTTAGCACCAATCCCTTCAATATGTCTTCTCCAAAGTGAACCTTTTATCTCGTTTTTCTGAAACACTCAGACTTCTATTAATGCATTCTGTGATTGCTCCCACTTCACCATGTGATCTAGCCTCTGCTTGTGTTTCGCCTGAACTGCTAGTAAGTTCAGTATTTCTGAATAGCTGATTTTCTGACCTAAGCACAATACTTTTGGTTCATTCCTATCAAATCGTGAAGGCACATGTAACAGGCAAAACTGTGAGCGTGAGATAACAAAAGGGATAGCGAGGGAAGCAGAAGGAACTGAATTTACAGAAGCACTTAGGTCATATAGGCTGATGAAAATTCAGATTGGAAGAATTGCAAGAACCTAGGTATGGTTGGGATATTAGAGATGAAAGACTAGGAGTAATAAACACTGAGTTTGGAAAGACCAAAGGGATAAATGTTGGCCACTGTTGAAGGCATGTGACCTTATTTAGCTTTACAAGCTCCTACTCTTTAACTGTAGATTGATGAGCCTTAGCAACATTCACATTTTGAATATTTTCATGCACGTAGATATAGAGCTCCTAAGAGTCTAGGTAACCTGTTCAGCGTCATGGTAAATACCTTAATGGCTAACCGCAGAAACTATAAAATAATACAAACATGGATTCAAATAGTTTTTCTGTTAACTGCCATTTCTATAGCTAAGTGAAAGACTTATCTCTCTGGGCCTCAGTCCCTGTGTCTATAAAATGGGTATGATAATAATATCTATTTCTTTGGATTATTATAAAGCTTACAATTCCACATTTACCAGATTTTCAGATAACATGAAGTTGGGAAGTGACAAAATCAAGGGGTCACTCAAGAAAACTCTAAAACTTGTGATGGCTCTGAAAGATAGACAAAAATGTGGTGAATTAAAAGGTGCCCTTCCCCAGTGGTCCTTATTCTGTCCTCTATCATAAATTTAAAACCTTACAACTTCCTACAGAGTTGTGTATTTCTGACTCTAGACTGGAGTCTAGAGTTGTGGGAGGAGTTGTGTCTTTTGGTAGAGATACCGTCTCCCTGATAACAAGCACACTGACTGACCCATGGTGGATGCTCAGTAAATATGTGTTGAATGAATGAATGAAACCTAAATTAAAGTAGACTTATAAATGGTTATTTGGGATTCTTCTAGTAGATCACTATGAAGAAAGGGGGGACTGAGGCAAGGATAAGTAAAGTAGAGAATGCATACAGATCAAGGATAATTGAAAATGACCATGGAGTATACAAGTACTAGAGAGTGCAAACATGGCAGACAAAGCTGGGAGACATAGCCCAAAGACCGAGTCTCAGTCTCAAGGTTTAATGGAACCCCTTTCCTCTAAAACAATGCTGCATTGTTTTGGTTAGGAATGTGTCCTTTGAAATGAGTATGTTTGGTTTCAAATCTCAGGTTCCTTATTTAATTGCTGTAAAATAGAAGAGAGTCAGTTAAGCACCCTGAGTCTCAATTTTTCTCATCTGTAAAACGGAGATTATTTTGAAAAGATCAAGTGGCATCACATATATAAAATACCAGTAAAGTATCTAAAACATGATGATTGCCCAATAAGTGGTAGTAGTTACTGCTTTTATTCCTAAAATGACCCATAAAGAAGAGACATCAGAAGCTGGGACATGGTGGAACAAGAAGGCATAAGAAACTAAGTAGATGAGATTCTTCTGTTCTAAAACAATCTAGCAGATTTTACTGATTCTTCTGGGGATCAGCAGGAATTCAGAGAGCAATGAATACTTAAGGTTAGGTAGATGGCTGTCTAATAGTTCTCAGCAAGCAGACCTTTCCCAGCATGATCCCAATGCCTCCAGTGGGTGGATAATCTATGTGTATTTTACCTTCCATTCCCCCACCAGCTCTCCAAATTGATATTTATTATCCCCATTTCACGCATAAGAAAACTAGGACTTGAAAAAGGGTGGAATCCCTTTTTTTTTAATGGTGGTAGAGCTGGGCCTAACAAAGAACCGTTTATAGAATCGGACTAGTGGAAATTCTAGCTTTGATTTATTTTTAGCTAGATCTGATTTGATGTAGCTAGAGATCCAGGAGTGTTATGCAGGAAGGCAAAAGGGGAAGTGATGCTGGTGTCTATTTTCCTGAACCCTTATTACCATTTTGCATTAATTTTTGTAAATGTATTAATATATAACATAAATACCGTAAGAAAACAGAATGAAGGTATATAATTCAATGATTTTATATATATATATATATATATATATATCCACATATCATAATATAGGCTCTCACCTAAGACCCCTGGCTGAGAGTTATAAACAACATCATAATAAGAACTATCAGGATGAAAGCAGCCCCCATCAGATAGGAAGGACTGCACAAGACAAAGCCACCCAAGGACCTTGGCCAAGACAGTGTTCACGTTTCTTATCTTAACCCAGAAACCTTAAGCTGTCAGCCTGCCAGCCTTTAGAGAGCCTGCATCCAACCATGTAGGCTGAGCTGTCCATGGTGCTGAAGCATGGGGAGGGGAAGCTGAATATGAGGCTAGTCTTCAAAAAGAAAATGAATTCTGCACTTGTGTTATACTTGATGCTTACTGCCCATTATAGGTAAAGGTCAGCACAATATAACACTTGTCCAGACACCAGTTGGCACAAGCAATAAATCCTGACAGCCCGCATCCAAACCCTTGGCAAATATCACCCCTTTCTTTGTCTGGGTCTTCTCAGGGCCAGTAGTGGCTTTTTGCCTTGCTAAGTACACAGTGAAGATATAGACTAAGTTTGTGTCCAAACTTACTGAATTTAGCTGTTTTTTCAGCTGTGGCTTGTAAGTCATCTGCATTTAGGTCTTTTGGGCTGATAAGCTTCAGAACTAGTGAATCACATTCTCCAGGGGTGGAGCACAAGTATTAATATTCTTAATGAGAACTCTGTGATCAGTTAACAGAAGTTTGAGGGCTGTGTTAATACATTAATATCTCTGTAAATATTACAGGTTTTTTTTTCATTCAAACAGATATAATAACTCCTTGAGACCCCCTGTGTTCCTCTAAGGGGATTTAGTTTCTTCCATCTTTGGTTTTTATCAATGTCATATTAATGGCGCTGCCTCATGCTATAGCTACAGTGGTTGTCCATAGCATCAAATACAATATGAATGGCCGACTATGAATTTTATAACAAAGCAGCCCTGGTAATATGGGCTTGGGTTTCATGCAAATTGTCCTGTAAGTGGCATTATGGATGAGTGGTTATTGGTTAATTTTAAAAGTTATCTTATTTGAGATGTTGGTTTGTGTGATCCTTGAGCCTCCCAGTATAAGTCAGGATATATTTACCCAAATAATCTGCCCCTACAGCAAGCCAGTAGAAGAGACAACTTTTTTCGGAGTGAGAGAGAGAGAGAGAATATCCCACAAACCTGAGATCATGACCTGAGTCAAAATCAAGAGTTGGATGCTTAACTGACTGAGCCACCCAGGTGCCCCAGAAAAGACAACTTTTAAAGGAATAATGTGTTTCAATTAAGTGGGTGAGATGGTTCCATTCTAGTGTAGACAAATAACACTAGACCTAGAGTTCTCTGTTACATTCTGTTCTGTTCTGGGAGTCATGCTTTGAGAAGATGGGTGATATATTAGAAGTCGTCCAAAAGAGAGGCTTTGTAGTTGAGACTGGAAGAATGTTGTGGTTACCCAATGACCTCTTAAGGAAAGGGTAGAGGACAATCATTCTATAAGAAGAGTTGAAAGAACCCAAATGAAAAGTGAACCTAATATTATTAAGCAAATCTGTTGTAAATATGGCAGTGTTTGTATACTTTCATGGAATTATTTACTCATTCAAGTGTCATAGCAAAATTGTGAGGCAGCATTTAGCATCCCTGTTTTGCATACATGGAAGGTAGGTCACAAAGATGTTAAGTGACTTCGCCAGACTGACACAGAATGAAGCAAGGTGTGAGAGCCCAAGCCTGGCTGAACCCCTGGCCCAAGGTCCTTCCATGTTCCACTCTTTGACAAATATTACCATAGCCATTATTATTTATCTTGAAAAGGGGGACAGGCTTGCAAGTCCCCAGGAAGCAAAACTAGAGATAGCCAGGTGATGAGCATGGTCAGAGATGAGGTAAAATTTATCTTTAGTCTGAAAATGTCTTTACTTTCTGAGCTTCAACCTCATTATCTATAAAGTGGGGATAATCGCAATACTTATCTCATAGAGTTATTGTGAAGAATAAATGAAATAGTGCTTGTAAAGCTTTTAGCTCAGTTCTGGAGATCTGGTAATGGCTCAGTAAATCGTATAAATGTTAGTAGCTGTGATCATTTTTGTTTAATGTTGGAAGGGGGTCATTTCAAGGTAAGGAGTTCCCCATCACAGGAAACTTCCTGAGAAGAGATGACCACATTTCTGTGAAGCCATAGAAGAAAAGTCAAGTTGACTTGGGTACATGATATTTTGATTCAGAGCCATCTCATCAGATTATAAATTTTTTAAAACACTTAATTTTTTAGGACTTTCAAAGTGTGTTTATTTATTCTATACTACCTCATCCCAGGGTGTCCCTATCTTTGCCTAGGCTCATAAATGGAGTAAAACTCAGGAATGAGTGAAGGCTAGGGACATCTCTTGAATACTGTATTTAAATAAACACACACACACACAAACACATGCACAGACACACAGCGGTTTATGTTGTTATGTTCACTGCATCAAAACATTCATGCCCAACTATGTATGTGTTAAGATCAAGTTGCTAGCATCACCTTTTGAGATAGGCTAGGTGATACTCAAATCCTCTTTGTTTTCTATGACTGAGGAATTTGAGGTCTGAAGGTTCCTTACCAGCCTATGAAATCCTGAAGTGGAATTATCCGTCATTAGGTTGGCCTAGTTTATTAATAAGCCATATGTGTAGCTGCTTTTGGACACAAAAAATTGTATACAGTGAGTCACAGTCTATACTTGCTTCCACCCCTACTTCATGTCTTTCAACCCAAGGGAGTGAGCTAATGTGTGGCTTTGTGCCGTTGATGAAGAATGAGGTTATACCCGACTTCAGAGCTCGTTTGCAGGGATTTCAATACATGGAAGGAGTATTTTCAGCTCTTAGAAGGAAAACTGATACCACATTGAAGGTGGCTGCTGAGTCACAAAGTGCAAAGAAATTTGTCTAAAGAGTGTAGTTCCTTGGTCCTTCTGCTCCTTGGGATGATCTGGGGCTGTTTTAAAATATTCTGTGTTGATTGCAAACCTTGGAGCACCATAGAACATATTCAGGTATAAAAATTCTCTGGAGCAGGGTCTCTGCCTTGTTTGTCCTTCACTGCTTTGCACACGTTCCATCACTGCTTTGCACACGTTCCATGCTGTTACAACAGATGGGCTACCTTATCTTGTATCTTCCTCCCTCTATGCATTTGCTTAAACATTGCCTTCCACCAGTACCCTTCCCAATTTCCATATACTGCAATCCTCCCATCTCTAAGGCCTAACTTAATTTTTTCCTTCCTCCAGAAAACCTTCTTTAGCAAAACCCC
Organism: Mustela putorius furo; assembly: GCF_011764305.1. Classification (NCBI taxonomy): domain Eukaryota; kingdom Metazoa; phylum Chordata; class Mammalia; order Carnivora; family Mustelidae; genus Mustela; species Mustela putorius. Next base: position 2,209,627 of record NW_025422439.1, on the reverse strand, counting down.
CAAAACTTTTTAAAGAAAATTCCAGTCAGAAATAATCTCTCCTTCCTTGAAAACCGCATAGAACTGTATTTGTACCATTTTAATAACCCCACAGTCTACCTTTCATCACTGTTACTGTTGTGAATGTGTTGTTGGGACAATTGCCACGGTCCTAAGAACTGGCCTCCAGTGTTAAATATGGATTCCCTCCAGCCTGTCCTCAACAGTACAAATGGAGTAATATTTTAAAATGAACTGTCTCGACATACTGCATCTTCCCATAAAACTTGTTTAAGTACCTCTTATGATAATTGTTGTAAAGGCTGAACTTCATAACATGCCTTTTAAGTCCCTGCAAGAATCAAGGTCCCTGCCTACCTCTCTATCCAGCTTCAACTTACTCCACTGTCTCTACATGGGTTCTGTAGATAAACTTGGCTGCCTCCTGCCTCAGGTCCTTTGCACAAGTTTTTCCTACTGCTTGAAAAAATTTCTCCCGACTTACTTGGTTTCCCCTGGACAAATTTATTTACTCTAAAGTTACTGAATTCCCCTTTTCACATCCTGGTCTCTTACTATCATTCTCTACCAGCCCTGCTCTATTCCTTGATTTTTATTTCAGTTGATAATTATATATTATCCAGTTAATGTGGGGATTCCCCACTAAGTTGGAAGCTCCATAAGGCTAGAGATGCTATTTGTTTTGCTCATTATATCCAACACCTAGGACAGTGTCCAAAACAGAGTTTGTGTCACCAAAAAGCACTTATGGGATGAAAAAAAGGGAAAAGGGGAAAAGAAAGAAAGAAGGAAGGAAGGAAGGAAGGAAAGAAGGAGAGAGGGTGGGAGGGAGGGAGGGAGAGAAGAAGGAAGAAAGGAAAAGAAATGAAAAAACAAATGAAGTGATTTCCATAGCTAGACTTAAATTTTCTCAAGGTCAAGGGCCACAGCTTATTCATGTCCTAACCTATTGTGAAACCTAGCAGAGGCTTCAGTAGACATAGAATAAATTGTGTCTGTGAAATGAATGACGGGAGGGCAGGGAAGCAGGTGGACCCAGAGGCCCTCAGAAGATATATCCTGGGGAAGGACGGTACACAAAATCTGAGGTTGCCTCTCCTTCTGTGATTGACTTCACTCCCCAGGGTTTTTGTTCCCATCCCCAAAGATAAGAAACTCCAATCAAAATCCCATTTCTCCCCCAGCACCAAAAGGAAGCAAGCTTTATCCAGAAGCCCAGGCAGAGGGGAAAATATAAATTGAGCTGAGATTCAGAACACCCAGAGGGGGAGGTGGCAATGAAATACCAATAAACTATATTAATATGCTGAAATCAGGAAGAATAGGTTGAACTCCAACCCAGATTTAATAACTATACATGAGAGAGTGCAGAGAGAAGGCAAGGCTAGGTTTCAGTCAGAATTAAAATGAGATCTGTAATGAAACGGGTAATATAATTATAAACTGTGAAAACTTTTTTTTTCCCTTCTCCCTCTTCTTGTACTTAATGGGCAGCTCGCTCAGCAATGGCCTGGAGCTGGTGCTCGGAGCAGAGCATACCCCCTAGAGTGGAATCTGCTTCCCCACCCACCATCAAACCTCTTCATTAGAAAATTCTGAATCCACAAAACCATGGAAGAAAAAAAAAAAAAGCTTCAAGCCGTTTCTTCTTTAAATAGTAACTGATCCCCAGGTTAGAAGTGACAAAGGACTTGAGGGAGAATAAACCCCCGAAACCCGTTTTCAGCTGCTGTCCATGTTTAGGCTTTTAAAGATACCACAACAGCCCGTTGGGTTGGGATTTTTAATGACACTCTGTGCTAAGATGTTAGCTTGGCGTCTGACCAGGAGGAATTGTTATTAATTTCCTTTCTTAACAAAAGGGATAACTGAGTTTGACGTCCAAAATTGGAGACTAATTTCTGTGTTTTGATAGCACATTGAGTCCAAAAATACATTCCTAGGAGCTGGGGTTGAAAGGGGTAGGGAGATTTAATTTCTTCTCATTAAAATTCCATTCTGCTGCTGTGGGCAGAGGACCACGTTGACTTTGCGACAAGGAGGGGAGAGTGATGGATGGGAGCCTTGATGAGAGGGAGCTTGAGATTATATTGGTTGTTCCATCCTTGTTGGCCTGGTGTCTGCAGAGTGGTGTAGGGGTGAGGCAGAGGGGCAGTGCTGGGAGAAAGATGGTAACATGGTGCAGTGGCTAAGTGCATTGATCTGTGACCCAGGAGACGTGAGTTCTACTCCCAGATAGTCTGCTTTCTAGGTTGTCTTCCTCACCCCCTGCCTTAGGTATATTAATTCATCCCCCTGAGCCTCAGTTTCCTCACCCAGAAGCATTGTTAATACTCCCTGCTTCAAATGAGTGTCAGAGGGCTGATGAATGTGCGTGGGCTCACTTGGCCAACTGGGAGAATAGGTCTGATAATGAGAATGGGGTGTAATCCCTTTCTGTTGTTCATAAGGTTATTATTTATAAAGACAATAAAAGAGTTGGGAAGAGCTCTTAGTGGGTATGGCCACATCAGTCAAAGGTTAGCTGGGCCAAAGGGAAGAAATTAAATAGTTAAGAATTAGTTCATTACAATACTTCCTTATTCACATACAATACCGGTTTTCTTCCCTCTCTTCCTTCCTCCCTTCCTGTGATCAACAAATACTGCACATCCCCTTCTCCGTGGCATGTGTAGATGTCAGGGGTGCAGACATGAATAGAACAGACTCTGACTTCTCCTACAGAGAGAAAGTTGTACTGGATGCTGTGGGGACAGAGAAGAAGGGCAGCCAACTACCCCAAGGAGAGTGCCACTAAGGGGAGGATGTCTTGAAGGGTGCTACCTGAGCTAGAACTCAGAACCACTGCTGGTTATTTAGAGCTGGAAGCTAGATGATAGCAGGATTATCAGAGAGGCATGGGCTCTTCCCAGTACATACATCCAGACCCTGCTGGTTAAGTCTTCTGACGATGAGCTACGATCAACACTAATAATTGGTAGCATTTACAGAACACTGCTAAGTGCCAGGCCCTTTGCTAAGCACGAAAAGGGTTACCTCATTTACTTCTAATACCTCATGAAGGAGATCCAGACATTCTCCTAACTATTGTCAATTTAAGGGAAACTGAAGCCCAGGCAGTTTAGGGGACCACCTGAATGTCACAAAGGCAGGAAGGGGTTGAGCAAAATTATTTCAAACTAGCAGCTGAAGAATGTGGTAGACAGAGAATGAGATGCCTTCACTTGGGGTGTGGCCCTGCCACGAATTCTCCGGGACTTTGGCAATCTCTGCTTCCCCAGGCCTCGGGTTTTTTCCTTGCACAATCTGGGAAGGGAACAAGATGGTACTTAAAATTCCTTTCTGCCCTAACATTCTAAAAGCGGAATGAAAAACCCTACGATTCAAAGTCCCCTTTTACTCATCCCGTTGTGTGCATGGCCTCTGGAGTCTTTATGCAACCACCCATTAGCAGCCCTGTCTCTTCTGACTCTTGTCTGGACCTCTCTGTCTGGGTCTCGCAGCCCCCTGAGCAAGGATCTTGGGAGCAAAGGCAGCTGAGCAAACTTTTCACAGCCCACAAGTTGCCATTTGAAGAAAGCTTAGAAGGATCACAGCCAAGCTTGGGCAGGGACTGTGGGCTCCCAAGGCTGCTGGGATGAAAAAAGAAGGGGTGGGGAGCCGGGCCATGGTGGGAAAGATGCCTCCCCATCTCCAGCTCCCAGCTTCAGCTGCCAAGGGACCTTGAGCATCTTGGATGCCAGAAAGAGTCTGGGAGGGAGAGAATGCATCCTATTCACAGGGTAGAGATGGGAGGAATAATTAAAACCTGTATATCCCTCCTGCCTCCTTGTACTCCTTCCATCAGGCTCCTGGTACCCAGCAGAGCCTCGCTGTTTGACTTCCCTCCCCAGCCATCCCTATGGATGATCTAAGCCAAATCTGTCTGCAGCTGCACAGTTTTGGGGGCAGCCGTTGGCAACTTTCTAAACCTTTGTTAAAGACCTGGACATCTTTACCTGCAGCTTGAATGCCCCCCAGAGCCCGGAGCACCCCTGATCTTTCCATGTGTTCCATCTTCTGCTTTAAACCTAACTCGCATTTGGGATTCATTGGTAGATCGAGATACTAAGGCTTTCAGCTGACCCTTGCTGAGCGTCTGTGCAGGGTAAGAAGTTGCCCCCTGGGACACAGTCAGTCGTGTTCCTGAGTCAGTTGTGCCCTCACGTCTCAGGGTGAAATGAGGAAAAGCACGAGAAATTTAGAATGGGAAAACCACAGGTTCAAGTCTGCAGTTCTCTGCTTACAAACTGTGGGTCTTGGGTGAGTCACCTCCCTGCTCTGAGCCGGCAATTTCACTATCTATAAAAGTAAAGCCCTTAGCCCCTACTTCAGGAGGTGATGGTGAAGATAAAATAGAGGGTGATAGGAAAATATCCCCCAACAGGTGCTCCGTAAATGCTAATCATATCCTCAAAGGGATCACACCTGTTATTTAAAGTGACAGGGTAACTATAAAGCAGAAGACTACAATAGAAGGCAAATCATAAATGGACCAGGTAGGACATAGAGACAGGAGTCAGCAAGGTTGCCAGGGAAACCTGGAGTATTTTCCACATGCCAGATCTGGGTAACGCCTTTGGGAGTGAGACGGTTTGTCCCATGGGAAGGAGCTGGATGGGCAGGATGGGGAGTGAGAGGGTGCCCTGTTAGAGATCCAGGAGGGAGTGAGAATGAGAAGGACAATATTTCGGACCAAGAGGAGAAAAGGTGTGGCCAGAACAGAAAACATCCAGAGCGCCCCAGGCTCCAAGGGGCATGATGGGGACTAATGGGAGGCGTATATGAAAGAGCAGGGTCTCTTTGTGGGGCTTCCCTCCTGGAAGTGACCGGAAGGCGTGGAGCCACTGAAGGGTGTAAACCAGAGGGTGCCGAGGTCACAGCTGCTCTTACAAAAGGCAATGCAGGGTGGTAATTAAGAGTTCAGGCTGTGGAGTTAGCTGCATCTGGGTTCAAATGCTGACCCTGTGAATGAGTAGCTAGTTGATATCACAGATGTTACTGAACCTTTCTAGCCTGTTTCTTAATCTACAGAGTGGGCACGATGATAATAATGGCTTCCTCTTGGGAAAATTAAATGAGATACTATCTGTCAAGCCTTCAGCAGAATGTCTGGCAATCAGGGGGCACTCACTAATACTCATTTTCACTGACAGTTCACCCTCCTCATCTAAGTTGGTTCCCCTGTTAAATGTGCACTCAGCACATTTTACAATTGCTTATTTGATGTCTAATTTGGTTAAGAGTCTGAGATGTAGAATCGCACTCCCCAGGTTCGATACTTGGCTCTGGTTTTTCCTAGCTATGTCGCACTGAACTAGTTATTTAATTCCAAAGCCTCTGTCTGCTCATCTGTGAAATGGCGATGACAGCAGTAAAGCACCTCCAGGAACAGTCGAGTGACTGAATACGAAGCGGATGGCAGGCAGGGCACACAGTCAGTGCTCAGTACACACCGGCTAATGCCGCCTTCAGCCCCTTAAGGGCCCAGAGTGTAGCTCGCTTGTTCCTGTGAACGCTCTGGTAAGTCAGTGGGTGTTCAATAAAGACTCGTGGGCGGATGGACTACAGCGTGGAAGGAGGAAGCTGTTAAGGGGCTGTTAAACGTTTGTGTGCAAGATGATGTCTAAACTAGGGCATTGGCAGTGACAGAGAAGACAGGGAGTTCCTATAAGGCTGGAACTGTGGACATTTAGTAATTCACAGCAAGGAGGCACTGAGGAGGGAAAGGAGTCAGAGACGGTTCGGCGCCTGCCTCCCAACACCCCTGAGAGCCTGGTGACCCCAGACATCAAAATAAGAACGTCTTCTGCCAAGCCTTGAAGTGCGGTGGTAAAGACCACGAATGCCAGAGGCAGAGTACGGGGTTTCAAATCCTGACGCCACCTTTCCCATGGCCCTGGTTCATCTTCTGAAAAATGGGGATGCCATGATGCGGGAATCAGACCACCCTGTAAGTATGATTAAATGATTAACGGGTGGCTAAATGCTAGAGCCTGACCGTTCGTAAACACTCTTGCGGGCTCGCCGTTCTGACTGCTGTGCTCAGCTACCAGCTCACCTGCGTGAGGATGAGGAAGCAGATGCCCACTTCTTGGCTACATGTATAGGAAAAAAAAAGTCACAAGCAAATGTGAGGAATACAGAATTTTTGGACCAGTACAGATCCTGCCTGGATGAAAATTACTAGTAAGAGATGTCACTGTGTTCTGTGAACAAAATTAATGCACCAGATTTCTGAGGGCTGCCCTCCCAAAGGTCTGATTGTGTGCGTGATATTTTAGGTGATGCCTTTGGAATCCCCTGAGGGATTCCAAAGATTCAGGCTGAGGCGGAGGCTGGTGTGCGACCATTCCGGGCCCCCGCACTGTTGCTGCTGTGCCCTGTGAGCGTGAAGACTCTCGGGGTGGCCGTTTCCTGCCCGGACGCAGATGCCACATGAATGTGCTGGGCATGGGACCGGCTGCGGAAGCAGAGGCCTGGGCCCAGGGGCCCAGCAGCCTAGCGACTTTAACCGCTGTCACATTTGAAATATGGAATCAATTAAAAATGGCAGCTTCTGCCATGTCAAGAGGGAGAATTTGGTGCAGAGGTGAGGGCACACCGTGGGTCTGTTGCAAGGTAGCCAGCATAGCAATTTTCTAAATTGTGAGCGCCCAGAGCTACGTCCCAGCCTCTCTTTGCCTGTTTCCCATCTCATATACATGCCAGCCAAACAAAGTGGCTGTTTCCTGAAGGCCCCAAACATTCTTTTTAGCTGCTTAACAAACAGCCCTTTCTTTTTGCCAGGATTCTCTTTTCCCTCCATTCCTCCTAGCCGTCACCTTCTAATGCTTGGGCATTTAGCTCAGGTGTGGCCAGGGGGACCTTCCCCAGGAGGCAGGGCCCCTGCTCTGTGTGCCCAGAGGTTTCTGATCCGGCCTCATCACAACGCCGGTGATGCTCTGTGATACGGGTCTGCCCCGTTACCTACCGGCTGAACCATAGGCTACTGTCAGGCAGACACTGTCTCTTCCACTTTCAGGGGCTCCAAATTTTGTCAGAATCTCCAACATAGAGTGGAGCCTCGTATTAGATCTATTTCCCATTCAAGACATAAAATCAGGGCACATGGTGTGCCAATGAGATGGACTTCTGAACACAGGAAATATAAGCTGCGTGGTTCACAAAGCTCTATCCAGAACAGAAAGGAAGGTGGAGAGGACAGTTCTCATTGAGACAGATCTCAAAGGATTCTTTTTTTTTTTTTAAGACTTTATTTATTTATTTGACAGAGAGAGACAACAAAAGAGGGAACACAAGCCAGGGGAGTCGAAAAGGGAGAAGCAAGCTAAGCAGGGAGCACGATGTGGGTCTCAATCCCAGGGTCCTGAGATCATGACCTGAGCTGAAGGCAGACGTTCAATGACTAAGCCACCCAGGTGGCTTTTTTTTTTTTTTTTTGAGAAAGAGAGAGTGTGTGAGTTCACATAAGCAGGTTTTGGGGGGAGGGGGAGAGGGAGAGAAAGAATGCCAGGCAGGCTCTATGCCCAGTGCAGATCTCATGACCCTGAGACCATGACCTAAGCCAAGACCAAAAGTCAGACACTTAACCAGCTGAACCACCTAGGTGCCCTAGATCTCAAAGATTCCTAGAGAAAGTAGGCGTTGAGTTGAGCGTCAAGGAAGGTTGATCTTGGAGAGATCCATCCTCCTCCTCAAAGAATTTGTTTGAAGATAGGGTAGAACTGGTTTGGGCAAAAGAGAATGGGTCTCAGCTTCTCCCCTTTCCATAATGGACCTGCTTCATCAGCCTTCAGCATCACCCCTTCCCCATCCTTGGACGCCCCAGCAAGATCCATATATACAAGGAGCACATTCTTGTGTCATATTTGGTGTTCCAGACACAAAATGAGGACAGCAACTTGGAATTTGGAGCCCTCCAGGTGCCTTCTCAGTCTTTCCAGCCTTCTGCCCACCTGGGATCAAACTCACTGTGAGAATCTGAATCAATATATTAGATGATTATAAAGGTATCAGCTAGAAGTCATCATGTGCCTCTGACATGATAGGCAGTGTGCTAGATGTTTGACCAGCAGTGTCTTCTTTAGTCTCTACAGAACTTACTCATACATTGAACAAATATTTATTTCATGTATCCTTATGTGTCCTGGAGTGATAGAGATGCTATCCTGGAAAAGGCATTATGAGTGGCCCTGCCTTCATAATGCTTTCATTCTCAGCAAGAGACAGACACTTGGCTAAGAAAATTAGCAAAATAATGAAATCTACCATGGCAGTGAAATGAGTGAGAGCTGCTGGGAAAATAACAGAAATGGTGGGAAACTAGGAGGCACGTTGGGATGTCAAGCCCAGATACAGTGGTTAGAGAAGACCTCTGAGGAGGTGCCATTTACGCCGAGACAGGTGGGGTGCGGGGGAGGAAAGTGTGTCCCAGCCAGAGTGCATCCAAATCCTCTAGAGCAATGGGACATCCGGAATGAGGTCTGCCCAGTTTTGGGGGGGAGGGGCGGGGTGAGGGAGGATTGCAGAGGAGACCAGTGACCTGATCTTCTACGGAGGAAGCATTCTTGTTTCCTTTCCCCCGGCAAGGGAGCTGGTGTTCAGCAGGTCAGGTTCTGATGCGTGTCCTTTGTTCAGGGGCATTTGCTCTATGCCCCAACTTTGTGTGTTTAAATTCAACTGGTCCACCCCACGTCCAACCAGCTGACACCCACAGGAACTCTCAGCGTCCCGGCTCTGGTTACTTCTCTCCTGGACTTCCCCCAATCCCCTTGCCTTCTTAATCACCTTCAGCTCGTCCCCTGCATCCTCCTGGTTCCTGACAGTGTTTGTGCTTCTTTTCCTCTGCCCATCTCCACGCTGCACTAAGAACCAGGGACAGACTGACCTTTCTCTTGGACCTGCCACTCTACTCTGTCTCAAACACAGCCTTCCTTCCCACTCTGAATCCATCCGTGATGGCGCCCCAGAAACCAGCATGTGTAATCGTCTTGGAACCCCGTCCCCAATTTCCAGTCGACGCTTGTCAGCTCATTGTTTGAGACCCATAATTTGAAGAGGATTGGAGTTTTACTAAGCAACCCGAGTTCTTGAAATTATAAAGGATAGATACATTGGTAAGGTTTCGGAATGTCAAGCAGTGGGTGATAATTATTTTTTAAAGGGAATTTTTTGCCCCACCTCCCACTCATTTAAGTCTGGTTTTCAAAATCAGTATCCTTGTCTGTTGCCATAGAAGATGCTACTTGGGGAATTTCAGGGCACTTTCCTGTAATGGAAATGAGAAAGTCAAAAAAGAAACACACCAGCTAATAATATTCCTTTTTGCCCTGGGATACTGTTCATGATTATTTCTCAGAAGTGATCTTTAATTGTTTCATCTAAAGAGTATGCATCTTCTTCCCTCTGACTATCTCTTCATAGAGGTTTGTGAATTGGTTCCAGCTATTAGTCCCACTTACTAATTTCCTCTGAGCCTTGCTGGCTGAAGCACTGGGCTTGGAACAACTTTTAATTTTGTTTTTAATTAAATTTCAGTTGTTTCAAATCACTCACTTTTAATGTCATTTCTTTGCAGCCCCCAGAAGCTGTGTGTTCTTGTTTACGCACACACATAATCTGATGTGTGTGTGTCCGTGGCATGGCTAAAGACGGACTCCTGGCTGGGGTCCAGAGCAAGAGCAGGCAATTAAGAAAATAGAAATGAGTCAAGAATGAGCTTTTGTTTACATGGTTGCATCCAGAGCTAATATGTTGTTTAAACGGGAATCTGGGCTATTGTGTTTGTTTTTGCCAAACCATATTTGAACTAGGCAACGTTCCCTTGTATTCCACAAGAGGATCATCAACTTATGTAGGTAGAAATAACATAAGAATAGCTAACACTTATTGAGCTTTTATTACGTACTAGGTACTGTTTTAAATACTTTACATGTATTAGCTCATTTACATTAAAACTGAGTAATTTGAAACAACAGAAATTTAATTTACATGTATTACCTCCCACATTCCTATGAGATTATTATCTACCATTTTTATAGCTGAGAAACCCAGGCCCATTTAAGTGGATCATTACCACTTGGTTAGTTCCTGGCAGGGCCAGAGCATGAATACTGACCACCTGACTGTATTCCTGCCCTTAAGCACCATAGGAGACAACGCTGTCTATGAGGAGACAGAAGGGCTTCAGCGTCGCAATGAAATTAACAACCAAAAATGTGGAAAATTGACTAGTTCGTGGCCAAAGTCGAAATGATGTTAGTTTTATATGTGGTCTTCTATGTGACCTCTGCTAATACTCATTCCTCTTGTGTAAACCATGAGGCTACAGTGAAGGATTTGGTTTGGATTCACAAAAATTGCGCTTTGGGTCTTCAAACTGGGTTCTCTCAGATATTAAGCCCTCCAGAAAGGACAATGAAGTTTGAAAACAAAATCATATCCATATGCCAAAGTCCTCCCTATCCCCTGGGCCATCTTGCATCATTTGCTGCTGTTTGTTCCAACTGGGAACAGAACCTCACCGATCTGTGTGATCTCAGAAACTTCACATGTCTTATTTTCTTTGCAGGGGACACTATTTCGTGGATATCACCACTTTCCCTCCTCTTCTCCAATACACACACACACACACACACACACGCACAGAGTTGTGTACTCACAACACCCTGTTTCCTAACCCATGGCTCTCCTTTCTTATTTGTAGTCCTGTAAGTGTTGGTGCATTTTTTGTTTAATGCCCATTTCCAGCTCAGCGCTGAGCACTTTTTATAGCCAAGTGCTGTGGGACCATGTCTTTTTCACTCCCTGCTAGACATCCAGGACTTACGGCCAGGCCCGGGACACATACAGTCCTCGATAAACATGGGTTGAATGTACAGATAAATACATTCAGACGTCAGCATAATAACCACCCTGCTGAGAGGCTAAGTGACAGTAGACAAAGCCCATCCCCCAGAGTCTGGATATCCAGACTGTAGTCCCAGGTTTGCCATTAAGTAATTGTATGTAACTTGGGCAAGAAACACCTTTCATACCTTCAGCATCTTTGTTTGTGACGGGGGATGAGGATGATTCATAGAACATATGTGCTTACACACAGAGTATAGTATGATTGAATGCCAACGACTCTAAAAATATTTTATATTCATTAACTTACTTCTTCCGGACAGTGATCCTAGAGGAAGTGACTATTATTTTCCTCTTTCTTTTTTTCAAATGAGGAAAACTGAGTCCCAACGAGAGCAGTAGGTTTATCCAAGCTCGCACAGCTGCCGAGCAAGAGTCTGACCCCAGAAGCCTCCCTAGTTCTTGCTTGAGGACCGTGTGAGACATTGGTGGTGAAGGTGTCATAGGGCACCTTACATACTAAACAAAAACTGCCTGCCACTGAGGCTCATTTGTGAGTCTCAAGTGAGATTTGAAGCACCTTTGGAGAGTGGGTGGGGAGAGCTGTGTGGTTTCCCTCTTTTCTCTCCATGTGATAGCCTCTAAGGTCGTGTTCCTCACACAAAGCGCCATCTCTCACTTCATCTGTCCATCCCCTTAGAATGTCTCCTGATTGCCCACGAAGTCCCCAACCCTGGGGCAAGGAACAGTAATTTGAAGATGTGTTAGACATGGATTGTCTCTCAGAAAGCTCAGTCTTTTTTAAGGTGGATGAACCATCTGGCATGCCCCAAACCTGGCCACATGGTGGGGCGTGGGGGGTACTCGGTAAGCATGCGCATTAGCAGTGATACTGATGTGAGGAGAGAGGTTCAGAGGCCAGGGCATTGGGGACTGAAGGACAGACAGGTCACTTCCTGGTGAGAGGACAAGTTTGGCTTTGGCTGGGTGCTGGCAGGGTGGGTATGGTAAAGAGGACATCCAGGGTAGGGGAACAGTCTGCACAAAGCCAGGGGTGTGGGCTAGGAAGGACATGCGTGGGAGAGAGGAGTAGCCCCATCCAGTCCTCATCCAGTGCCCCTTCACAGTCCTTAGTTGCCAGGGACAAAGAAAGAAAGAACAAACACATCTTGGTCACCTCCTATGTGTTGGACTTGATACTGGAACTTTATATATATTCTATCCTTTATTCCTCCTGAACCTTCTGAGATAGTTGGTGTTAATACGGGTAGTGGTGGTGACAGTAGTAATAACAGCAGTAGTAGTAATAGTAGGAGCAGCAGCAGCATTCTTTTTTTTTTTAATTTTTAATTTTTAATTTATTTTCAGCATAACAGTATTCATTATTTTTGCACCACACCCCGTGCTCCATGCAATCCGTGCCCTCTATAATGCAAAAGTACCAGAGGAGTGAATGAGGAAAATACCAAATATGCTCTTTTTCATAGTCTGTTGGGTTATTGGCTCTTTTTTTGTGTATATCCTTCCAGAATTTTTGTGACTCCCAAACACACGCGCGCGCGCGCGCGCGCGCGCGCACACACACACACACACACATACACACACACTGAATTGCCCTTTGGATGTTTGTTGGAAACTTGAGATAAGGTCGTATATATTCTTGGCCACCTTGCTTTCCTCCTCAACCGTGGATATCACAATGTCCCTTTATATACACAAGAGTTATGTGGTAGGTACTAGTGTCCCCATTTGATACAGTAGGAACCCTTAGGCTTACAGAATCAGGTAAGGGACCTAAGTCAGCAGATAAATGTCAGGATGGGGTCCCGTGCGTGCCGGCTGGCTCCAGGACCGGGCTCCCTGAAGCACCCCCATTTCCCTCTGGGAGCAGAATGAAATAACTCATCCTTCACCTGTTCACCTGTCACATACCAGAAATGTGGATCTCAGCCATCCCAAGTCCTGCTTGAGCCTCAAGGCCTTCTTTTAGCCTTCATGTAAAATTTCATCTTTACTCTCCTTATCTTTGCCATAATTCATTGTAGGGTTTGGCTGGCAAAGGGCTCATGGTAGTGAACATTATGGTGTGGCTAAGCTGCACATCTCCTTTGTTATGTTGCTCTAGGTACCAATATTCTATATTTAGGCAGCTGTTCTCATCTGGGCCTGACAGTGAAATCTGTTCCATCAACATGACTGTGGAAGCCTCTGCATTTTGGGAAGCTTTATCCTATGTAGTCCTTTGTAGCCTCATAAAACAATTAGATTTAGGCTTAGCATTAATTTGAGTTATTGTCCAGTTTCCAGAAAATATCTTCTGGAAATGTCAAGAGGATGTATTACATGTCTTTGGAGATATTAAGTATTGAATTACAAGACTGTGTCACCTTTCCCTGCCATCTCTCTCTCTACACACTCAACATGGTCTGATTTATGTTTCAGCCGCCACCGTGAGAAGTTTAGCACTCAGAGAAATCACTAGAGATGCATATTGACAGAAGCTGAACACACACACATGCACACATCATCACACACACATGCACACACTCGCACATCCAGTAAGGAGAGGGATAGGAGGCAGCCTGCTGTTACAGACAGAGCTTGAGCCTCAGAGACAGGAAGAGGAGTTCTCCTTGAGAATCATCAACTTTCTAGCCATGCAACTGAAGACACATCCCTTTAACCTCCTTCAGCTTGAGTTTCCTTATCTATGAAATGGGGATAAAAAGAACACCTGCCCTCCAGAGCTATTTCTAGGATCAATTCGATTAGCGACAGTGGCAGCAGTAAAACTTCCCATTTGATAAGCACGTCCAATAAGTCGGGTTCCCAGGCAGTCACATTTCATATGCATGCGAAGCCTCCAGGGGAAGTAGTATTCATTCCCTCTTTGAGGAGGAAGCTGAGAAGAGAAATATTAAGCATTTACTGAGGTCACTCAAATAATAAGCGGGAAGGGTACTTGTTAATTCCAGCTTTGCCAATCCCAGGGTCTGTGCTTTTCCCACAGAATTGATTTCTAGACAGAGAGAAGAGAAGGCCAGAGAACTAGAGAGAGAGGAACACACACACACACACGCACACATGCACACTGACAGTGAGAGACGCGAAAGCAGGCAGGTGCCTGGGCCTAATTTGGTCGGTTGGCATCGAACCCACAGTGTAGTAATGAAACAGATCCGGGAGGAATTACTAATATGGTTATTCTTAGCGCCCGCAGTTGTGAGCCATCTTTGCCAAACAGCCCCTGACGTGTGTGCAGATTCTTTGGGAAAAGCAGAAAGGCATGGATGTCGTAGAAGACGGTGAACCCCAAGAGGGAGAGGCAGGGCAGATTGAGTGATAAATTTAAGCTAATGGATCTGGAAGGTCTTGGGCTACGTCTGTTCATTGGGTCGTGCAGTCAGGCGGGCCTGTCTTAGCCACACACACACAGTATGCTCGTTAGGGATTTACTGAACCTAATGTGTGCCAGACATTCTTCTCCACCGTGTCCCTTCACTTCTGACCTGCATGGTCGAGTTGTATCCCTCATTCCTGTATTCCGCAACTAACCCTGGGATATGGTGAAAATCGGATCGGTGGTGCTCCTGGGACAGGCCGTGGCTCAGCATGGGGGAAATGAGCATACTTGCTTGGACAAGAAAGGTGCTTATCATTTTTTTAATGAAACTGTTGTGTGTGTCCCAGGCAGGACTGTCATGGGCCATAGCTCCAGGAAGTACCATCCGCATACAACACAATTACTTGCAGAATTATCTGTGCTTATGTGTATGTATACACATGTATACATATATACATGATCTCGTGATTACCAGTTTTATGTACATGTATGAAATACACAAACATATAGATCTATATGGGTTAGGCATGTAATTATACGTAGAGTGCATGGTTGGCTATGTCAGTTTTGTCCCCCAGAGTAGGACAACACAGAGGCCCTACCCAGGCATGGTCCTGTCCTTAGACAACTCAAATGCATTTTCTGTAATGGTCATAGAATCTCTATGAAGTAAGTATTTCCGTTGTACAGATAAGAAAATGGAGGAGGACTTACCAAGATTAAATGATTGGTTCTTGGGTCACACAGAAGGCCTAGATTAGGATTTACACTATACCTGTTTAATCCTGTAGTCCAGCCCACTGCCTCCCATGTGAGATCTGAGCTTACTTGGGCAACCGATAGAGAGGGAAGTTTTTCAACACAGGAGGCCCCTTGGTGGTGGTTTCACTTATCCTTGGTTTCAGCTGCTCCCAGTCAACCACAGTTCAGAAGCAGATGATTCTCCTCCTGATGTATCATCAGAAGGTCAAGGGTAGCCTCACATTATCACAATGCGTGTGTCCTTCATCTCACTTCATCTCATCACATAGGCATTTTATCATCTTACATCATCACAAGAAGAAGGGTGATAGAGTAAAGTAAGATATTTAGAGACAACATTCACATAAATTATATTAAGTATATTGTTATAGTTCTATTTTATTATTATTAATCTCTCTTTTTAAAAAAGATTTTATTTATTTATTTGACAGAGAGAGAGAGATCACAAGTAGGCAGAGAGGCAGCCAGAGAGAGGAGGAAGCAGGCTCCCTGCTGAGCAGAGAGCCTGATGTGAGGCTTGATCCCAGGATCCTGAGATCATGACCTGAGCCGAAGGCAGAGGCTTAACCCACTGAGCCACCCAGGTGCCCCTATTATTAATCTCTTACTCTGTCTAGTTTATAAATTAAATTTTATCATAGGTAGGTATGTATAGGAAAAAAAACATATGTAGCATTTGGCATTACCTGTGGTCTTGTGCATTCGTAGTAGGTCTTGGAATGCTTCCTCTGTGCATAATAGGTCACTAATATATTAGCAAATCAGAGCTACAGGACCTTTGGGTTTCCGGGACAACTATCTACCACGTTCATTCAAGAGGCATTGATCTTAGATCAAAAAGAAATCCAACACTGAGATTGGTTTGATGCATGTATTCCCAATGAAGTCATGAAGAAAACTAAAAAAAAAAAAAAAAAAAAAAAAAAAAAATTCTAAATTAAAAGCAAATAGTTGCCTTCAATCTTTAGCAATTCTTTTAAAAAAAGTTAAATAACCTAGAATAAAACAAGAGGTATTTCATGAGACTTTGTTCTTTTCTTCTCCTGCCCAGCCTGCTACCAAATTGTTACATCCCGGGAGAAAAATAATTATTTGAAATTGCAATACTTCAAACCTCTTTCGTCCAGATTCAAACACCCCTAACTCAACTTTGAAGTGAGACTGTGGTGATACATAAAGACATGTGGAATTTGGTGGCAATCTGTTTTAGCCAGACTTTGATCACAATATGAAGTGGGGAAGACAGAAAACAGTAGAAACACAATTGCCTGGAGGAAATCAAGGAAACCTCCATTTGGGGAGAGAAAACAAACCTTTGATACAGCTTTGCTGGGAAGTAACTCTCTAAATACCAGTGACCTGTCCATCTCCATGCTCCTTTTTAAGGGATATTTGGTGATGAGTCCTTCCATGTTCTCTGACATGGACCTCTCAAACTTATTACCTACCATTTGACACCCCCAGTGAGGGAGAATTATTAGCCTCAAGACAACTCACTTCCTTAGGATCTATTCTCGATTATCAGTGTGGAATCCTGGGACAAACTGTGCATACGTGGGTCACCACACTTGGGCTCTGGCCGTCCCAACACCTTCCAGCTCTGTTGCCTTGGGGAAGCCAGTCCATCTCCAACCCTTACCTCACTCCCAGCTACTAGTGTCTATTCCACTAGACCCAGTGGATCTTGGGCACAACCCTTTCCTTTCTTGACCTTCAGTTTATCTCTAACTAGACCATCCACTCTCAGTGAGGACAAGAATACCTCCAAAGATTTGAAAATTGATTCTGGAGGTGAGAATCTATTGCTCTTTTTTTTTTTTTATGTACAGCAAAAACATAGTGCATACACATATACACAACATATCTGTGGATTGAGAATGATTGAAGAATAGATTGTCTAAACAGGTGATAATGAAAAAAAAAGAAAAGAAAAAAGGCTGAGATCCTCTGGAATAAAGGAAGTCAAAGTTTTGGAACCTTCTTTAAAATTAAATATATACTTAGCTTCATAAAATTATGACTTATTGTGTGATTGTTCTAAGAAAGTTCTACTTTTAACCAAGTTTCTATCTTCTTCAGAGCTTTAAAAAAAAATAGTATTTGGACAAAAAGAAAGAAGCCGACCCTCTTTAAAATAGCCAGTGGAACTTCTTCTCCGTGTTTTCTTCTCTTTGTCATTTGCATCTCATTCACATGTTTCAGCAGGATTGCATATTCATCATAATCTGGCTGCCACTCCCTCGTCCATCCAGTGATGTTCAAGTGTTTGGAACCAGGTCAGATAGCAGACTGGGCATCCATGGAATGGATGGAAATAGCTTAGCTCAGACTAGGGTTTTTATCCCGGGGTTCACGATCTTTGGGGGGGGCGGGGTGTGGGGAATCCATGGACAGAACTGTGTTTCAGCTATCAGTTCCCTTTGTAATACCATGCATTTGAAAACTCTCTTCTGAAAAGTGATCCATAGGGATCCATGACAAAAATAAAGGTTAATAAACAGAGCAAATGCTGGGATTAAGAAGTCGTTGTTGTCAAATAAAACAGAGAGTACCTTAGTTCGCAAGGGCTATTGTAGCAAAGTACTGTGACTGTGTGGTTAAACAAGAGAAATCTATTTCCTCCCAGTTCTCGAGGCTGGAAGTCTGCGATCAAGGTGTTGGCAAGGTTGGTTTCTTCTGAGGACCTCTATTCTTCCTTTGTATATGGTTATCTTCTCCCTGGGTCTTCACATGGTCTTCCTTCTGTGTTTGTATCCTAATCTCCTCTTCTTATAAGGACACCAGTCTTCTTGGATTAGGGCTTAAACCTAACAGCGCCATTTAACCCTAATTACCTCTTTAAAGAACTCACCTCCAAAGACAGTCCTACTCAGAGGCACTGGGCATTAGGACTTCCAACATACAAATTTTGGGGAGGGTGCTAATCATTCAAGGATAGGTAGATAGTACAGAGGAATAGGTTGAAGTTGATCCAAGGAAAGGGGGAAGAAAATCGCAGAAGGGATCGGAGCTTTAAGATCAGGAGATGACAACATAGGGGAAAATGACTGATGACTCTATCAGAAATAGGTGTAAGAGAACCTTCCCCCAACACCTGCCCCGTGACTCTAGATTGTTGCTGTTCTCAGGGAGTAAGAGCTCCCAGCCCTCCAGGTTGTCTCTGCCCTTGCTCACAAACACTCAAACAGCTCTTTCTAACCTCATATATTTGGAGTTTGGTCACTTGCTCCTTAAATGGCTTTTAGTCAATGGCAGGTGGTAGGATGTATTCAAAGCTCTGGGGACAGGGGAGGAAGGTGGGAGTGGGTGCCATCTTCATGGGTCTGTTGAGGGGAGGTTAGGTGAGTTCCTTCATTCTGCTTTGTCTTGGTTTTGTTTTCTATCCTGTGATTGTGAGAAGACCTTTCTCCCAGGTCTAAGCCCCTGACAGATGGGATCATCATGGGGAAACATGATGTAACATTAGGAAATAAACCTTTAATTATTTATCACATATTCCCAAAGAACAGGGGGAGGGAAGAGCTGAATTCATTTGGCCAAAAAATTCCCTGATCGTCATTTGTGATGACCATCTTTCCACCATATAACCTTTGATTTCCTCTGCTTCTCATTCACCACTGTGACCAGAGCCTTCTTTTGAAATCTTCCATCCATGGTTCTCAGAGGTCTGTCTCATGATTCGAGGTATAATGAAAGGGATTTGCAGCTGCCGTCTGGCTCGCCAGGCAATTTTGTCTGGTGATACCTCCTTCCATGGTATTTTTAGTTCTCATCTGTAGCTTTCTGTTTCTTTAGGGGCCGATATGCCTCTGGCTTTTCAGAGAACACTACGGAGTGGCCTGAGCTCTGCAGCTCACCTCTGATCTATGCTGCACAATTACAGAAGCAGGCTTATAATCAATGTAATTGAAGATCAGAGTTAATGAGGACCTCCGTGCCCAGGCAGTCCCCTGAGCAATGCTGAGCTTCAGATGCTAGATAAGGAAACGATTGGGCTGAACTGAAAATCCATTTGGCTAATTAGATGATGTATATTCCCACAAGCCAGTGGAAGAAAAATATATATATATATATTGAAAAATAAGGAAACATGACATTTTGAAGTTGAGATTTTGGCAAAGATTCATTTCAGAGTCACTGCTCTCTGGAGAGATTGATTTGAGCACAAAGAGGAATCTTAGAGCACCCAGAAAATGGGGGTCCTTTCGATCCAAAACCAAGAAAATAAAACAGGGTCCATTGGAAAACTAGAGATACATGAGACACATGGAATAATGCATTTATATTCCTTTCCTGTGTTTTTATTATCAAAGTAATGCTAGAACTTACCCATAGAGAGCCGCTTGCCCCTCTTTGGCCTTACTGAGCTTGGTCTTACTGAGCTCTGTCTCTCTGTCTCCCCTGCTCCATTCTTTGCATGGACACACTCCCCAGTCATCTTATAACCTCTACCAAACCCTAAGCACTATGGTGTTTTCAGAGTTAGATAAGACATAGTCTGCTTTCAAGTACTGTACAACCTAGATGGGAGAATAAGAAAGGGGAAATTAAAAAACAATTCATGACTTGCTTTAGATTTGCTAAATCCGATCTCCCTTCCTGGACGATGGGCACTCAGTGGACAGACACCATATTTTGTTCATCCAGAGGCTGAGACAGAAGCCAGCACATAGTGTGCCATTTTATTTGTTAAATGCATAAATCTATGGATGCATGACTAAATCTCTGATATGGCAGATACCGCTGGTAGTTGTGTGCAACACCTTGTAAGTATGAGAGAGATGAAGAGGAGCGCAAGCCAGGTCTGAAGGCGAGGCTGAAGGGGCAAATGCCACCTTAACTTTTGCCAAGTGTATTGTTCTCCTTTGTCTCCTTCCAGATGTAGCTTAAAAGCCAAATACTCTTTAGCGATTCCTCTCTGACACCTTTTTCCTTCTGCTTAGATGCAGAGATGCCCGTCCTTGTCATGCGGTGTACCCAGCACTCTAGGTTGTATTGTGTCTATCTGTGCACACATTTGATCTCCCTTGTTAGTCTGTAATTTTCTTGATGGATTCATTAATCATTCTCTGTGCCTGTTTCTTATACAAGGAGGGGCTTGATAAATGTTGGTTAAATGAACATGCGGGGATTAAGTCTTGACAATTACATTTTGTGAAGTTGCTTCCTCTCACTATCTGATGTGGTATCATCTCCCTGCCACATGTCCTTGCCCCTTCACACTGAGTCCCTCTAACATCCCTACTTTGGTAATCCACATCGCAAGCCCATGGGCTGAATGAGAGCTCAGGGGCTCTGAATGTCAATTCAAGTTTTTGTTTGGGACTGGGGAGACACTGAAGAGCTAATCTTGTATGCTGGCTCTTGCTGGATAAAAACAAAAAGTCAAAGCAAAGAAACAGAAAACGCTGGGGTCAGCATGAAGGCATTCCTGCCTCACGATCCCGTGGTTAGTTGAAATCCCTTCTAGTCAAGCACAGAACTCTGATTTCATTAAAACCACTCATGGAAACTAATGAGAACCAAAACACTTCAGTCCAAAGCCTATGGGATCATTAATTCATTCAACAGACATTCTCTAAACTCCTAATATGTGCCGGGCACTTTACCCAGGGCCGGACTGATAAGGACTAATGAATGAGTCATGACCTCTTCCCTGTAGGAAAGCACTATCTATCAGAGAAAGCAAAAAACCCCACACTAAAGATACACCCTAATTGGGGATGCACAGACTATCAGAAAAGAAGCAATACCACCACTGAGGGCAGCTCTGCCTGATACCCAACCAGAGCCCCAGCTCTCAAGACAGCCTGGAATAATGGACAGGTCCCATCTTGGGATGCTGAAAAATCTAGAGTCAGTTTCTACTTTAGCCACTTACTAGTTGTAAATTTGGTTAATTCAGTTTCTCTCTGAACTTCATGTTGTCCTTTTCTAAAATGGGGGAAACACCTACCCCATAAGGCTGTTATAAGAATTAAACGAACAGGATTTGTAACACATTCATCCCAGGGTCTGGAACAGAGAGGGTGTTCAAGGGGTGGTAACTCCCTTCTGCCATTAAACCAACAGTTAGCTTGGTAGACTACCTTTTTAAAAGCAGTTGATGATAACTTACTTTTGAGTCACTCCCTTTTATTTCATTTATTTATTTTTAAGATTTTATGTATTTATTTGACGGACAGAGATCACAAGTAGACAGAGAGAGAGAGGAGGAAGCTGGTTCCCTGCCGAGCAGAGAGCCCGATGCAGGCGGGGTTTGATCTTAGGACGCTGGGATCATGACCTGAGCTGAAAACAGAGGTGTTAACCCACTGAGCCACCCAGGTGCCCTGAGTTACTCCCTTAAAAAAAAAAATATGTATTTCTTTGAGGGGGGCATGCGTAGAAGCAGGGGGAGGAACTAAGGGAGATGGGGAGAGAGCAAATCTTAACCAGGGTCTATGTCCAGCATGGAGCCCAACTTGGGGCTCAAACTCACAACTCTGAGACCATGACCTGAGCTGAAATCAAGAGCTGGATGCCTAACCGATTGAGCCACCCAGGTGCCCTGAGTCACTCTGTTTTACAGAGATGCTTTTCTCATGTTTAAGAGAGATCTGTTAACCAGTATTGAATTCAGTGCTCTGTAAGTTTGTAAGAAATCCAAATAATAACTAAAATAGCTCCTGTTAGTTGAGATTTCAAAATGTGTTGGTGAATGTCACATACTATAGTGGATGGCATCGCGCTGGGTCCAAATCTCTCATTAGAACGTAGGCACTTTTTCTCCAGCTTCCAGGAATGTTGGTGGTCAACCACTGGCTCTGCATCTTTCTGGGAGAAATGTCCTTCATTGAAAAAGACCACTTCACCTAAGCACATGACCCTTCCCCAGGGATAGCCCACAGCCTATGCCTGGCTAATATGGGGGTACAAAGGCCTGACACTTTGTCTTGATTCAGGACAACTCTGAAGGACCATCCCAGGTCCAGAACTTCCCCTGGGGTCAGCTAAGGGCTTTGCTCAAACTGCATGGTGATTCGCTCTCCCTCTGCTCAGTTCCTCTTTGTTCCTTACCAGGCAGTCCCAGCAAACCTCCCAAATGCCAGTCTCTGCCTTTGAGTGTCATTTCTGGTAAACCTGACTTAGACACGTGCATCGTCTCATTTAATCTTTATATCAGCCCTACGAAGGAAAAGTCCGTAACCATGTGTTTCACGGGAGATGACTGAGGATGGTCCAGGTTTACAGAGCTTGTGAGTAGCAGAAGGAAGATCTGAACACATGTCTTGCAGACTCTCTTCTCTGCATCACTGCACTGCGTAGCTTTCCTGAAGTAGTGGGATTAGCCAAACTCAGCCCTGGGACACAATTCAATATCCATCCCTCAGTCTTTAGTGAGAATAAATACAAGAATTATCCATTTAAACAGCATGACTGTGCTTTTTAAAAGAAAAATCTGTGGTTGATACTGATGTGCGGTGCCTTGCACAGGGACCCATGTGACATGTTTCTGCTTGGGCTTAGTTCCAGAGGGGAAAATATGGCTTTGCAGATAGATTTGCATATCTTCCCTTGCCAGAAATTTGAAATATGGAATCCAGCAGACTTCTTCTTCTTTTTTCCTTTTTATTTGCTTTAGTTGCCAAAGATTTTAAGGCCAACTTCAAATGTGGTCATTTCCTCATCTCTGAGCTTGATGCTATCAATCCCTTATGCTTTTCACATCGAGTCCTCTTTCTTCCCCACCAAAAGTCATATTGTCCACTGTGCTTCAACTGGGGAACTCTTTCTATGAAATGATAGAAATCTCATCATCTGTGTGAGTTAGGGAAGGTAATGTTGCCTGCCATGCCCTTACCCTTTCTGGGAATCTGAGGTCCTCAGGGCATTCAGGTAGGGTCTGACATGGTCCTACCTCCCTGGCCATTGCCCATTAGACCACATCTAGTCACCAAGGCCAACAAGAGTCCAGCCATTGGTCAGCCAGCAAGGTCTCTTGTGACCTGACAGAGAGGCTGCTGTCAAACCCATATGATGCTCTGTAGCTGAGTTCCTCTTAAATTGCATACAAGGAAAGATTTTATTGGTTGATAGTGAAGTAGAGAGAAGCAAATGCAGGGAGAGAAGCTGAGTCATGTTATTTGTGAAACAAATTTTTTTTAAGATTTTATTTATTTATTTGACAGAGAGAGAGAGAGATCACAAGTACACAGAGAGGCAGGCAGAGGGAGAGGGGATGATGTAGGCTCCCTGCCAAGCAGAGAGCCTGATTTGGGGCTCGATCCCAGGACCCTGAGACCATGACCTGAGCCAAAGGCAGAGGCTTAACCCACGGAGCCACCCAGGTGCCCCTTTGTGAAACAATTTAAGGTCTCCTGCTGGTGAGGTCTGTAGATCTGCCATAAATCTAGAACTACTCTCCAAGTCCAGCATTGTGGAGCTTGGTCCTAACTGAACTTTTTGTTTTTTCTTTACCCCTGGGAAATTTGACTTTTACTATATTTAATGTACATTTTCTCTGTTTTTATTATTTGTTTCATTTATTAAGTTTTTAAAACTTCAATTTCAGTATAGTTAACATACGCTGTTATATTAGTTTCGGGTGCACAGTATGATGACTCAACAATTCTGTACGTTTCTCGGTACTCATCATAAGTGTATTTCTAATCCCCTTCACCTGTTTCACCCACCCCCCCACCACTTCCCTTCTGGTGTCCATCAGTTTGTTCTCCGTAGTTAAGAGTCTGTTTCTTGGCCTCTCTCTCTTTTTTCTTTGATTGATTGCTTTCTTTCTTAAATTTTGCATATTAGTGAAATCATATGGTGTTTGTCTTTAACTTACTTCACTTAACTTAATACTCTGTAGCTCCATCTGTATTGTTGCAAATGGCAAGATTTCACTTTTTTTAATGGCTGAGTAATATCCCACTGTATATGTGTGTGCATATATATGTATATATACATGTACATACATATACACATACATACATACACACACCATATCTTCTTAATCCATTCATCCATTGATGGAGCCTCGGGCTGCTTCCATAGTTCGACTGTTGTAAATTATGTTGGAATAAATATCAGGTGCACATATTTCTTTAAATTAGGGTTCTTATATTCTTTGGGTAAATACCCAATAGTGAGATTGTTGAATCATAAGGTAATTCTAGTTAATCTTTTTGAGGAACGTCCACTCTGTTTTCCAGAGTGGCTGTACCAGTTTGCATTCCCACCAAAAGCGTAAGAGGGGTAACTTTTCTCCATGTCCTTGCCAACACTTGTTGTTTCTTGTGTTTTTGATTCTCGCCATTCTGACAGGTGTGAAGTGATATCTCATTGTGGTTTTGATTTGCATTTCTCTGATGATGAGTGATGTCGAGCATCTTTTCATGTGCCCGTTGGCCATCTGTATGTCTTCTTTGAAAAAAATGTCTGTTCCTGTCTTCTGCCTGCTTTTCAATTGGATTATTCATTTTGGGGGTATTGAGTTTAATAAATTTTTTATATATTTTAGATACTAACCCTTTATCAGTTATGTCATTTGCCAATATCTTCTCCCACTCAGTAGGTTACTTTTTAGTTTTGTTGATTATTTCCTTTGTTGTGAAGAAACTTTTTATTTTGATATAGTCCCAAAAGTTTATTTTTGCTTTTTTCCGCTAGAAAGAAGTTATAGCCAGTATCAGAGAAATTACTACCTGTGCTCTCTTCTAGGATTTTTGTGGTTTCAGGTTTCACATTTAGTTAGGTCTTCAATCCAACTTGAGTTTAATTTTGTGTATGGTTTAAGAAAGAGGTCCAGTTTCATTCTTTGCATGTAGGTGCCCAGTTTTCCCAACACCATTTAAAGAGACTTGTCTTTCCCATTTTATGTTCTTTCCTCCAGCACTGAAGATTAATTTGTATATACTTGTGGCTTTATTTCTGAGTTTTCTATTCTGTTCTATTGATCCACCTGTCTATTTTTGTGCCAATACCATACTGTTTTGATTACTATAGCTTTTTTTTCCATTTATTTATTTTCAGCATAACAGTATCATTATTTTTTCACCACACCCAGTGCTCCATGCAATCCGTGCCCTCTATAATACCCACCACCTGGTACCCCGACCTCCCACCCCCCTGCAACTTCAGACCCCTCAGATTGTTTTTCAGAGTCCATAGTCTCTCATGATTCACCTCCCCTTCCAATTTACCCCAACCCCCTTTAATATAACTTGAAGTCTGGAATTGTGATGCCTCCAGTTTTGTAATTCTTTTTCAAGATTGCTTTGGCTACTCACAGTCTTTTGTAGTCCCATAAAAATTTTAGGATTGTTTGTTCTAGTAGTGTGAAAAATGCTATTGGTGTTTTGATAGGGATTACATTAAATCTGTATATTGCTTTGGGTAGTATAGATATTTTAACATTTGTTCTTCCAACACATGAGCATGGAGAATCTTTCCATTTCTTTGTATCTTCTTGAATTTCTTTCATCAGTGTTTTATAGTTTTCAGAGTACAGGTCTTTTTAAAAATTATTTATTTTTTATTTCTTCTCTGTGTTCCAGAATTCATTGTTTATGCACCACACCCAGTGTTCCATGCAATATGTACCGTCCATAATACCCACCACCAGGCTCACCCAACCCCCCAAACCCCTCCAAAACCCTCAGTTTGTTTCTCAGAGTCCACAATCTCTCATAGTTCATCTCCCCCTTCCAATTTCCCCCAACTCTCTTCTCCTCTCCATCTCCCCATGTCCTCCATGTTATTCCTTACGCTCCAAAAATAAGTGAAACCATATGATAATTGGCTCTCTCTGCTTGACTTATTTCACTCAGCACACTCTCTACTGGTCCCGTCCATGAATACCCAAAGTTGGGTATTCATCCTTTCTGATGGAGGCATAATACTCCATTGTATATATGGACCATATCTTCTTTATCCATTCATCCAGTGAAGGGCATCTTGGTTCTTTCCACAGTTTGTCGACTGTGGCCATTACTGCTATGAACATTGGGGTACAGATGGCCCTTCTTTTCACTATATCAGTATCTTTGGGGTAAATACCCAGCAGTGCAATTGCAGGGTCATAGGGAAGCTCTATTTTTAATTTCTTAAGGCATTTCCACACTGTTTTCCAAAGTGGCTGCACCAACTTGCATTCCCACCAACAGTGTATGAGGGTTCCCCTTTCTCCACATCCTCTCCAACACATGTTGTTTACTATCTTGTTAATTTTGGCCATTCTAACTGGTGTAAGGTGGTATCTCAGTGTGGTTTTGATTTGAATATCCCTGATGGCTAATGATGATGAACATTTTTTCATGTGTCTGTTAGCCATTTGCATGTCCTCTTTGGGGGAAGTGTCTGTTCAGGTCTTCTGCCCATTTTTTGACATGATTATCTGTTTTGTGTGTTTTGAGTTTGAGGAGTTCTTTATAAATCTTGGATATCACCCCTTTGTATTGTCATTTGCAAATATCCTCTCCCATACTGTGGGTTGCCTCTTTGATTTGTTGACTGTTTCCTTTGTGTGCAGAAGCTTTTGATCTTGATGAAGTCCCAAAAGTTCATTTTCACTTTTGTTTCTTTTGCCTTTGGAGACATATCTTGAAAGAAGTTGCTGTGGCCAATGTCGAAGAGGTTACTGCCTATGTTCTCCTCTAGGATTCTGATTTTAAGCTTTACTACAAAACTGTGATCACCAAGACAGCATGATACTGGCACAAAAACAGACACATAGACCAGTGGAACAGAGTAGACAGCCCAGATATGGACCCTCAACTATATGGTCAAATCATCTTTGACAGAGTACAGGTCTTTCAACTCTTTTTGGTTAAGTTTATTTCTGGTATTTTATAGGGTTTGGTGCAATTGTAAATGGAATTGTTTTCTTAGTTTCCCTTTCTGCTGCTTCATTATTAGTGTATAGGAATGGGACATATTTCTGTATATTGATTTTGTATCCTGTGACTTTACTGAATTCATTTATCAGTTCTGGTAGTTTTAGTGGTGTCTTTCGCATTTTCTATATAGAGCATCACGTCATCTGTAAATAGCAGAAGTCTTACTTCTTCTTTATCAGTTTGGATGCCTTTTTATTCATTTTGTTGTCTAACAGTTGTGGGCTACCGTTGTGTATTACTGCATTCACACACTCACCATTCATACCTAGTATGCAGCCACCCTGCAGAGGCTTCTGTTCCTTGCCCTCAAAGTGTGTGTGTGTGTGTAATGTTATCCATATATGTATGCATGTGTGTGTTCATGTATGTATATATGTGTGTATAGATGTATATGTATGTGTATACATATATGTGTATGTTCAAGGGAATATTTTAGAGTGTAGATTGCAAGGCAGGGTTTTTGACTTATACAAGTTGTTGTTTTTTTTTCTTTTAATATCTCTTTATTTTTTTTTAAAGATTTTATTTATTTATCAGAGAGAGAGGGGGAGAGAGCGAGCACAGGCAGACAGAATGGCAGGCAGAGGCAGAGGGAGAAGCAGGCTCCCTGCTGAGCAAGGAGCCCGATGTGGGACTCCATCCCAGGACGCTGGGATCATGACCTGAGCCGAAGGCAGCTGCTTAACCAACTGAGCCACCCAGGCGTCCCTCTCTTTATTTTTTTAAGAGCCAGGGTGTGTAAGCAAGCAGGGGAAGGGGTAGAGGGAGACGTAGAGAGAGAGAATCCTAAAGCAGGTTCTCTGCTGAGCTGGGAGCCTGACACGGGGTTCAATCCCAAGACCCTGAGATCATGACCTGAGCTGAAATCAAGAGTTGGCTGCCTAACCGACTGAGCCCCCCAGATGCCCCTGACTTACACAAATTTAAGAACAAATTTAAGTCATTATATCAAATTGCTTGATTACAATCAAAGTCTGAATTTGCAGCCTCTCTTAAAGAAAACTGATGTTCTTGTACCGCTGGCTTTTAGATCCGTTTGACAAGAGCTGGCTGGAGCCGGCCCACAGCCATTCCCAGTTTGAGAGAACCTGCAGTGCCAGGTCACCCCAAACTCCATCATTCCCCAACATTAAGGCATTTTCTATGGCACAAGTGCAGCTTTTTTTCTTAGAGGCGCTATGAATTTCCTTGACTTTCTCTCTAATAGAATAAAAAACAAAATCTAGGCCAGGAGGCCAAGAAGCTGCTCAGCTATTCTCTCCCATTAATAATCACACATTCGGCCCCTGTGGGCATTAATGACCCCTGTTATGGATGGTGGGGGTGGAGGGGAGAGTATGCCTGGGTAATAGAGATATTAGCACATTTTTTTTTTCTTTTACGTTTTAATGTTTAGGGGCACCTGGGTGACTTAGTTGTTAAGCATCTGCCTTTGGCTCAGGTTGTGATCCCAGGATCCTGGGCTTGAGCCCCACATCAGCTCCCTGCTCAGCAGGAAGCCTGCTCCTCCCTCTACCACTCTCCCTGCTCGTCCTGTTCTTGCTGTTACTCTGTCAAAGAACTAAATAAAATCTTTTTTAAAAATTTCTTTTGGGGCGCCTGGGTGGCTCAGTCATTAGACGTCTGCCCTCGGCTCAGGTCATGATCCCAGGGGCCTGGGATCGAGCCCCACTCTGGGCTTCTTGCTCAGCAGGGAGCCTCCTGTCCCTCTCCCATCCCCCCTGCTTGTGTTCCTGCTCTTGCTGTCACTCCGTCAAATAAATTTTTTAAAAAATCTTTTATTTTTTAGATTAAATTTATTGATTTTCAGCATAACAGTATTCATTATTTTTGTACCACACCCAGTGCTCCATGCAATCCGTGCCCTCTGTAATACCCACCACCTGGTACCCCGACCTCCCACCCCCCGCCACTTCAAACCCCTCAGATTGTTTTTCAGAGCCCATAGTCAAAAATTTTTTTTTTAATTTTTAAGCATTCTTTACTAAAACAAGTCAGGCCTCGGCTAAGCATAACATTTTATCTATAATAATTTATTCCATTTTTACAACAATGAGGTGGGTTCCATTGATGTTCCTATTTACAGATGATGTCACCAAGACCCAGAAGTATTGAGTGGCTCACACAGAGTCAATGGCAGATAAGGGTGGATAGTGGATTTGAACCCAAGTCTCTGTCAGTCCTAAGGGCCCAACTTCTTTCCACTAGGCTGAACTGTCTCTGTGTATGATTTGTCTCTTTCTCTCCTGGCTGCCAATACCATGACAGGAATATTGTAAAAATGCTTTGTCAGTGTGGGTAGACAAATGAGAATAGGGGACCTGGGATGGGGGATCGCTTGCATGCACCTGCCCGTTTTCCCAGCCTGCACATCAGCAGCAAGATACATCTGCATCCTCCAGTCGAGGAGAAAGTAGCTGTCTTTCTCTCTGTTCACCCACAGGGAGCAGCTTTGTGGTGAGTGAAGGGAGCTACCTGGATGTCTCAGACTGGTTAAACCCGGCCAAGCTGTCCCTGTATTACCAGATCAACGCCACCTCCCCATGGGTGAGAGACCTCTGCGGACAGAGGACGACAGATGCCTGTGAGCAGCTCTGCGACCCAGAAACTGGTGAGTCATGGCTTAGGCTGGAGGGAGAGAGGAGCCAGGCTGCAAGATGGCTTGCACACCTTGTACCTGAAGAATCACGGCTTCTGAGCCATGGATGAGGGGTTTTACCTGAAGGCCCATCAGTTCCATAGGCAGTTAAATTCTGTGCTGCCATCACTGGGCCAGGGAGAAAGTTCTACAGAACCACAGGATCCCAGAAGTAGAAAGGACCACAGAGAGCATCTGGTCTGGTTTTAGCAATGCAAGGTATCTGAACATCCTCAGCATCCCTGAGCTCAGATCCTATCCACCTCTTACTAGCTAGATGTCCTTTGGTATTTTTTCCAGCTTTACTGAGATATAAGTGACATAGAGCATTCTGTAAGTTTAAGGTGTGTGCTGTGATGATTTAATACATGTATATACTGTATAATGATTACCGTCTTAAGATTTATTGACACCCCCATCATTTCATATACCATTTTTTAAATAGTGAGAATGTTTAAGATCTACCCTCTTAACAACTTTCAAGCACATAAAACAGAATTGTTAATTGTTTACTGTGTTGTACATAAGATCCCCAGGACTTACTCCCCTTGAATGGGAGGTGTTGGTCATAGAGTACACACTAGCTGGGTGTTCTTCAGAAAGACACTTCCTGTGAGTACCAGAGAGTGAAAAATAGCATCTAACTCACAAGGCTGTTATTAGGATTAAGTGAGATCATGTGTGGAAAGCCCCTAGTATATTTATTTACTTTGCCAGGTATATATTGAGTAGGCAGATACTTGCCTTGGCATTGAGGATATAGCAGTGGACAAAACAGGCATAATCTATGCCCTGATTGAGTTTATATTCTAAGGAGACATTCAATCTGCACTGTCTAACAGGGATAGCCAGTAGCCGCAGATGGCTATTTAAATTTAAATTAAGTAGAATTAAATTAATTCAGCATTCACTTCCCCAGTCACATTAGCCATCTATCAAGTGCTGTGTAACTCCCTGTGACCAACGGCTACCTGCTGGACAACTCAGATGTAGAACATCCCCAGCCCTGCTGAAAGTTCTGTTGGACAGTGCTGCAACAGACAAACGGGAAAGTATATGTACTCTGTCAGGTGATGGTGCAGCATAGGGGATGCTGAGGTGGGAGTGGGAGTGGAGCCATGGTTACATGCACTGGTCAGGGGAGGCTTCTCCCTTGACATTTGAGTCGGGACACCTCGAGGCTAAGATGGAGGAAGCCATCGTGACTATGGGGGGGGGATTCTAGGCGGAGCCAATGACAAGGGTCAGCATGTTGTAGCAGGAGTTCAGGAGGGTGCCTTTGGTTCAACAGGAAGAAGAGTGTGGTTGGATGGAGCTGAGAGGGGAGAGGAGTGGAGGCAAATAGGAAAAGCAGAAGATTGCCTGGGGGTGGCTGCAGGGAGTTATCTAGGCTGACAAGAACTTAGGATTCACTCTGAGTGTGATAGGATGTCATTGGAGGATTCTGAGCTTAAGGAGTGACATCATGTGGCCTGCATTTTAACAGAACTACTCTGGTTGGTGCATGACAAATTGACTACACATTCAAAGGTGCTATTTTATCCCAGTGTAGGCAGGAGTGGGCAATGGCTTGACCGAAAGAGTTAAGCGGGGAAGATGGTCAAATTCAGGACATGTTCAGAGGATAGATATGACAGGGCTTGTTATTGGATATGAAAGGTGAGAAGTAGAGAGGGGTCAGAAATGATTCCAGATGATTCATTCTGGAAGTGCATGAATGGACATCTCTTCCATTGAGTCAGAGGATGCCGTAAGAGGGCCAGGATTGAGGTGTGGGGGATGAAGGGTACCATTTGGGATGTGAGTTCAAGATGACAACTAAACATCAAGTAGAGATAGAAAATAGACACCGGGGTCCAAAAGTCCAATTCAAAGAAGTTTTAGCTGGAGGTAGAAATATGTGAGTCAACAGCATAGACTTGGTATTTAAACTCAGAAGACACTCTCTTATTTATAGTAAATGCTTAGAAAATGGACCATCTCTTCTTCATCCTTGTTCGGTAAATGGTGGCTGGCTACTAATGTCTACGAATAGGGAAATAGGAGTTGGAAGAGAGTTGTCAAGGTACCAGAACAAGTTAGAAATAAACTGTTCTTGCTCCCAGTCCTGCGCTCCTCCTTACAACTTACATTGCTATAGTCTCTCTGGAACTTCATCCCTTTCTTCATTAACAAGAGTCTGGCCATCTTGCCTGGAAAATCCATTGCACATTGCCCATGGGTGGGCTCCCAGTGTCCCAGGTCAAGGGTGTGCTCCCTCTCCCCTAGCTCTCCTGCACTTCTTCATGGGGCAACAGTTTAGGAGTGAAGACAGGGCTTCTCCAGGCTAACTCTTGAGTCCCTGCAGAGCTAGGCAAGGATTTGGCTTTCTAACCACCATCCCCTCTTATCTTTTAGTTGGGAGCCTGTTTAGACACATTTCTGCAGCCTTTTCATAGGCCTATTGGGGAAGCCATTTGGAAAAAGCAATGTAGCTCTAGTGTACCATTTGACCAGAGAGCTGAATCTTCTTTCTCTTAATTAAAACATTTAAGCTTTAAGACACTGTCACCCTAAGTAGTACCTCTTTATTCCCAAAACACAGACATAAACACATACACATATACACATGCAAGCGCACACCCACAAACACACTCTTGATTATCCTCACACAACAGCCAGGGAAGCTCTTATGGAATTATGTGCCTCTGGATTTGATCTTGTATATCCTCTTTTTTTTTTTTCTTTTCCTTTCCTTAAAAAGCAAGCAAGATTATTGGTGGGAGGGCTCACTACCTTCTCTGCCCCACACAAAGTGCCCCACCCCCACCCCAGTAGAGTGGTAAATTCCTGAAGGTCTGACCTTTTGGTTTCCCAGCTGATCTGCCTTCAGGGGCAGCTTCATTGTTTCTGATCTTTCCTGTTAGCTTGAAGCTTGAGGCTACAATTCCAAACAGTGGATCATTCGGGAAGGAGGCATGTGTTAGCCAGTTTTGGAAATGATCAACTCTCCCACAAATATCCCCTAAAATTACACACACACACACACACACACACACACACACACACACACCCCCTGCAAAGCTTAAAATGCTACTAGAATCCACTGGGTTGACCTTCTCAACTTTATCACTGGTAATATTGACACCAGAGAAGAAAAGTGAGAGAATCAAAGTTTCATAGCTAGCAGATAGAGAGCCAGGATTCCAACTCAGGACCCTGTGCTCTTAACCATTGCTTCCTAAGTTTCTGCGGCTCTAGTGTGGGTTTAAGACTGCACATTTCTAAAAAGGTACAAGCTATTGCTGATGCTTCTGGCCAAGCACAACTCTTGATGCACCGAGACTCTGAATAGTCCTTCCTCTTCCTCCCAAATAGTCCTCTTATTTTCCACATGAACAGGAGAAGTCCCAGCTGCCATATTTGTTAATTTATTTATGTGACAAAGTTGTGCTCATGTCTGTCACTTTATTTTCTACCTCTGTTTGTCCCATGCCTTGGACTCTAAGTACATGGAGACCTGTAATTCCCTGGAGGTACCATACCCTTTCATGACTACATTCCTTTGACGAGCAGTTTCCTCTCTCTTGAAATGTCTTTCTCCACCCTTTCCTGGGAGATCAAGGGTTCTTTTTTTATTTCCATCCCATTCAGCCCAAATCCGTGACTATACGAGGAGCCCTCCTCTCTGCTCTCATACCCTCTGTACTTTCCTGTGTCATAGTTCTTGTCATTGTTCGTTCCTTGTCTGGATCTGTCATCAGACTGTAAGCTTTGTTAATGGCTGGTAAAAGGGATTCAAAACATGTGTCTTGCTTATTCCTGTGTCTTTAAAACTTAGCCTATTGCTGGTACACCTGGGTGGCTCAGTGGGTTAACCCTCTGCCTTCAGCTCAGGTCGTGATCCCAGGGTCCTGGGATTGAGCCCCACATCGGGCTCTCTGCTTCCTCCTCTCTCTCTGCCTGCCTCTCTGCCTACTTGTGATCTCTCTCTGTCAAATAAATAAATAAAATCTTTTAAAAATAATAAAACTTAGCCTATTGCTGACATATAATTACTGCACAGAAAATCGTGAAAGGATTTAGAAAGGAAGGAAATTTATATGCTTGAAATAATTTTATTTATTTATTTATTTATTTTTAAGATTTTCTTCATTTGATAGAGATCACAAGTAGGCAGAGAGGCAGGCAGAGAGAGAGAGAGAGAGTGGGGAAGTAGGCTCCCTGCTGAGCAGAGAGCCTGATGCAGGGCTCAATCCCAGGACCCTGGGATCAGAACCCGAGCTGAAGACAGAGGCTTGAACCCACTGAGCCACCCAGGTACCCCTTGAAATAATTTTATATACCAGTTTTTCGTTTGTTCCTTCATATCCACTTACATATAAACTCAGATTAAGTATTTCCCAGCTCTAGAGAAATTAGGAACCATCCAGTAGCCAGATGAGCTAGAAGGCTCTGGCTTCATCCTTGCTTTCAGCCACACCCCTGAGAGCCCGGTCCTTGTAGTCTTCACTCTACACATCTTCACAATAGTCCTCTCAAACACCTCGTGCAAAGTTAGACCTTCTGACTAGAGTTCCCTCTACCTGAAATGTCTCCCATTCTTTAATAATCTACTTTGTAAAAATTCTACTCACTGATTACCTCTCCTTTCCTCTTGGTAGAATGGATGACTTCCACAGTATCATCAGAGTTCTCTGTTGACCAAAAATCTGATTAAAACTTGAGTTATTGTTTGGAAATTTGCCTATCCTGCTAAAATGTAAGCTCTTTAAAGCAGGGACTGTATCTCATTTACTTCAGAATTCTTCCCACCCCAATGTCCAACAAAGCACCCTACTCTTACAAGTCACTCAAGGCATAAATGGATGGGACTATATACAGGTAAGGAGTAGAAAGGGAACATTAGATCCCTGAATATATTTTCATGGGTCTTGACTCTGGCCCATTTTGAAAAATTTATTTCAATTTGTTAGATTCAATTCAAGCAAGATTTTCTTAATTCCACAACTCATAAGTCTTGTGTGTTAAGTGCTATGGGAAATCACAGACAAATTGGACAATGTTCCTGCCTTCATGGATTTCACATTTTCACAGGGATAAAAATAATATGCTCATATATAGCTATTATAAAAGACAAAATGTGGGATAAATCAAAAACAAGCATTAACAAAGTAGCTCATGCCTGGAAAAAAGGGAGAAATGTATTCTGCATGGGGATTTCAGGTGATATATCATGGAGGGCATGACCTTTTAGCTGAACCTGGTAGAATCAGGGGGGAGGATTAGTAGGAGTGGTCCTTTCACAGAGAGATCTTAATGATTGAAATCAAGAAGAAAAAAAGTTTAAAATTATTCCAGGAGCCAGAAATCAGTATATATGGGCTGGCATCTAGAGAATGTCTTACACATGTGGTGGTGGAGGAGAATTAGGGAAGAGACAGGTGATGAAGTTGGAAAGGTAAGATGAAGAGAATTCACAGAGAGATAACAACCAGAAGATTCTGAAAACCAGTAAGGGATTTAGTTAGCCTATATTGGTCATTGGAAAAGGGGAACTGCCTTCCATATCTGTCTAACGGTTGGGGAACATCTAACTGTCCAAGTAATTAGCTGGGCCTCCGCTCCCTTGCCTCCCATTGGGAATGAGATTATGGGGAAGTCATGGGAAAAATAAACCCCAAACCCCTCTACACCCTCAGGCCTTAGATCTGTCAAAAGTAACTTTGCAGTAAGCTCCTTCTTCTGCAGGTGGGATTCTTTGGACTGAACAAAGTCATAGAGTCCCAACATTGTTCATCATGTCTTAAAGCTTTAGGGGATGTGACACTAAGAAAGATAATTCCTCTAAATTGACCAAGAAGAAAGAGAGAAGTGGGGATGTAGTGCTGCTGAGGAACATTTAATTGTGATGATGCATGGACAAACCTGGCCAAGTTTTCCTGGCCGTGTGCCATAGCCCAGCTCAAGTGTGTTCTTCAAGGGATTTCAATAATTAGTACCACCCACAGGGCTGATGATGGAATTGGATATGTGGTGTGCTGGAGCTGGCCTGTATGACAGCTCATGAAACTCAAGAGAGTTGACTGTTACCATCTTTTCCCAACTCCTTGTCTGGTGATGTCATGTACATAGCCTGAAAATTGGTTATGATAAAGGTATTTATATCAACAAAATTGGTTAATGAAAATCATGGCTGATGTTCTTTGGAAAGTGAGTCATTAAATGTTTACCTTCATGATGGTGAATGGATTGAGAGCAAACTGATTCAGGACCAAGGCAAGGAAGAGCTTCATTGAAGATTTAGAGAAGGCCTGACAGTGTTGCCAGAGGGTGGCTACCATCACACTTCATCTCTGAGGACAGAAGCAAATATTCAAGAACTACTTGCAATGGTCCCATACAATGCAGCGCCAGAATGTTGAAATGATCAGACTTTGGTTCTTCAGAATGTCATCATGGGTAAACCTTTGGTGAAACAGCTTTACTAAAGCTCTGCACATGTGTAGTATCATGCTAAATGCTGTATATAAAAAATTTTTGACAGTATGGCTTCAAACCACACAAAGCAAGTAAGGGCAGAACAGTAGTACATTTAGTCACTAATTCATTAATCTCTTTATTTATTCATTCAAGCATTTAGTGAACCGGAGTAAAATTGGAATAACCTTTTGAGTCAGACCAGGTTTAAATCTTTTCTTCTCTCTTTACTGGTAGTAGGGCTTTGGGAGAGTCATTTAATATATTCAAACCTTGATATATATATATATATATATATATATATATATATATATATATAATAAGAATAAGTCTTATTTGGCAGGGTGCTGAAAAATCACATTTCAAATACACGCAGTACACATAATGTATGGTGGGCACTCAGAACATAGTGTGTGCTATTAATTCTGTAATCAGTTATGCAGTCTCTAGGGCCTTCATGTAATTAATTCAATATATTTTTCAATTAAATTGATAAATTTTTCATGAGACACCCCTAACCCAGCATTGTGCACTGGGCTAAATTATTTAAGAAGAAAGTAGGATGTTGTCTCTGACCTCTAGGAGTTGGCCACCTGATAGAGAAACTTAGCATAACATGGACATTCCTGTCTGCTGCCTTTTATTTAGTCCTTGTGTTACTTTTTAAATTAGTGCAACGAGAAAAGTCCAGGGTCTCAATCCTGGTGCCAGCTTGGCCACAAATTTGTCACTTGACCTTGAGTATGGCATATGCTCTGAACTTCATATTCATTCTCTTCAACAAAGAAATTAGTGGAAACAACTTTTAATGCAAGAAAGATCCCTAGTGGTTATCTAGTCTGATCTAATGAGGAGACTGAAGGCCACTGAGGCTAAGCAAGTTGCCCAGTGTTGCTCAGTAAATTAGTGGCAAGATGTGATTTACAACCTGAATAATTCCTAAGATACTTCTCAGCTCAAAATTCATGTTTCTATGACCTTTTGAGCACTAATAACTTACAGCATAAGTATGATTGAAACAATTTGTAAATGGCATTTAAAGCAGATTGAATTTTCTTTTCAAATTGTTATGAACTTCAGTCATGTTCCCCATCATATTCAGTTTATTTTCATGTCTTCAGCGGCCACTTTTCATTTGCAATAAGATATCAAATGAGAATACGCTGAGTGTGGTTATGTTATATATATGTCTTATATTTTTTTAAAAGATTTTATTTATTTACTTGAGAGAGAGAGAGAGAGAGTGATCACAAGTAGGCAGAGAGACAGGCAGAGAGAAAGGGGGAAACAGGCTCCCCACTGAGCAGAGAGCCCGATGCGGGGCTCAATCCCAGACCCTGAGATCATGGCCAAAGCTGAAGGCAGAGGCTTAACCCACTGAGCCACCCAGGCACCCCATATGTCTTATATTGTACTAAATATTTCTCCCATCCAAGTACTAACCAGGCCCGACCCTGCTTAGCTTCCGAGATCAGACGAGATCAGGCGCGTTCAGGGTGGTATGGCCGTAGACTGTACTAAATATTTCTAATGTTTATAGATTACTCCTGTTATTTACTAAGCCTTATATTATTATTATTATTTATTTATTTATTTATTTGAGAAAGAAAGAGAGAGAGAACATGAGAGGAAAGAGGTCAGCAGGAGAAGCAAACTTCCTGCTGAGCAGGGAGCCTGATGCTGGACTAGATCCCAGGACTCCAGGATCATGACCTGAGCTGAAGGCAGTCACCTAACCAACTGTGCCACCCCCACATCCCTAAGCCTTGTATTATTAAAGTTTAATAGGACACAAGGACTTTATGAAGTTGTAAATTCGAGAATTTACAGAGATGGAGAATGTCCCTCCTTGAAGGAGATTGTAGCATGGGTATTTCCAAGTACCAGACATGTAGGATTTAAGTAAATTAGTACATAGGTGAGGTTCACAGTTAAATAAATTGAGATTTATCTATAGAGAATCAGATTCCTGGCAGAGAGGAGAGATTTGTATATGAGAAAAGTCTTATTAAATCTTGTCATATGTTCATTGTACTTATTGCTGTAGCTCAGTCACTGAAACAGTTCCTGGATCAATACATCTTTTCTTGGATGAATGAATGAATGAGTACGTGCATGCATGAATGAATGAGAGAAAAGCAAGTTTTATTTGGTGAAATGTCAGGACTTGATCAATGGGCTTAGTGCATTGTTCTGGTGTCAGGACCATAGATAGCTCTCTAGGCTTTGGCAGTGATATTTGGTTAAGGGTTTTTGCTAAACTTTTATCTGGTACAGCTCTCTTCTGAACGTCACCTTCTCCTTTGAGATGGGTACCATTAATCTTTTTTGAACTCAGGTAAAGTAAGCTCTAACCTTTATTGGTTCCGGATTAGTACAACTATGTTCCAACTCCAGTGGGTCTCAACTAGGGAAGTCAAACCTCCATGAAGTGAGTCACTCTTATCCTCAGAATTCATAATGCTCTCTACATTACCATTCTTTGTCCTGAACTTTAATAGACCCCAAATTAAACAAAACTCATCTAAACTTATTGTCAATTAATGAACCTTGTGCCTCATTATTCAGACATGTGAGATAATGAAATCAAACTTAAAAAATAAAATTTCCAACAGAAGCCATTCAAACAACAACAAACTGAGGTGTTTTTTTTTTTTTCTTGTTTAAAGGCCATGAAATGAATGTTAGCCGTAAAATCCCATTTATTTCATCAGATTGATTCATTTGATGTCAGTTATTGCCAATATATTATAGATGGGGGTGTTAGACAATGGCTAGAGATAGCTTACAGTTAAGAGAGGCACGGTGGAGTTTTGGTACGATACCCAGGAATGCATGAATATTGGGCTAACAGTGACAACATCTGCAATTTATTATACCTTTATGGGGTACCAAGCATAATTTCTGCAGCTTTCTATAACTATCTTGGACTTAATAACAACACATCTATGTAGTTATTGTTGCTTCCACTTTCCATACAAGAAACTATGTCTTAAAGTTGGTTGGATGAAACTCCCAAGGTCATATATTTGCTAAGTATCACAGCTGGGATTTGGACCCAAACTGGGTAAAAAGCTACTGTTTGAGGAGGAATCCGTGTTTGAGAAGTTTGCTTAGCACTGAGAAGAGAGAGGCATTTTGGCATTCTTTCCTTGATAGGTATTTGCAGAGAATTCTCAGAGGTAGGCATGAATCCTTTGGACAAAGAATTTAGAATAAGTTGACTTGAAAAAATAAAAGGACCCAATTGGATTGGGGACAAGGGAGACATGCAGAAGTCAGGGTTGGAACTGTGACAGCATTTATGAGTTGTAGGGAAACTATTTTATATTTCTATTCAGGAGTCTTGCTATATTTGGTCTAGATGTGTTGTAAAATGTTATGTTGTAGAAGAGGGTTGAGGTCTTTTGAAGAAGGACAATCTGTGTCAAAGATGAGGTCATAAAATCTCAGAAAGCCCACAACAGAAAGCAGCGGGACCGACTGTTCACAAATTTGGAAGGACAAGAAGGTTAGAATGGGCTGCAGAAGAGACTGAAAATGTTTTCTCACTGGGAACTTGCCAGCCTCACTGAAAGTCCAAGGTAACCTTTGCTTCTGAACTTGAAAGAAGGAGGTTGTGAGAGATTACAAGTGTCATCTGGTAAAGTTGCAAATGGGAAAATAACTTGTGGTATCTCTGATTATGACTGCTGGGATGCATGTGCCAAAAAGAAGGGAAGCTCTCCACTTTTAAGAGTAGTTTCATCGTCAAAAATATAATTTACTGGCATTTAAATTTGAGACTATATTTAATTTTATTCAACAAGAATATTACAAAAATAAATCGGTTTCTCTATAAATGGCAGCTGCCCTACTATTTAAAAAAAGCCAGAAACTTCTAAATATATCTGTAAATGTATACCTTATGACTAGTG
Organism: Mustela putorius furo; assembly: GCF_011764305.1. Classification (NCBI taxonomy): domain Eukaryota; kingdom Metazoa; phylum Chordata; class Mammalia; order Carnivora; family Mustelidae; genus Mustela; species Mustela putorius. Next base: position 2,169,739 of record NW_025422439.1, on the reverse strand, counting down.
AACTACCAAGAAACAAAAGTATGGAAAAAGGAAGATGATGGTAAAATAGAGGTGGGGGCTGGGAGTGTTCAGAGCCATGCTGTGAAGTGTTCTGCACTGGGTAGTGGTCGGTCATGTCCAGCAGCCATTTTGGCAGGTCTTTGCAGGTTCTTTTCCCTTTGCATGCAGCAGTCTGGTCTCCACCTGCCCTCACTCCTTATAAGCCTTATTCTTCCCTTTCTTCACTCCTTATCCTTCATGGTTCAGCTCAAATGTCTCATCCTTAAGGTTTTTGCTGACCTTCTAGACTTAGTTTTCCCTATGTTTTATGCAATATTAGTATACTTTATTTTCCTTTAAATAATGATAATAATATAATAATAATGATAATAATACTGCTATTGTACAGTACAAAATATGTCTCTGTGGACTTTGAAAGTACCATTTAATCCCTTTAATAGCCCTAGGAGATAGATACAATCATATTTTAACTGAGCAAGACACAATCAGATACATGTGCCAATATTTTGCATACCATGAAGAAAAAAACCCATTAAGATATTAATAACACACAAGTCTTCATTTCAAGGATATGAAAATATGGAAAACCATAGGTCTTAGATTTGGTGTAATTGAGGTGCCTGGGTGGCTCAATCGTTAAGGGTCTGCCTTTGGCTCAGGTCATGATCCCAGGGTCCTGGGATCAAGCCCTACATCGGGCATCTTGCTTGGTGGAAAGCCTGCTTCTCCCTCTTCCACTTCCCCTGCTTGTGTTCCCTCTCTTGCTGTTTCTCTTTCTGTGTCAAACAAATAAAAAATCTTAAAAAAAAAAAAGACTTGGTATAATACCTTATTATTACCATTTTACAGATGAGGAGACTGAATCACCTTAGTTAATGGATTTTCCCAATGCTACATAACTAGGAAGTGGTGAGTCTAGATTGGAATCCTAGAACTTGGGCTTGAGAGTGTATCCTCTTAACTCCTGATCTGTGTTATCAGTACAGAATCACAATATCTAATTAATATTTATTTGTATGATTCTGTGTTCAAGTCCTAGCTCTCCAAGAGACCATATGCTTTTTAAAGACAAAGATGGCACCTGCGGTTATACTGCTGACCCCCAAGCCCAGCACATTGTGTAATACACTGTCAATGTTTAATAATGAATGATGGAATGAGTGAATGAAAGAAGAGACATTGGGTTTAGAAACAAATTCCTTGGGCTTCACTACTGGATTTGCAGTTTTGACTAATAGTGTGACCTTTGACATGTCACTTTGTTCTCTGGGCCTCTGTTTCTCTATTTATAATACAAGAGGAAATTACAGTTGACCTTGAACAACACAGGTTTGAACTGTGCAGGTCTGCTTACATGCAGATTTTTTTTTTTTTTTGAGAAATGCAATATGGTACTCTAGATGTATTTTCTCTTATGATTTTCTTAATAACATTTTCTTTTCTCTTGTTTATTATAAAAATACAATATATAATGCATATAACATGCAAAATATGCATTACTTGACTGTATTTAATTAGTAAGGCTTCTCACAATTAAGTTTTTGGAGAGTCGGAAATTACACATGGATTTTTTAACTGTGCCTAGGGGCTGGCAACCCTATCCCTCATGTTGTTCAAGGATCAGCTGTACATTGGTTTTCTCTGAGTGGTCTCCAACTTTGAATGTGTATTGCAAATATGCATTAAAAGCCAGTGCTCTGCCCAGCATTAAACTAGATAAAACATATTAATGTTAGCATAATGCCTGGTACACAAAGCTCAATGAACATTAAGTATTGTTATAGCTGTGGTCAAAACATGAATTGAATGAAATGAGAAGTGTGGGATTAAAAATGCAAAACAAAACAGGACAGTTACTATGAACCTTAGCAGTCAGGTAGGGCTTCCTAGAGGGGCTAGACTTGGACCATGAAACAAAACAATGTTTGTGATGGAGCTGCTGTGTCCAATATGGTACCTACTAACTATATGTGGCTATTTAAATTAACATGTAAATTAATTCACATAACATTTCAAGTGTCCACTAGCCACGTGTGGCCACCATATTAGAGACTGTAGATATAGAGTATTTCTAGTAAAGCAAGTTCACTTGGACTGTGAACTTGGGCTGTGACAGAGTGAAGAGTAGAACTACATTTCATATATATGTCACTTGAAATTATTTATTGAGTGACAGGGCTGGGCTAAGTGTGGTGCTGTGCACTGATGGAGCTTAGTCTAAGGGTCTGCAAAGTACAGCCCACAGGTCAACTGCTGTTTCTCATAAAGTTTTGTTGAAACACAGCCATGCTCATTAGTTTACATATTGCCTATGACTATTTGCTACAGTAGCAGGGTTGAGAAGTCATGACTCTGTGGCTTGCAAAACCTTAAATATTTACCAAGTGGGACTTTACAGGAAAAATTTGCCAGCCCCTGGTCAGTCTGGTAGATTGACTGGCATCTGAGTTAAAGAACTGGTTTTAGTATTCATTCATTCATTCATTCATTCATTCATTCATTCATATGTTTGTGTTTTTAACATTTAACTGGTATTTATTTCTCAATCATCTAATTTAAGCAGGATGTATGCCACTGACAAAATGAACACAATAGATTAAAAACTGTGGCTCTCCTAGAGCTCATATTCTAGTGAGGGCAGGGAATACACAGATAATTAGAGTAAATAACTCTAATAAGAGTAATAACAGATAAATCGTATCCTGTGTTAGAAGATGATTTTTTTAAATAAAGAGGCTGCAGGAAGAGTGGGCTGTGAATGAGAAGGAGAGGGGTGGTTGTGGATTTAAGCAGGGTGTTCACAGTAGGCATGACTGCGGAAGTGAGGAAGGAAAGCATCCTTTGGATATCTGGGGAAAGTGGAATCCAGGTTGAGGAAATTGCCAGGGCACAGGCTCCAAGAGCAGATTATGCCTCATACATTTGAGGAAGATTATGTAGGAGAAGGTCCGCAGGCTTCAGTGGATACTAAGTGACTATTAGGAGCTGGGGTCAGAGACGGACCGGAGAACCAGAGCCTTGTAGGACATTGTAAGAACATTGGCTTTCAACCTGAGCTCAGTGAGGAGCCACAGGGGCATTTTGACCTGAGGACTGATATAATTTTACTTACTCTTAAAAGGATCTCTCTGGCCACTCCATTGAGAAAAATCTACAGGGAGTAGGCAAAAGTGAGAGCAGAGGGCTGCTTAGGAGACCCATATGATTAGCCAGGCTAGAGATGGTGGTGGCGTGGGCCGGGGTAGTAGCCATGGTGGTGAAAAGAAGTTACTAGAATTAAGATATTGCATTTCATTCATTGCAGTGATTTAGTGAGCACCAATTACATGCCAGGCATTGTGCCCAGTGTTGGGGATAATGAGCAAAAGAAGCTGCCATCTCTGTCCCTTGGAGTTTTCTAACAAATTGGTTTCTTACTTTCAACATCAGAAATGAGGAATCCAATGCTATGTCCCCATATGTGTTTGGGATCCAGGACCAGTTTTCACACTGTTTCTAAAGACCCAGGAGAGGATGACACTGTCTTAATCTGCTTGGACTGTCATAACAAAGTATCACAGACTGGTGACTTGAACAAAAGAATCTTCCAATCTCACAGCTCAGGAGGCTGGGAAGTCCTGCTTTGAGATGCCCCCGAATTGTTTCCTGGTGAGAGTACTTCTCCTGCTTGTGGACTTCTTGACTTCTATCTGTGACCTCACATGACCTTTCTGCAGTGTGTGTGTGTGCAGAGAGTGTGAGATCTGCCTCTTCTCTGTTTCCTATAATCCCATCACAGGTCCCTGCTTCAGGACCTCATCTAACCCTGATTGCCTCCCAAAGGCCCCACCTCCAATACCATCATGTTGGGTGTTAGGGGCTTCAACGTATGAATTTGGGCAGACACAATCATTTGGACGGTGACGAACACCAATGACCTGGGGTGACAGATGTGAGCAAGTGACACAAATATGCATTATAAGTGAGGACTGAGCAGAGGGTTTCTGGGCATTGTGCCGAGTGGGGCTGGGACTCAGGGAGGTGACGGAGGTGGCTTTGGCACAAATGAAAGGAGGCAGACATCCAAGGGTATCAACCCTGCATTGCACAGCCCTGAGTGCCCCTTAAACTTGGAGGGCGTGTTAACTCGTGACAGTGGCCTCTCCAACTTTCCTCCTAGGAAGCCTTGAAGATTTTCCTGCAGGGGCCTGTTGGGGAGTCAAAGAGCAAAGAGGTCCAGGCTGGGAAGAACCATGAAGACCATCCAGTGGAACCCCCTCTTTCTATAGTAGATGAGGTTGGGGTTCCTATAGGGTCAAGGATTCGCTCACTCAGGAAGTTCATGACAGAGTAGAGGTCTCCCGACCACAGTGCTTGCTGAAGCTTGATTTCTCCATCTCCTGAGAACAACATAAGCAGTCAGTCTTTTTTTATCCTTGGAGTGGAGGCCCCCAGCTGAGCCAAGGCCTTCAGGAGTCTTTTACAACATCTGAAGGTGGTATCAGCTTCTGGCAGTGTTGGGGCTTTTGTTTTTTGTTTTTTTGGTTTTTTTTTTAAAAGATTTTATTTGTTTATTTGACAGACAGAGACCACAAGTAGACAGAGAAGCAGGCAGAGAGAGAGAGAGAGAGAAGCAGGCTTCCTGCCGAGCAGAGAGCCGGATGTGGGACTCGATCCCCGGATCCTGGGATCATGACCCGAGCCGAAGGCAGCGGCTCAACCCACTGAGCCACCCAGGCACCCCAGTTTTTGTTTTGTTTTGTTTTGTTTCAGTTTTTTCTTCCAGGCTTTTGATCCTATGCACCCATTCATGCAAAGAAGTGTTTCCATGCAGGCCATGTGGGGCATCGTGAATTTCCCGTCAGCTTCATTAGCGTCTTTCTTTCACAAACCTTGACTGAGACCCAAAGCTGAATCAGTCACCAGGGAGGGAAGCAAATGAGACACTTGCTACCACCTCCATTTGCTCAAAATCAAGCTGCCCCCAGAGTGGGCTGTTTTGTTTTCGGAAAGGCAGTCAGAGGAAAAGGGAAAGCACTAAAGTCAGGCTGACCTGGGTTAAAATCTTGGCTCTGTCTGAAACTATTGGTGTGGTTTTGAGCAAATTGCTTAATTTTCCCCCAAGCTTCAATTTCCTGCTTGGTATTCACCTTTGCTAGGTTATTGTGATGATTGTAATCAGTACAAAGTAACTGCTACATAATATGGCAAATATATGTGTTCAACAAATGGGAATTATTGAATCAGGGGCAAAAAGAACCCCCCAGTGTTGACAACACTTAAGTCACAAAAGTCTTAATCATGATGGAATGGAAGGCATGGTGACAGATTTCTGAACAGAAGCAGCCTCCACAAAACCATGTTAAACACAGCACTTAGTAATAGCTCTAGCCTTTTCTGGTTATTAGATGAGAGCCTGCCTTTTACACCACTGCCCCTTCTCTTCTCCTAGACTGAAGGCAGCTTCCATTTCAGTGCAGGTGATTAAGGACTCTGAAAAAGAGAAGGGTGTGTGTGTGTGTGTGTGTGTGTGTGTGCATATATCAGCCCAGCCTTTTGGTTATTTTTTGTTAAATGGTCTTTTAATTAAAATTTCAATAGATGGGTTTCTACCAGACAACAGGGGTCGTGGGGAGGTGTATGGATTTTATGCTGATCACACCAAGACTGTCCCTCAGGACAGGGCATCCAGGAATTCAAGATGCTTCAGGCAAGGCAGGTGAGGTCAGGTGGCCTCACTGTGTACAGTGCAAATGGTCCACTGCCATCTTTCAAATGCCCCCAAATGGACTTAGTAGTAAAGCCTGACTCCCTAGTGAAGCCTGGTGTGGGCCACTTGGACACACATTGCTTAATTTTAATGATTCATGATGATTCTCCATCATATACCAGTAAATGTACCGTAAAAACATTTTGTGAAAGAATGTGTGTCTTAGTAATGGGAACCTGTGCCATTCTGTAATTAAATCCTTGCCGGAACGTGGGGGCTGCCTGGCATAGGGGGTGAGGGGCAGAGACTGAGTCAGGGATTGAGGGGGTTTCCTGGGGTGGGGGTGGCTGAGGGGGTAGAATGTGGGGGAGGTGAAGGGGAGCAGCCTGGGTAGGGAGGAGGAAGCAGGACCTGGGGTGGGATGAGGAGGGGGACCCTTGGAGCGGGGTAGAGGGCCAGGGCCTGAAGAAGGGTAAAGAGGTGGGTCCTGGGTAGGGGTAGAGGGGGGACGGGGAACTGGGGCAGGATAAGGAGCAGGGCCTGGGGCAAGGGGAGGGGGTGGAGGCTGCGGTGTCTGTGCTTGTGTGAGATTGTGACTAAGAGAGCAGAACATGGGAAGGGAAGGGAAAGATGGAGAATAAGAAAAATTAAAAAAAAAAAAGAGGAAGAAAAGTAGGGGGAGCGGAATTAACAGGCTGTGAATGTATTCTTTGCTCTAGGCGCCTTTGCCTACTGTATCTTCTCTGATCATTACATTAACCCTTGAAGTAGACACTGTCCTTTTCTGGTCTCTTTCATGGACGAAGTGGATGTGGGGATTTCGCCTGCACCTGTCTGACTTAAATTTAAGTTCTTTCCACTGTAGAGGGCTACACAGGAAAGGGGCTTATAGAAAGGTGGCCAGTGAGGACTATCGAGGCACACACAGAGAGAAGGGCAAAGGCAGAAAAGCTGAGACCAAAGAGGGAAACTGAGGCAGGAGTCCATGCACAAAGATGGAGAAATGAAAAGGGAGACAGAGAAGAGGGGAAGAGAGAACCGTCAATCCGAGAGAGAGCCAAGAAAGCGCGGGGTGGGGGGTGGCGGCCAAGATCGTGAACATGAATATAATCAGGAGTGAGATTAGCAAAATGGAAATGAGCTGGGTTCAGCTGAACATACACATTATGTAAAACGGTATAATATTCCAGATGGAAGTACTGGAAATGACAGTCCTCTAGTTTCCCAGAGAAGCTCTAGCTGTGACCCTGACCATCTGCCTAGAACCGAGGCTGAGGTCACTCTGAGGAAGAGACCCCTCTGAACAGAGTGCAGAAGTCACAAGCTGTCCTCCAGTTCTCTTGGTTTCCCCCGCCCCAGTTCGTCACTAGCCAGAGGCAAAGGCTCCAACCTCCTGGTATCCGGTCCACTTTGCTTTAGGGCGTGGATGTCTGGGGCAGGACACATCCGTGTGTGTGGCCCATTGTACTCGGTGCACATCTGGAAAATCATTATTCCTGCTCACTTTAATATTATAAATGAGATTTGATTTTAAACCACGAAGATAGCTGGTGCTTGGAAAAAAAAAAAAACAACTATCAGTGCGTCTCTTTTGTAGAGTGAAGAACTCTTTTGCAAAATGAATAATTACCCTCTGCTTAATCTATTTTGTATATTTCACTTGGCCAGTTCGGGTTCTGTGCAAATGGGGAACAACTGCATTATTAATCATCATGTGTCCTGAATAGAATAGCGTATATTTTATCCTTACCGCATCCTCGTGAATGGGACAGGACAGGACTTATGTTTCCCATCTTCTGGGGAAGAAGGATGAGGCTCAGAGAGACGCAGGATCTTGAACAAGTTCTCCTAACAGCTAGTGGAGACACAGAGCCGAGGGGCCCACAGAATGACAACCACATAGCCTCATCTCATGTACACCCCTGTAAACTCTGGTAGAGGCGTGGTCGGTGGCCAGGCAGAGCCACCATAGTGGGTCAGGCCAAGTGACATGCAGGACGGCGCTGAGCTCCTCCTTCCTACTTGGGACAGTGCCAGGGAGCTGTGGCTCCAGAGCGAGGCAGAATGAGATTCGAATCCTGATCCTGTTACTTTTTCGTGGTGCAAACGGAAGGCTGATTGTTTAAACCCTGGGGGCTTCAGTTTCCTCATCTGTAGAGTCAGGGCATATCCCCTTGCTTCACAGAGTGGCTGGGTGGATTAAAGTTGAGAAGGCCGATCAAACACATCATGCGGCTCTTAGCCTTTCCCTCTTCCCAAATTACAGCTGAGGGGTCCAAGATAAGAGCTATGGGCACGAGAGAACGTGAAGGTAGCCAACTGCCTAATAATAATCATAGCAAACCAGGCCGTGTTTATGGAGCCCATACTGGGGATAGAACATTGTGGACGTTGTTCAGTGAGGGGGTGACCAAGCTTGTTGTAGAACTGAGAAAAGCCAGAGACACAAAATTGTGCAAAGTCATGGAGCCACTGGGTGACAAATGCAGAGCTCAGAGCCGGTCCTGACTCCATTGCCTGTCTTCTCTGCTTGAAACGCCCTCTCTCCATGCCCAGTGCGTGGAGTCAGCATCTGGACAGGACGCTGTAGAGGGGATGTAGAGGCTTCCAGAAGTTTTTCCACACCTGTGGGATAAGGCTGTGTTCTTCAGGGCCTGCTAAGTCCTCTGGCTCTGTTGATCTGAGAAGCGGTAGGGCCCAGGATTCCCCACAGTGCTGTGACCTTCCTTTGCCTCCACACTTTCCTCTGTCTGGGAAACTCCTGCACCCCCTTGCGAAAGAGGTGGTTCAGCCTGGGGCCCGCAGCACTGTCTTTGATTCCAGGCCTGGCCTTGGCAACTCTTCTGTCTATGACATCAGGCCAGTAACTTGCTTAACCCCCGGGCCTCAGTCTCCTCATCTGTATAATGGGGTTGAAACTAGAACCTGCATCTTGCGTGGATTGTGAGGGTCGCATGAGTCAGTGTAAATAGGGAACTTCCCAAACCACGCAGCAGTTAGGCCTCTGGGTCCACTCTTGTTATTATTATCTTCTCTCTTCGCTGGCATGTCCCCGACCTTAGGGGCACAGTCGGATGCTCTTTCCTGTGATCCTGTGGCTCTCTGCGTGCACTCCAAGGCCTCCCCAGCCCGGGCAGGGATGTATTTTCTTTCCTGCGACACCTGAGAGTCAGCTGCTTGTGACAGAGAATCAGATGAATTTGCCTCAGTGCCGCAGTCACACCGGGATTGTATGAAGAATGAGAAATGGTCGGAAAAAGTAAGATCTGGACCAGACACGAGGCAAGAACCATGGGGGGAGGACAGAGGGAGGAAAGGACTGACACAGCAGGAAGCTCAGGGAGGGACTGCCACCAAGAGGTGCAAGGTCACCAAGCCAGAGAAGAAGTATGGTGGGGTGCGGGTGCAGCCTTGGCAGTGCCAGCAGTGACCCCAACAGTAATGATAAGGACCCACACTGAATGCTATCTGCAGGGCTGGAGACATGGTAATCTTTTTTTTTTTTTTTTTTGCGGGAGGGAGAGAGTGCGCATGCGCAGGCGGGGGCGGGCAGAAGGAGGGAGAGGCTCCCAAGCAGATCCACACTGAGCGCGGAGCCTGACACGGGGCTCTGCGTCACGACCCTGAGATCATGACCTGAACCGAACTCAAGAGTCCAAGGCTTAACCTGACTGAGCCCACCCAGGTGCCCTGGTAAGCGTGTGTAATATGTTACCTCCACCCCTTGTGACAGTTTTGAAAATGGGGGTTAAGATGTCTGCTTCCTGATGAGGAAACTGAGGCCCAGAGTAGTGCGGCAGCCTATGGAGGCCGCTTGGTCTGTGAGTGGTAAGCTGAGGGGCCAGCCCCAGATGGCTCTTCTTCCCGTGCTGATGCCGGCTTCCCTTTGGCTTGTTACCCTCCCCCCCTGGCCCCTTCCAGGGTGACTTGAGAAGCATGGGTGATGCAGGCTGGGGTGGGGGCGGGGCAGTGGGGGGCACACACCACGCCCACCCCCCCCACCCCTGCCCTTGGCGGCCCTGCTCTTTGCATTCTGCTCAGGAATCCCATGATCCTTCCTAGTGGGGCAGGGGGTGGGGGCGCGGTCTGCCTCTGTGTCTGCCCCAGGCTGCCGGTGAGACTGCCTCAACCCCCACCATCCGCAGTCAGCCCAAGTTTTGAGAGTCTATTACCCATGTGCTTTTCTCCCAGACCCAAATTTATAGATAATCATGCACTCAGGGGTAGATGAGGCTAAGGAGAAAGGGGCCGCCTGAAGTGGGAGCCCTGGTGTGGCCTGGCTGCTGGCTTTCCGGAGCCCAGGCCTTTCCACGTGGGCTGTTACATGAGCTGAGTCAGAGCCAATTAGCCCCCAGGTGGCCTTGATTAAGGACTCTGATCTCCATCAGGCCTGATCACCAGCCTGTGCCACCAGAACCCATTGGCCTCTATTTTTTTTTTTCTTCTTGCGCTCAGAGGCGTGATGATGAATGGCAATGAGGGGCCGGCAGCCCTATGCAGGCATCCAGATATCTCTCAAAGGCTTGGGGAAGAACAAGGCTGAAACCTGTCACTTCAGAATGTGAGGAAGAAAGGGACAGCAGAGGCGCCCTTGTGAGGTTGCCTGGATGTCATCCAGATCAACCTTCTCAGTGCACAGGGAGAGAGAGACCGAGTCCCAGGGAGGGTGGGGACTCACCCTAGGTCACACAACACCATTGGCTGAGCAGACTTCTGGAGAAGTCTTCCTCACTTTGTGAAGATCCCCATCATATCCCCTTGTTACTTCACTCCACTCATACTTTTCTGCCTCCCCCTTCCCTCCCTAATGCTCCTCCACTCCCCCTTAGTGCCTAGGGAAACACTAACCTCAAGAGGTAAGACCAGAGCATGTTAGAAGAAGAGTCAAGGCCTAGGATTTGAATAAGGCTTGGAAGGGTGTTTGGGAATTTCTGAGTATTAGCTGGCCATTTTACAGATGGGAAGACTGCAGCCAAGCAAAGCAGAAAGATTTGCTCAAGGTTGCAGAGGCGTCTACATTGTAAAACATATTCCCTGAGGATACTGCTGGCATTCAAAACTGCCCGCATGAGCTCATTCCTCTTCTAAATACCATTTTGCCACTTAGTTTTCCCTTGACCTCCTACTCCCTCGCAACCCTGGTTTCTCCTCTGTTGAACATCTCTGTCTCCAGTTCTCAGGCTCAAGGAGTGGGATCAGGGCGAACCTACTACAAGAAGCAGACCTTGGTCAGCAGGTGGGTCTCAGATAGCCGGTTATTATCAGTAAACCCAAGATGTTAGGGAAGGAAAGGCCCAAGGCGGGGGGAGCGATTGATAAGGCTATGACCAGTCATGGAGAGCTTTGGATGTTAGACTAGGCCATGTGAACTTTATCGTGAGAGCACCTGGGGGCCACTGACAGTTTTGGGGACAATCCACGGGTGTAGCTGCTCTTTGAAGAGGTGACTGTCCATCACTCAGATTGATGGGAAGACACTGAAAGCTTGCCATCAGTGATGAGACTTCTTCAACCATGTGCATGGACAGCGTTGAGGGCCTTCCCCAGGGCAGGGATGGTGGGAAAGATGGGAAGGGCTGGGTGTGAAGGACAGCACAGTGGTAGAATCGGGGAGATTCCGCTGCCATTCAGATGTCGAGGATGAAAATGAAGTCAGGTTGGTGATGTTTCTAAGGTTTTTATTTTGGGAAGAAAGTGAGAACATTATTCATAGAAGGGGGGGGGATGCAGGTTGGCGATGCATCAGCTTTTGTGATACTAATGGTGCATAACAGACAACCACAGTGGGTTAGTGTCAACCACTACAAGTGTTTTTTACCCATTATTACACATCCTGGGTGGACCAGGCTAGCCAGGGCTCAGCTGCGCTTGTCTCTAAGCTCAGGCGGCCTCCAGTTTGTTCCACGTGGCCCTCTTCCTCCTTGTACTGGCCGCCTACTTAGAGCCTGGTTTTCTCCTGGAAAGAAGCAGGAATCCCAGAGAGCAAGCCCAGCCCAACAGCACATTTCAGATCTCGGTTCACATCATGTCTCCTGTCATCCCATTGGCCAGAGCAAGTAACAGGCTAAGCCTGAATACAAGGGCCAGGAAAGAAATCTCACCCTTCCCACCATTGGCCATGGCAGTGGTGATACTACTACTGCATACTACTGTAGGAAATGACTTGACATCAATAATTCATTCTATTACAGCGTGCATTTACCTTCACCCCAGTCTCCTCTTCACATGCTTTTTTTTCAACACTCTCTTTTAAAAAATATTTATTTGAGAGAGAGAAAGAGAGAGTATGAGCAGGGGAAGGGGGACAAAGGGAGAAGCTGATTCGCCATTGAGCAGAGAGCCCGATGTGGGGCTTTTTCCCAGGACCCTGGGATCATGACCTGAGCCAAAGGCAGATGTTTAACTGACTGAGCCACCCAGGTACCCAATTTTCCACACTCTATTGAAGCACAGCCTCAGAGAGCCATCACAAAGCTTGACGGGTCTCAGAAGGAGCCTGAGCTTAGATATTCACAACCCTGGGCAGCTTACTCACCCTCTCCAGACCTCAGCTTCATGGTTTTCACAGTGGAACCAACATCATCATTCTCCCAGTATTATCATAGATACCAAAAGTGATTTGAGCGAGGTCAGCACAGAGTAGGTGCTCAATTAGAACGTATGATGCTTCCCCTGCAGCTCAGCCTTACTAGCAGGAAATCCACCTTCATTACGTAGGATTCAGTGTAATCCACACATAAACTATTTACATTTGAACAGGGGGTGTTTGGAAGAGTGATTTCTAATCTTTAGTTATAGTTGGGTTTTAGAAATCAGCCTGATGTGAATTTCGGTGTGAGTGAATCGGAGATTCCTCATCTTCCTAATGCTTATTGTCTAGCAACTGAGACTTGTCACACTACAGGCGGCCATCCTGGCTCTTGTCCTGGTGGTCACGGCTGTTGTTATGATGTTTGGGATGATGTGAGGGAGCACGCGTTTTGAAGACCTGACTCTGTGACCTTGGACAAATGACAAGTTGAGTCTGAGCTTTTGTTTCCTTATTTTACCATGAGGATGCTAGTACCTTCCTCCTGGTGCTAGTCATGGGTGTGACTTGTGAGATGACCCACAGTGACCTACGGCGGGTTCCACCACTCCAACGTGAAGCAGGCTCCCAGTGATGTTGTGCTCAGCCCATGCCCCTCGCACTGCATGCCTGGCCCTGGGTTGAGCTCCAGGGCCAGAGCTGGCAGTGAAGAAGCCCACAGTGGACTGCTCAGAGTCAGAACAAGAACGGATGCCATGCACGCTTATTGCTCTGAGGGCCCAGGGAGATATCTTTCCAAGCTGCAGTGACAAGAATAAATAGGAAAGTGAACAGCAGCCAGTGTCCCTGGCCTGTGATGATAAGTGATGACTGAGTCAGAAGCAAGTGAAAATGGAATTGTAAGAGGATGACAAGGTAGGAGGAGAGGAGCCGGACAGCAGGCAGGCTCGGGAAGAAGGCTTTGCACTTATCTAGCTGTCCTGGGCAGGTGATGAGCTCCTCTGAGCTGTGGCGGACAGAGGGGGCGGTACCCTCTGGCTGATACCCTCGTTCATGCTCCCGTGTCCTTCAGCAGGAGGAGTGAAGACAAAGGCGTCAGGTGTTGGCTGGTTCTGGGAATACCGTAACCGACCTCGGAGACGATTTCATTCAAGCTGCCCCAAATACACAGATCAAGACACTGAGACCCCCTTGGCTTTGCGCAGGCCCTGCCTTGAAATTACGATCATCTTTCATCTAGAAAGCACTTTTTCTTTCCACTCAAAACAAGATGTTAAGTTGGCCTCTCCTATCCAGGAACGATAATTACAAAAACACAAACATTGATGATGTTTTTGGCGAGAAGAAATGTGCCAGGGACTGTACTGCGGGTTTTTCAAAGACATCACTGATCTTTCTAGCAGATGGGTGATACCAGCGTTGTTCCAGATTAGGAAACAGATGCAGACAGGTGAAGCCACAGGATCAAATTCATGCAAAATTTGAAGTGGCAAGATCCAGGATCTGAATCCAAAACAAGATGATTCCAGGGCCCACACTCTGAACTACTTTCCCATAATCTTATGTGATTGACATGGAGGCGATGTCCACTGTGAAGCGGTTTTGAAGAGTTCACACAAGCCACACTCAAGATCGCTCATAATTGAGGGATTTTGTTGTTTTTACCCAAGGGTTTCTGGAGTGAGGATGTATGTAACATAAAATGAGAACCGACTAATGGGACCTAGGAGACATGAAGAGTAAATATTTTAAAACCAGTGCAGCTCATCTGGAGCTGATAATACAGAGTTTCAGGACCTAGCACGATGAAAATCCACCTAACTGAATTCCCTTATGGGAGCCACTTTAATGAAGAGATTAAACTCTTTTTTAAGGTCTCTATTATCAATCCCATCGAAATGTGTATTTTCAATCTGTTAAGGATGTCTCAGATTCATTATATTAAAAAATAATCCCTGTTTGTAAATGTCATAAATTCTCATTAAAGGAAAGTCAGAGATGTCTGTGGGATACAAAGGGGAAAAAAAAATCCTTGAAAATATTGCCAGGTGTATTGAAGCATTGAGACCACCCATGCAGTGGGAAGAAGGCTACTGGAATGGCCAGTAGCCCTGGGCTCTAATCTTGGCTGTCCCTGAGGCTAGTCTAGTGATCTGGCCAAACATCTTCACTTTCTGAGCTTGTATTTTCCCTTCTGAACAATGAAGCTGAGAAGATGTGACCTCGATGACCTTTAAGAGCTGTCTCTGCTCTGATGTGAAATAGAATTCTATTAGACATTTCATCAACACTCATGCTTACACTTTCCATTTCCTTGGCAAATACCTGTCGTCGTTATAAGAAAGTTTCTTCTACTCTTCAGCAGAACTGTCATTATTCTAAATGAACTCAGCCTGAATTCGTGAAAACTACAATGTTTTTATATATTCATTTGTTCGTTCATTCATTCACTCAGCAAGTGAGTTGTCTACCCTTCATCCAGCATTATACTTACTACTTGCATATGAGGATGATTATAAAAAGATGGCTGCAAACAGGAAGTTCCCAATTTGGTGGGGAGAATGAGCAAATTAAAAAAAAAAAAAAAGGTTCTTCACCCCCATTGGCATAGACATTACTATTGTAAAATATACCCCCTCATTTATTGATGTACCAGACAGCACAGCAGGTACTGTGGCAGTCAGCAAGAAGCGTATAGTCCCCTCATTCAGAGAACTTCTGTAGTGACAGGAGTAAAGGAGCCTGGGTGATGGTAGTCAGCACGTGGAAACCATGCAAACCTGTGTCCCGGGAAAGCTATTCTTTGCTAGCCTGGCGGCTCTGGGTATGTAGAGGCAGGGCTGAGGAAAGGACCCGTCGAAGGAAGGGGTTAATCCTCAGGTCTGGCTATCAGAAGTTTGCATCTTGCAAGAAGGAAATGCTTGGTTGCAAATAGTGGTGAGTTTGCTGAGCCAGCAAAATAAGAAATGGGAGTCAATAACGCCAATAGCCGTGGCATTGATGGAAATCTTACTGGAGACACCCAGCCCAACTGCTAAGAGTGATCACAGCTAACTCTCCCACAGTGTCCGGAAAACAGAGTTGAGGGATGTAGAAAGGCTGATTCTCACTGGCACTCAGAATTGATGAACTTCCACTCCCAACATTCCATTTTGCAGATGGGGAAGTTAAGGCCCAGCAAGAAGGAGATTACTTACTCACTGTCTCTAGAGTTGAGTCCAGCATATATCAGACGGAGTTCTGTCTTGGAACACAAGGGAAAGAGGAGAAACGTATTGCGGATCTACTCACTGGCTGCCTAAGCCACGAGCCTCACCCTTCAACTCTTCCATTTATTTTTAGAGTCAGCTCTGTGAGGTCGACATTACTAACATTTTCCATTCTGTTAATGAGAGAACTGAGACCCACGAAGCTGAAGTGACTTCCCCAAGACCACACGTCCATGGAGAGAGAAAGGGAGGATTGGAACACAGGCCCGTCTGTCTTCAACCCTCTTTTCCGCCTGCCTCACTTCCTCTTCTCCAGGCAGCCTTGAGGGCCCTCCGGGGTGGACGCGTCTCATTTCCAAAATACATATTTGTTATATAATGAGTGACAGTAATGAATGGTCTGTTCTGAGAGCTGAGAAACCTGCCTGGTAAGCAAAGAAGAAAGAAATGCAGAGGACACCAGCACGCTTTCTTTGTACAGATTCCTCATTCTCAGTCTTATTCCCAGAGGAGGGGAAGAGGAGAGTGGACCTGTGCCCCTTTCTGCAGTCACAGATTGGAGAACTAGGAACCCAAGCTGTGCCCTTTCCCTGAAGAGGAAAGCCTCTCCTTTCCCGTCCGGTCTTGCCCACTCCAGCCTGATTTCCTGTCCCTGGACCAGAGGCAACCATATACCTCTTCCATTATGAATCACGAGGTCTGCGGTTTTGGCAGATCATAAATCAGCCCTGAGAGCCTCGAGGACAAATGCCAGGACTTTTAATATTTAATATTAGACGTATTCAAAGTGGTGAATATTTCATGATGGGGCTGTCCCATTTTAACACATCTTGAGTGACTCCTACCCCCACCCGCTTTTTGGTAAATTATTCTCACCCAGATTTCAAGGATCTCAGCCCCTTTCCTCCATTCTCCTCATCTCGGGCAACAGTCAGCTCACCAGCTTGCACACACTTAAAGCACACACTTTTGTTGGAAGACTTGAACTTGTTATTGGAGAGGAGAGTTACAGAGAGCATTCCTGTCGGAGAGCAGCCCCACTGATGCTCTCTTTACCAGGTATCCAGAGAAGAGGAAAGGTAGATCCCCCCTCTCTCTCTCCTTCCAGCAATCCTATTCTGAACATTTTCGGTGCTACCTCTGACCCGTCCTTCACTCCTTCTGCCTTACCACCATTTCAGTTCAGCCAACATTTATCAATCCCAGGCTCTTTGCCAGATACTTGCTGATGCCGGGGTTACAAAGATTAAGCATCATCATAATGTATAAAACAAATTAGAGAGGGTTTTTTTTTTTAACAGTCAGAATGCTTTGTATAAGGTCAAACACATAACATTTTTAGTGAATCAGTGAAAACATTAAGGTTTGTTGATGAATACAAACGTCTTGAAATCAGGAGTTATGGGTAATAGTTCTGTTGCCCTAATATCTATTCCCTGCTGTGTTTTGTTTTGGTAACCCAAGATTGAAAAAAAAAAAAAAAAGCCTCAATTTGCAAGATGGGTAGTTATAGAAAGCATGGGCTTGTAAGCTCTTCGGTTCCGATGGCTCCTAGTTTATTGTATCTTCCTCGATGAAACAGAGATGATAAGAGAAGGTATTTTTGTGGGCTTGCTTGGTGGTGGTGGTTTTAAATGAGGTTTGCATAAAATGTATTTACCTGGCAAATGAACTGAATGTGACTATGCTCTCCCATGTCCTAAATTCTAGTATGTAACATATGAACGTTTAGCCTTCATTTTTTTTTTTTTTTTTTTTTTTACTATTAATGAGACTTAAAAATTTTTAGGGGGAATTAAAATCTAAAAGTTGCAAATTTCTTAACTCTCTCCCACGGAATTATACGTTTCCAGGAAGCATGGTTCAAAAACTCTCAGGTAAGGCCAATCAGAATTACTGTAGGTTTGAAGAGTTGCAGGTTCATCTGTGTGTGTGTGTGTGTGTGTGTGTGTGTGTGTGTGTGTGTGTATGCCCATGAGTGTATAAGCGTGATCACCTGAAGACAAAAAAGAAGGCAACCTGACAGCAATAGTCTAGGAATTTATGAGCCATCACAGATAGTTAATTATTCATTCAACTCACAATATTGAGCATCTACTCAGTTCTAGGCAGTGGGCTAAGGCAGGGCAGTTCCTACCAGCATCTCCTAAGCTGTGGACATGGTCTGTGGTCCATAATAGGTCCACCTGTTCCACCAGCAAGTGTCCCAAGGTGAAATAGGTTTTGGGAAACCTCTTAGGTATCATTTTCATGAAGAATCACATACCACTGGCTCTACATATAGTCTAGTGTTTCTCTCTCTCTCTCTCTCTTTTTAAATAGAATCTATGTTTGGTAAGGCATCTGTCAACATTCCACAAATACAACTTAGGAAAAGCCATTAACAAATTGAACCTTATTCATCTCAACCTTAAGGAGTGTACAGTGAAGCAGGACTGATAATTGAAGAGGGTAGGACAGAGAGCTTTGGAAAACCCTTCCAGAATTCTGAACTCTGAAGATGTACAAGGAAACTAGACATAGGCCGGCCACGTGAAGTGAGCTTGGCCCAAGGGAGAAGACACTAAAGGCAGTGTGGGATACTAGCAAGCATCCTTGCAATCAGGCATATGAGATGGCCATAATAAAATGATGCCTGGATACATGAATGGATAGATGGATGGATGGACAGATGGATGGAAAGATGGATGAAGAAGAAGGGAACAAGAGGGGAAAGGTGGGGGGAAGAGGAGGAAAGGAAAGCTAACCAAGACAACAAAATAAAATCTGGAAATGATAGATGAGAACAAACCGTCTAGAAGGGGAAATCAAAGATACCTTGGAGGAGGGGACATTTGATTTGGGGCTCATGGTTGAACATGAATTGTTCATTCAAATGGAGAGAATTCAATTGTCTGATTATACTCTTAGTGCGAATGTACTTTATGATCATTTAAATATTTGAAATTAGGACCTCCATTTGTGGCCACCAGGTCACTTCCTGTGCCCCTCCTTAACCTGTGAGGCCTGTCAGTGTCGTATCTCTGCATCCTCAGCGTGGGCCCGAGAACCCCACAAGGGTCCGGACTTGCTGAATGAATCCATGGCCAGATGAACAAATGGAATGAACTAGGAACCTCCGTGGTGGGTCAACCAGAACAGGCTCTTCCCCTGGGGCTTTTCTCAAACCAGGCAGCCCACTGAGAAAACAAGGAAGCCAGGGGGAGAATGCTGTTTGGGGCAGGTAGTAATTCACACACCCCTTTCTCTTCTTGCCTGCAGGAGAGTGCAGCTGTCACGAAGGCTACGCCCCCGACCCGGTGCACAGACACCTGTGTGTGCGCAGCGACTGGGGGCAGAGTGAAGGGTGAGTAGCAAAGGATGTTGCAGCGGGGGCAGTGGAGGGCCGTCCCCACTCCTCGGCTCTGTGACTCCAGGCCACGCAACGGGGGCAGTGGAGGGCCGTCCCCACTCCTCGGCTCTGTGACTCCAGGCCACAAAACTGCTCCAGAAAGAGAACTTTTCTCTACAAGTGGTGTTCTTGTAAAGGCTTGATGGGCGATGAACCCTATTTTCCACTGAATCACAATTTAGTAGTAAAGGTACACGATCGATGACTATTGTAGAGAACAAAGTCTCAAATTGAACTCCCCCTCCCAGACCGTAGGTAATCAACGGACACTTTCTTCACTGGACTGATGCAGAAAGAAAATGGGGTTTTCGTCCATAAACTCCAAAAACAGACAAGTGGTCTTTAAAAGACTGAGTCCTTCTGTGAGATGGAGACATTCTCTTATAAAGAGTTTTGCCCAATACGTGAGTGTGAACAACAGGAGTTTAAACCACATGGGTCTACTTACGTGCAGATTTTTTTCCCCAATAAATACAGTACAGGACTGTAAATGTATTTTCTTTATGATTTTTCCTAACATTTTCTCTTACCTAGCCTACTTTATTATAACAATAAAGAACGTAATACATATAACCTATGAAATATGTGTTAATCAACTGATTATGCTATCAGTAAGGCCTCCAGCCAACAGTAGGCTATTAGTGGGGGGCCTGGCTGGCTCAGTCGGTAGAGCACATGACTCTTGGTCTCAAGGTCATAGGCAAGATTGTGGAGCTTACTTAACAACAACAACAACAAAATAAAACAGTAGGCTATTCGTAGTTAGGGTTTGGGGGAATCAAAAGTGATAGGTAGATTTTTGACCATGTGGGAAGTCAGAGCTCCCAAGCCCTGTGCTGTTTAAGGGTCAAATGCAATTACTTCTGTGAAATTTGGTTGTCTGTAAAGCTACGTTTGAGCAGTGCCCCTCTGTGAATCCCATCTGACTCATATCATCTCCTGTTCCCTTTTCTTTCCCTCCTATTCTTCCTGAAGACCTTGGCCTTACACCACACTGGAGAGGGGCTACGACCTAGTAACAGGAGAACAAGCCCCTGAAAAGATTCTCAGGTGAGTTGACAGTCTTGTTGGGACATGCTGCTGGGGAGTGGAGGAGAGTCTGGGGAGCCATAGTCATGCATCCTTAGTCAGTGGTGCCTGTGAGCTTTAGGCTGTGCTGAGTGCAGAGGAACTCTCATTGGGCGTGAATGGACCATCATGGCCCGGGTTGCTATGGGAATCGAATTCCCATTTGTCTGGCATCTAGACTTATGGACTCAGATATTTGAACAGGGGAAGACATGGCTGATTATCCAGTCCAGTGCTTTAAAAATATTCTCCAGCCATAGAACTTCTTCCCGCCACCTCCACGGAATGGTATGTGAAACCTTAGTACTTCAGCTGATAAAGACATACAGCGGATTAAGTGGCAGAACTGGGAATCAGATTTTGGTTCAAATTGATTCAGAGTCCGTGCTCTTCACCTTTGTGCAGACTGTGCCGGCTGACTTAGCAGTCACTTATAGAGCCCCTGTTGGCTCTGAGCATTGCTTGGGAAAGCAAAGCTGAAATGGCCGCTGGCTTCACAGAGCCCACAGTTTATTGGGAGTCGGGACAGGTGGTCAGGAAAAGAAAACCAGCAGGGCAATGCAATGCATGGGCTGAACGATTAATCGGTTTAAGAGATGACCATCCAGGTGTGGGCCAGGTTGGCCAAAATTGCACCTGAGAGAAGGCAGGGGACTCAGTTGGGTGGGGAGGTCAGAAGTGGCCCTAGAAGGGTGGGAGAGGGGCCCCTATATGCTGTTTTTCTCTCTGCTTCCCAGGGAGTTCCCCAATGGAAACTCTTACATTGCAGGTCTACTTTCAGCTTGGGCCAAGGACTCTGGCTTCCTGTCAGCAAAAGCTTCGTGGTTCCTCCTGTGGAGCTGTCCATCAACCCGCTGGCCAGCTGCAAGACAGATGTGCTCGTCACGGAAGACCCTGCGGATGTCAGGTAGGGAAGTCATCCCCTGGGTCCTATATCGAGGACTCTTGGGCACACTGGAAGCCTCTCTGTTTCAGCATCATGGGGACTCAGGCAAAGAAGTGGTCCTCGTATTGTTGAAGTAGGCACCTGCTTAGCAGGTGATGTGAAGAACTGTCCCCTGTAGGTTCACCGTCCAAGAAATGTGCTCCATTGGTGGGCCTCAGTGCCTTATATTTCAACATTATTGCATTCCTTCTGGGTTTATATAAAATATGAGCAAGGCTAACACATTATCTGGCTCATCCTGGGATTATTAATGATTATGTCTTATAAAAGAACATTACTTAATAGTATACTGGAGAATCATGAAGGTGAAAGATTAGAGAATGAGATGCTTTCTATTATGACTCTGGTACTGGGAGCAGACTTTGGGCTAATCCATAGGTTCTTGATGTCAGGGTCAAATTTATTTGTTCTTTATTCATGAAGGGATGGAGACTACATCTTTTCTTACACGTTTTGCACCTTGTAGTTAACTTCATTATAGACTTACTCTACTGTGTTGTAATTAGTTGCTTACATATCATTCTGTCCCATTATGTGGTGAATCTCTCAAGGTCAAAGCAAATAACTTACTTAGATTTCTAATCTCCAGTTCCAAGTACATATTGGACAACTACTAGATGTTTATTGATTTAATTAAACTAGTGGTCTTAGATCTGATCCCATCGCTATTCTGGAGCTTTCTAGTGGAGGTGGTTTTGGGTGCCCTCTCTTCCAGTTTGATTAGGGGAAGCAGTCCAAAAATTTTGATGTTACCAAAAATGGACTCTGATTTTCCTTTTTTTTTTTTTTTTCTTTTTTGAGTGAGAGAGAGAGAATGCATAAAAGGAGGTCAGGGTATGTGTAGGGACAGAGGGAGAGAGAGAATCTTAAGCAGACTCCATGCCCAACATGGAGCCTGATACGGGGCTTGAACTCATGACCCTAAGGTCATGACATGAGCCAAAATCAATAGTCAGACGCTTAACTGACTGAGCCATCCAAGCGCCCCTCCAATTTTCCTTTTAAAATTGGCTTATAGGGACGCCTGGGTGGCTCAGTTGGTTAAGCAGCTGCCTTTGGCTCAGGTCATGATCCCAGCGTCCTGGGATGGAGTGCCACACCAGGCTCCTTGCTCAGCAGGGAGCCTGCTTCTCCCTCTGACTCTGCCTGCCACTCTGTCTACCTGTGCTTGCTCTCGCTCTCTCTCTCTCTGACAAATAAATTAAAAAATCTTAAAATTAAAAAAAAATTTTATAAAAAAAATTGGCTTATAAACAGCCCCTCATTTGGAACTGAGAATCATGCCTTACCACACTACTTCTTGCAATTGTGCTCCGCTGGCTTTGGGCCGTTCTGAATCAGGATGTTATCAGTATGTCTGTGGCATCTTGATAGGAAGCTGTCAAACCCAACACCTTGGGTTGTGTTTGGATTAGTCTCTGCTTTGCAATCTGTTTATCCCCACCTTCTCAACTGTTCATGGACAGATGAACCTAGCATGATTTTTCAGGTTGTTGATATTTCCCAAAAGAGGTAGTTTTAAAAAAGATAGTTTGTTAAGGGGTAGTGCTTAGGAAATGAAGTGATAATTATTAAGAACTAAGGTGGTTTTACCACACACATTTTCATGGCAAATTACTATTATTTCTATTTTGGATAGTGAGGCTTCAGTAAAGCATGGGCTGTGGTTTATCTGCATTGCATATTTTCAAAGATGGAGCAAAGACCATCTGGTTGAGGAACTACTCTCAAGGAGACCCAGTGACCTTGATTGAGGTCTCCCCTAGCTCTCTTCTGAGTTCTGTACTGTTGACGTTGAATTTGTAGTTTCCGTGAAGCTACAAATATTAGACTGGCTGATGATAACACTCCCTCTGGAGTTGAATGGGTCTGGCTTAGAATTCCATCTCTACTATGTATGGACTGGCCAAATCCAACTTGCTAACTTTCCATTTTCTTAACAACATGCGGATATTAATAGTGCCTTTTTCACATAGTGTAACAATAATAATAACCCCTAGCCATTAATTATTTACTACCTGCCAAACATTTTGCTAACATTATCCATGATATTCTTATAACAACCCCTTAGGGTGCTGTGATGTGATTATTATTTTAATCCAGATTAAAAAAAAATCTGAGGCATAAGGGCAATGCCTTCACCAGTAAGTGATAAAGCCAAGGTTCAACTCATCACCTCTTCAGCTCTAGAACCCATGTTCTTAACTATTTTATTGAAACATCTCCCAAGAATTGTAATGATTGAATAACTTAAGATACATAAACACTGGTATATAATGTTTTCCCTTGGCATTATGCCAAGGTTCACTGAATTGAATTCCAACTACAGTAGAGTTCAGGTAGAAACTGGTGATGGTGGGGAAGGCAGATTCGGGGAGGTTTATGCTATGGAGGTCTGTAGAGAATGACCATAATCCACAGCATGACTCAGCTGCTTTTTCTGATTCAATCTGAATTATCCCGAATGGCAAGCCAGGCAAAATAGGGCCCAGAATATTCATTTGTAGTGACTATAAAACATCTTTGGAAATGTAAAAAAAAAAAATTGAAAAAAGTGTTTAGTACTAGCATACATTTCAGAGAGAGTATTTTATGTCTTCGGAAGGAAATATAGCAGTAAGTTGAAAGAGTTAAGAGCTTCAAGGGGCACGAGCCAGTAACAACAAGATGCTTCTTCTCAACTCCTGCTAAGAACGTTGTGCCTGGTTACATGGAGCACACCCTCGCACCAACTTGGGGCCAGAATAGAGCTGTTCAGGTTGGGAGGGAGGGATGGTGTTTTGCAGCAGTGGGTAATCCCTCTCAACCCTTTCTTTAAAAACCACTAAGCTTCTCCTTAAAAAAAGTACACAGATATTTGAAGAATATTTGGTTTGATTAGGGCACTAGATTGTTATCCTGCTTAGGGGTGTCCACATGCATTCTTCTGGTGTTCGAGCAAGAGCAGACAGCCCTTTATGTCATACCTTCATCTCACCTCCCACCAATGCCCATTGGCTTCCCTGCAAGGGAGGATAAAAGGCTGTAATCATTACCATTCAAAAGAAATCGTGCTATGGAGGTTGAGTTTTCCAAGCTGCACTAATAAAGCTCGTTTGACATGACATTGGCCAGGCAAGTGATCATCGGTGTTTAAAGAATTAATAAGTTCCAGTCAGATGATGTGTTAGAAATTAATAAATAATAGATCATAATTATAGATAGCCAATAATAAGCCAGAGAATCACAACCAAGAGATCAGAAGAAAGACTGTCCCAAAGCCAAGTCAGAAAGGAAAAAGATAAGCATATAACAGAATTGGAAGGAAAACTTAAAGATGCTTTGCCTATTGATTTTTGTTGTTGTTATGTTTTAGTTTATGGCAAGTTATTTGAAAAGTACAGAATCTCACACTACGGAAGGCAGAGCCATTTCGCAGTCAAACGTATGGGCTCTGGGAGCCCTGGGTGGCTCAGTCAGTTAAACATCTGCCTTAGGCTCAGGTCATGATCCCAGGGTTCTGGGATGGAGCCTTGCCTCAGGCTCCGTGCTCAGTGGGAGTCTGCTTCCCCCTCCCCTCCCCACTGGTGCTCTATCTCTGTCTCTGTCTCTCTTTCTCTCAAATAAATAAATGAAATTAAAAAAAAATATATAGGCTCTTTCCAGTTGGGTGGCTAAATTTAAAACAATAATGATAATAAATGTTTTGTGAGCAGTAGAGCACCTGGAACTCTCAGACATTTATAGTGGGGATGTAAGTTAGTATGTCCAGTATGTAAATATGGGCAGAATCTCCTGGAGTTGAATAGCCACATACGGTGTAACCTGTCAGTTCCACCTCTAGTAAACATAACTAGCAGAAATGTGTGTATATGTACCACAAGTAATACATTCAAGAATGCTAATAGTAGCATTCATTTATACTGCCAGAAAAGGGTGGGGAAAAAAACCCATGAATACCCATCGGCGACAAAACAGAAACTAAGTCATGAAATGGTCATACAATGGAATACTACTAATGGTGAGTATTACCCAGAACAACAACCCCACCCATAGTCGTCCCTGAATCTCACAAACGTAATACGGAGTTACGGAAGGTACATAAAAAGCGTGTTTGCGTGAAGATCAAAAACAGTAAAAATAAATCTGTGCCGTTAGAAGAAATGATAAGGATTACTTTTGGGTGAGAGAAAGGGCAGTGATTTGTGAGAAGCATGGCAGTTTATGTGATGCTGACAATGTTTGATCTCTTGATCTGGGTGGTGGTTTTATGGGTGTTTTCACCGGTAAGCATTCACCAAGCTGTACAGATACGATTTATATACTTTTTTCTATATATGCTGTATTTTGATTAAACATACAGCTTATTATGTGAGGCAGTTTTCTTTTTAAAGCATAGGCTACAGGAGCCTAACTGAACTGCCTGAGTCCAAATCCCACAGCTACCACTCTAATGGAAGAGGCTTCTGGAGATGTGTTTCTCCTTGTGGATTATGTAGCCAGAAGATTATACCACGCAGGGGTGTGTTGAAAATCAAATGACATGATACATTGTAAACACTGAGGTTGGCACTTGGGGAATTTTCTAGAAGCATTAGTATTATGTTGGTTGTTACCATAGCATAGTCTAACAGATTTTTGTTCTCTGTCTTTTTAATTCTTTTCTCCTCCTTTTGCTAAAAGGCTACATCCAGTCTTAAAACCCATAGTGTCTTAGTTTTGAAAACTCACATTAATTCCTTTGCCATGTTTGAGGAAGATTTAACGGGACTTCCAAGGTCTGGTATGGTGTGGGAGGGCTGATGGCTTTATGGGTATGGATATGCGTGCAGAAGGAATGACGGGGCACATGGACAGTACACACAGGGTGCGTGGGGGTGGGTTGGTTTGCAGAAGGAGGAAGCAATTCCTGACCAAAGGAATTAAGAACATATTTGCAGGAGAGAACATTAGCAATTAACCTTGAATTGTGGAGAGATTTGGGCTATGCGGTATCTAAGGCAAGAGGGAAGGCTTTCAAGTCTGAGGAGTTGAAGGGCCAAAGAAGAGAACTGTCCCCAGGGGCACAGCTCCCTTGCTCCAGCCTGTCCCAGCGGGAAGCTGCTGGCAATGAGATTTTCAGACACTAACGAGGTTAGCCTCAAAGGTGGACAGGGGAGGGCTAGTTAAATTGCATACGGCCTCCTTTCAATTCTAAAAACCTGTGTGCCAGGCACTGTGTCAGGTACCCTAGGAATACGGAGATAATAAGGCCCACCTCTGCTTTTGGGAATCTCTCTAGCCAGGAGCACAGAACAAGATACTGACTTAAGAGATGAAATAAAAGATCCTCGTGGAGAGAGAAGCATGGCAAACAACACTTATTTCTACACACTGAGCCTTCTTCACAATTTCACCCAGAGCTGATTCTTCTTCTATGGGAGATACAAGAATAGCTATTATAGTTGGAATAATAATCATCCACAAAGCCCAGCTTCCGGAGCCCCTCAGTGATTTTTCTATGATCTCAAATCAATGGAAATGAAACAGTGAACTACTGTTAATTCCTGCACAATTTTGAAAGAATAATGGGATATCAGAATGAACGCTCACGCCGCTCACTTGGTGATGGTTTCCACATTGAATTAGTTCAGAATGAAATTAGGAATGGTTCCTTGTTCCTTTGGCCTTTCAGTTCCAAGCCCTAAGAGCTTACTGAACACCTACTATACACCAGGCTAAGTATTGGAGCTAGAAAAATGTTCTAACAGAGATCCCAGTGCATTTGCTGTGACAAAATCGCAAACAAAAAGATGTCATGCTTGGTGACAGTGGAAGAGGATAGAGGGAAAGATCAGGACAGAGGAAGACCACAGGGGTGGAGGGGAGTAAGCTCCCCTGAGAATGAAAAGGAAAGTCGTACAGAGGACTGACCCCTGAGCCACACTGGGAAGTATGGGCAGGAAGTCATGGGGTCACTTGTTCTCAGTGTGTGGTCCCTGGACCAGGGAGCATCAGAATACGTGGAAACTTGTTGGGAAGACACATTTTCTGACTCCAATCTTAGAGACTGATAATGCCCCCCAGCGTATCAGCAGCAATTCCCAGCACCTGTAAATGCCACCTTATTTGGAAAAAAGGTTTAAGCCCCTTAAGTAAGGTAGGCTGATCATCCTGGATTCTGTGGATGGGTCCAAAGTACCATAACAAGTATCCTTATAAGACGGCAATGTTGTAAGTGCTTTACTGAAACCAGCTCATTGAATTTTTACCCATTATTAGCTCCAGTTAATGCAGCAGGAAGCTAAGGCACAAAGAGGTCACGTAACTTGCCAACCGAAGCAGCAGACTTGCGATTCGAATCCAGAGAGTCTGACACCTGACTCCATGCTGCTCTTCTCCAGGCTGTGATTCCCTGTTTATCCTGTTTGACAACATCTGGCGGTATTCCGAACCAGTGGCAGAGCGCTCCAAGTAGCCAGACCTGGGCCACTGACCCACCCTTGAGTCTGGCGAGAGTGCGGGCACTTGACCACGTGGATCGAGAGAGTATAGGTTGGATGGTTCCCTAGAGGGAGATCAGGACAGGCAGTGGATGGATGCTGGACAAAACCCACAGGTGTTCTCTCCTGGACAAAGCATGGGGTCTGGGAGTGGCATGCCTTTGGCTCGCTGTCTCTGGAGTGTGGTGCCAAGTGGCAGGGAGAAGAAAAGCTGCGCTATCTTCCTCCTCCTCTCTCTCTCCTCTGTGGACCTCGCTTGGCAGAATCAGCAGAATCCCCAGGGCACTTGAAGAGTGCGCCCCCTGCAGGAGCTCCTGTGTGAATGCTCCAGATCCCAGAATCTGGTTTTTGCCCAGACCAGGACCCCCGGTCAGATGCAGTGTGCTCTGGAAATGCGGGACGGGCGTCCTAAAGTGACTCCCTCAACAGAAGCACTCCAGATGCTTCCCTGTGTGATGGACCCTGTGCTGGTTCTAGAAATAAAAAGATCTCAAAGGAAAGAAGCAGTTAGAAAGAGAGCAGGGCTGGAATTCTACAGAGCCAGATGTGAATCTTGGTGCACTATCTGTGACCAGAGTTCTTTGGGTCAAGTAACTTTCCTTCTTCCCTGCCATTTCCATCTCTGAACCTGGAAGATAGACAGGGTTGTGTTTTCCTCACATGGTTGTGAAGATGACAACTAGTATAGGGTAACTAGTACAGCCCCTTATATGCAACTGGTATTCAATGAGTCAAGTGTTTTAGAAGTTTTATAGACATTATATATAAATAAGGGCGTTTTATAGACATTATATTATAAATAAGGGAGAAACCATACAATGCAGTGGGATCAGGTGACAAAAGACGTAGTTCGCGGTACAGGAGCAGTACAGAGAAGGGAGAGGTGTGCATACTGGATCAGGTAGCCATCAGTGGCCAAGGCTGTGTGGGCAGGGGAGGTTAAGAGCAGCAGGGCATTGGGATATGGAGGGTAGGCAGGAGCAAGACAGGTGACACATTACAATGGGGCACCTGGAAGGGAAGGCCTGGCAAAGCAGAGGTTGGGCGGAGTCCCTTGATGTAGGCTTTATATTGTTCAGAACTCAAGGTGCCTTCCTCCTGTTGTAGGTGGGTAAGACTCAGACTTCTTGCCTTTGCCTTCCTCATAACCTCAGAAGATTTTATTAATCATGGTGGTGTGTGTATATGCATGGCCTTGGAGTGCATCCCAGTGGGGACATTGAGACAGGAATGGGCTTCTCCAGTCCTCAGTATGTAGAATCTAGCCCATCATACTTCACCCACTTCCCCTTCTCACCGATTAGTCACAGGGTGTCCTTTCCTAAAGGGCAGGACAATTTCAGTAGGCAGGCTCCTTCCCCACTTGAAACACAGATGAGAGGATACTGACCAAAGGGAATAGTGTGGGTTCTGGAGCCAAACTGCCTGAGTTCAAATCCCAGCCCCACTACTCACTAGCTGCCCTTGGGCAAGTGACTTAAACTTTCTGAGTCGCTGTTTCCTGCCTATAAATGTAAATGAGAATTGCTAGTGTATCTTTGGATGTTTTTGAGAACTGAATAACCATTAAACCCTTAGCCCACAGTCATCAAGAATAATGCCTATGGTATTGAACCCTTTGTGCCACGCCCTGTCTAAGCCCTTTATGCGCTAGTTCTGACTTCCCACAACAACTCAAGGATGGGGCCACTGTTATTTACAGAGGAAGAAACTGAGGCACAAAACATTTAATCTCTTTGTCCAAAATATTATGAGTAGTGAGTGGCAAAATCAGGACTCAAACTATCTGGTGACTGCTCAGAATTATTGATTGGGGGACTCTCTGTAAGACTGAGGGCTGGGCCCATTGAATGTTCTGTCTGCATCTTTGTTGACCATTTCATGCATTGAGATTGTGTGTGTGTGTGTGTGTGTGTGTGTGTGTGTGTTTATGTGTGTGGAGATCCACTGTGTACTAGTGAAAGATGAAATATGAAATGGGAAAAGGGGGTCTGTGGGAGCAGGGGTGAGTCTGTCTGGCACTCACAGCTGGGTTCATGGAATCTTCCACTAGCATTTGCCCTGCACCACCACCTCCCTGCCTCCTTCTAGAAGGATGAAGCCCCTATGAGAAGCATTATTTTAAAGGCCTCCACACTCCCACAAATGGACCTACTCCATCCCCACATCTTTTCACATCCTGGCTGCCTGTCACTCAGCCAGCGAGCCTGGAGACATATATATTTTCCCCCATTTCAGTTTAGCGATCATAATAAAAGTGAAGTCTATTAGAATGAGTTTCTGCCCAGGCTCGGTAAATCTCTTCAAACACCATTCAGCACCAGATTTCTGTTAGTCTTTGCCACTGGGGAGGCTGTAGCTCGCACCAACGGTGAGCTCAGGTGGAGGGCCCATGACATAGCCTCTGCTAAATGAAACTCAAATGGAGACTTTGGAATATAAATATTGAAGTGACCCAGGTTGGATAAAGGGGAACCAGTTAGCTAAGCTTCTCTCTTACATGCAGGAGATGCTAAATTATTAAAACTTTAATAAATGTAATAATAAATATTTGATGTTGAATTATAGAAGGCTTTGCAGATACAGTGAATCTGAGAAACGACTTGTTATATCTGCATTAGAAGTTAAACACTTTTCAAATGGGACTTCCGATGTTGAAAGGGGACTACGGCTTTTTCGATGAAAAGAGAGACAGAGAAACATGAAAGTGCAATATTTGGCAAGCTCGCTGCGCTGGGGGTCAGGATACCTGGGTCTGAGTCCTGACTTCACACTGGGCATGCCTGCCCAGCCAGAGGCTCTCTGCACAACATCTCATATGTGGTCTATAGAGCCATCTTCCAAGGTCATTGCCCCTTTTGTCCCCACCTCCCCCATTTCACAGAGGAGGAGTTGACATTCTAAGATCTTAAGCAGCATGGATGGTGGGATTTGAACACAAAGCCTCTGATCTCAGGAACCTATGACAGCCATGATGCCTCCCTCGTCTACTGCCCTGTGTTGAAACCCTCTCTGCTTACTATCAGCTAGCATGTTTTTTGTTTCAGGAGACAGAATCTCAATTCAAATGAGCTTAATGACAGTGGTATTGGAAGCGTACCATGGGAAGAGAGGGAGATTAGCTGAGGCACAGAGGGAGGGGGATTGAGGCATAACATGACGTGAGGATTCTGTCTTGCTTCTGCCTCATCCTATGATGGCTTCTTTCTCTCCTCCTGAACAGCTTCATCCTCCCTACTATCCCTCCTGCCATTGGCAGGGGTCATGAGAACCATGAGTCCCCAGACTTTTGTGCTCTTACCCCCAACCAGTGAATGCTTCTCTTCTGTGAGTTGCAGTTTGAAAAATCCTAGAGAAGAAACCTTATTGGCCTGGCACGGGTTAGAGCTCCCCTCCAGATGAGCCATCTCTGTTTGGGGAGTGGGATCACAAAGTACAGACACAGCCATGGAAGCAAGGAGGTGAGGACCATGAACTGACATCTACTCCAGTCCATATCTTCAGAACCTTCCCTGGGCTTCACCTCCTCTACAGACTGGACTGAATCACAGATGGTAGCTATGGGACATCTCACTCACCTACAAACTCCAGTTAATGGGCTAGGGCTGCCTACAATATTACAGTAGAAAGATTTCCGAGGGTACAGACCAGACTCAGCTGGGAAGAGGGTCATGATCAGCGTATAACGCCAGCCTTCAGTATTGGATGGGAGTTGTGACAGAAGGGTCAGGAGTTTGCCAACTCTGAACTTGGCGGTGTTTAGAGGTCCTCCCAGTTCTACGTCTGATGACTTGAGGGTTGCGTCCCCCAGTAAAATGAAGAGAGATTTCTGGTTACTGAGATGTAGGAGTTAGATATGTCTTGTGGGTGGAGATATTGAGGATGAATTAGAAATGGAGTGTACTCTGTCTATCTGCTTTTATCCATCTATCTGTTATCTCGGGGAGTATATTTGGATAATTTCATCTTGGTTCCAACAAGTTTCCTGAAATAGATTTCTGGCTTGAGGCAGAGTTGAGGCCTCCCTATAGGTGCTTCCTAGATGCTATCTGGCACTCTCATTGTCACTTGTAATGTATTAAAAATGGAACACTCTAATTTAAGCTGTAAACAAACCACCCACATTACAAGGGTCTCAAACTTCATCTTCTAATTCCAAGGGCATGTTGACATAATCATAAGCTCACCAATGGAAGTGACCTTCTGAGTCATTTTTGCCATCCCCATGCCCTTACATGGACGGTTCTAGGTCAACAGAATCCACCCTCTGCCTACACGCGTCTCATGGCCCCCCAATGTGTTGTCTGCCATGTTCTCACAATGGGATCACAATATTCTCTTTCATGTCCTTGCTCTGGTTTCACCTAAATTAGCCAGGCTTTAAATTACTCAAGCAGCAACTCAGGGATACTGATCACCAAGATAAACTAAATTAAGCAATCATTTTGCCTTTTAAGACCCACTCATTGGAGTTGAGTAGGATCACCCATTTCTCTTAGTGCATCTTTTTCTGCCAGATAAGTCCCAATCCCCCCTTTTATCCAACAAGCCTATACATGCACCAATGCAGTCTGGTCAGGAAGATGATTAGGATATTTCTCTAATGAACTGATATGGATATTAGGCTTAACTTCCCCCCCGCCTCACTCACCAAGGAAACCAATATCAAAGAGGGTCCCAGCAAAAGCAGGTGGGTTGCTCAAGGTAGGGAAAGTTTAAAAGGGGGCTATTCACAGGGGGAAATTCTAGAAAAGCAACAAGGGGTATGCAGTAGATTGGCTGGTGTCAGTGGGTTAAGGTTAGGGTGTAGTTACCAGAACCTGGAGAAAGAATCGCATGGAAAATCCTGCCTGACAGGAACTATGGCCTTCATTCAAGAAACAGACAGGAAAAAAACCAGGGGAAGGAATGTCCCAACGTTGCTCCACCACTTCCCATTAGACCTTTTGCTGATGTTCCCTGCCCTCAACCCTGCCATTGGCTGACATGATGGGATCCCAGAGAAGAGAGTGCATTGGGTCTGTCCACCAAAGTCAGCCTCCTGAGGCCCTGGCAGGGTAAGGATGAGCTGAGGGCTGACGTGGAGGAAGAAATGGAAATTACTCAGGGTCAGATGGACGACCTTTCCATTCGGCCTTCAATATCCTCAAAATGGCGTGTCTATCTTCCCTGACACTCCCAGGCTCAGACCCGCCCAAAGAGTCTCCATGCTTTCAGTCCCCACTGGATCCCCATATACATACATGCTCAATTCAACCTCTGCTCAGATTGGGTCAGGGCCTCTCTGCTGCTAAAATGATTTAGAGCTCCTCAACCTTCCTTCCCACAGTTTCAAGATCAAACCATTTCAACCAGAATCAAAATTCAAACCGTTTCACCAGGCACATAACACTTCAGAATCTGGCCACCGTCCCCTTGGGATCGCATGTCCCACCATGTCCTCATTTGCCATTCCCTCAAAATGCCAGACATTTTCCTGTCTCATTGTCTTCACCCACGTTTTTCCTCTTCCTAAAACGTCGTCATATCCCTATAGCCCGCCATGTGCGTGGCACATTACACCTCATCCACTACAACCTTGCAGAAGTGGCACTTCCTCTGAGCAAGCTTTCCAGAACATGTCCTCCTTCCATCTACTGGAGTCATGACCCCCTTCTCCCATTGTGCCAGCCAATTATAGGATGGCCTATTGCTTTGCATTATAGTTAATTATAGGGGAGTACTCCCAGCCTACCCCTACCTTGTATCTGGTATGTGATCCTGGAGGTCAAGGCCTGAATCTTAGCCAGTTCTAGGCACAGTCAGTGCCTCAGAGAAAGGACACAGAACATTTTGATGACCTGAGGTTCATGTGGCTACAGTGGCACAGTCAGGGGGATATTTTCACATTACCCATAAATTGCTCAACAATTTTTTGGTATTGCCTCTGAGCATGACCCAACCCCCTGACACATAAATATCCTTAGTGTCAAACATCCCTACAGAACTTCCTGCCTTTTTGTGTTTGTTGTTTATTATAAAAATCCATCTTGTCTTAGAGGGGTTCCAAATAATACCAGTACTTTGGGGTTAGGAAATGTAACAAAATTAAAAAAAAAAAAAAGGAGATTTCTCTAATTTGAAAGTTTTAAGAAATCCTATGATAAGTGAAGTTGCTATATTGATTCCCTTGGCAGAAGCGTTCCTGAGGACATTAAGATGTTAAGGAGCATCAAAAGTCTTCAGGAAGTATGGTCTGCACACAGTCTCCTCAGTGGTTATCTCATGAGGTGCAGGCTCAGTACCAGAGTTCCTTGGTACTTCAGGTAGTACCACATTGGCCCACTGAGGTTCACAAACTACACAAATGACACCAAATATCAGAGAAGGGGGTGGGGGGGGGTGATGGCACACACATTCTTTGGGAAGGGCAGAGCGGAAGAAAGCTGGTCTCCAGCCAACTGCTGAGTCAGGTCAACTGCTGCTGAGTTCTACATCCTGTCTCCTCGACCCTGTAGAAGGCACCCAGCCCTTATGGAAGGTGCAAGATTGGATAGAAAGGGCATGTTCGGATACTTCAGAAGAGGGACAAATCCTGGGTGAGTAGAGCTATAGGATCCCCTAGAACTGGCAGGGGAGGAAAAGGAAATAGCAACGAGAAAAAGCAGTGGAAAAGATTTCTTCTGGTTTTCTACCTTCATAACAATCTAGCCTTTTTGGAACTCTCATTCACAATAGCCCAGATATTCATGGCCCAGGCTGTACTACTGCTGGATGCTCTCACTCAAATCCCAGCAGTGCAACCCCATCTGGGTAAGTGTGGGCAGGGTTTTTTGTTTTTGTTTGTTTGTTTTGTTTTGTTTTGTTTTACCTTTCTCTGCCTGTTTCCATATTTACAAAATAAATGTAGTTGCCCATCCCATCAGATCGCTTTGAGAATCAAGTGAGTCAACTTAAGATGAGTTTGGCACCAAAAATCTTGACTATCGTAGGGATCCTCCGTGAGGCTTTTTAAGAAAATGTTGCCAATTCAAAAGGGGTTGTGATTCATGCTCTTTCCAAACCCCATCTTCCCTTCTTGGGACTTTGCCTTCAGTAACTACTCAGTAAGTGCATAATGATTGAGTCATTGGAATGTAACCCAACGTTGCTTCAGAAAGGGATCAGAGATTCATATCGTTGTGCACAACAGCTAAGACCTGGAAACAACTCAAGCACCCATCCATAGTTGAATAGATAAGCAAAAGTGGTACATGCATAGAATGGGCTATTATTCAGCCTTAAAAAAGAAAATTCTGACACCTGCTACATGGCTGAACCCACAGGATATACTAAGTGAAATAAGCCTATCACAAAAGGACACATACTATACAGCCCCACTTCTACAAGGTACTTAGAATAGCCAAAAATCCTAGAGAGGGAAGGAGAATGGTGGTTGCCAAGGGCTGAGTGGAGAGGGGAGTGAGGAGGGCGTGATTGTTACAGAGGTTTTCGAGCTTCCGTTTCCATGATGAAGAATTCTGGAGGTGGATGGCAGGGACCGTAACACAGTGAGTATACGGGATGTCACTGAGCTGTGTACTCAAAAAAAGATGAAGACAGTAAATGATAAGCATAGATTACTACAGTGTTGGTTTTTTTTTTTTCTTTAAGGAAAAAAAGAATAAGGAAATGAGAGAGAATGGTTTTGGGGGGAAGGGAGAAGCATGCACGGCCCTCCCAGCCCGTCCTAGACAGACACCTGACATGCCAGGCATCTTAGGTAGAGAGTTCTGGGAGCAGAGTAAGGGTCCTCAGTACATCTCTCCCACCCTCCTCCTCTCCAGGGCATCTTTTAGCCCTGCCAGCATCCTCCCATGTACAACAAGGCTGGGTTAGCCACACGGAAATGGAACAGCCTCAGAAGGTGCCTGACATTTACACACTGGGGTCGCACAGGTGCTGTAGGAGGAATGAGTCCACCACTGTAAGGGTGTCCAGTCCAGTGGGGTGAATACGCTGCCTGGAAGGCTTGACAGGAGGTAGTAAGGGAATCTGCATATCCCAGAAGGGCCTGGGCTTAGTGAAAGACTCCGGTTGCCCTTGAAAGCTGAGCTACTAGAGGTCAAAAGAGAAAAGCTCGCTTCCCTGATCTGCAAAATGGGCTGTAAAGGCATGATTCAGCACGCAGGGGGGGCGTTTGGCAATCTCTGGGACTATTTTTGGTGGCCACAGTTGAAAAGTATTACTGGCATGTAGTAGGTAGAGGCAAGGGCGTTACTCATCATCGACGATGCACAGCTTATCCCTTCTCATAAGGAGTTGCCCAACTCCCAATGTCCATAAAGAATTCTCCAAACCTGAATTTTAATAGTGCCAAGATTGGGAAGCCGTACCTTAGATGAAGTTATATTATCCCCATTGAACAGATGAGAAACTGAGGCTCAGGGGGTAGAATTTCAAATTCATGGTCCTTCCATTGTACCCTTCTAGAGACCCGGTTCCAAAGGGGCAAGGGTCTATACAGTGCGGATTAGGAAGCCCCTATATTAAGCATAGAGACACGCCCATATGCATAGCTGTAGCCCAGGGAGACAGGAGGAAGAACTGGCCTCAGGAATAAGACAGTGTTCTAGTCCCCGGAATGAGCATCAGCCCCAGGCTTTTGGAACCCTTCCCGCTGGTCTAAAAGGAGCTCTGCAGAGCCGGGCTGGGCCGCAGGGTCCAGCGCCCGGGGCACGGTGCCTGTGGGGCGAGGAGGAGCATCGCAGGCAGGTCTGACAGCAACCTGCTCCTCCAAAGTGGGCCAGACGCATCCCACCCTCCCCGGCTGTGACGGATTTTGAACATTAAAAAAAAGTTTACAATCCCAGCCGGGCAGGCATAAATCACCGCGCCTCTGTGCAGCAGCCGCAGACGTGACTTATGGCCCCATCGCCATGGCAACGGGAGCACAGCCTGCACACACACACAAAAGCGCTGCTCCCGCCTGACAGGCCTGTGCGGGGCCCTGATGGAGAGGCAAGTGTTCCGGAGAAAGGATGTATTCTCCGGAACTCACTGCCCATTTGTCTTCATTCCACACCGGAGCGAGCCCCTTCTCTTTCTCTCCTATCCCCATCCCCAGCCAACAGGTGGTTTTCCTCCCTCTCCTCGGCGTGGGAAGGGGTTTTCTCCTTTTTAACCTATGCTCCCAAAGGCTTGCAGGAAAGACCCCAGTTAGAGCCTTCAAAGACCCCGACGGGTCCTCCTGGCCAGCCCTACCCCTCCCGCCCCACCCCCACCCAGAACCGGGAGCTGTCAGGATAGCTCCCACATGTCGAGCACCAGGCCCTATGGGCACCTTGTAAGCATTTCCTCCACAACACTGGCAAATAGGTCTCTTGGATTTTCTTCCCGCCTCCCTAAGCCTGCCCTCCGAGTCAGTCGTCCTCTGCATGCAGCTGGAGTGGATTCCTTGGAATTACAAACCTGCTTCAGACCCCCCCCCTTGTTCCCCTTGCCTGTCGTCAGGAAGGTAGAGCCCAAACTTCTCAGTGTGACCCACAGCCTTGGGCGTCTGGCCCTGCTTCTGTCTCCAGCCACAGCCCCAAGGTCCCTTCTCCAGGCTCCAGCCTTCTAGAGTGTTTTCGGTTCCCCACGCTTCTTGTTCTTCCTGCCTAGAACACCGGCATCAGCTGCCCCTTCATCTGGCTGTCTTGTACTCATCCAAGAGAACTGGTGTAGGCCACCTCCTCCAGGAAGCCTTTTCTGATCCTGCAGGCCCTTTCTCCATGCATGTCCACAGCACCTGACATCTCCCCCATGTCGCACTCAACTTCATACAGTGCCACTGCTGTTCAGTGAGCCCTACTCCATTGTCCAGTCACCATTTCCTTCTCTGGGTGCTGCTGTCCCCTCCTCACATCACTTCTTTCACTTCTGAGATTCTTAGGTTAAGGCTCCACATGGTACCCAAGGGATATTTTTTTTCCCCCAACACAGAAATCTGGTTATGTCATTACCTTGATTGAACCCATTCTATGGGTCCCTCATAACCCCGCCTTTTTTTTTTTTTTTTAGATCTTTATTTTTTTATTTATTTGACAGAGAGATCACAAGTAGGCAAAGAAGCAGGCAGAGAGAGAGGAAGGGAAGCAGGCTCGCCGCTGAGCAGAGAGTCCGATGTGGGGCTTGAACCCAGGACTCTGGGATCATGACCTGTGCTGAAGGCAGAGGCTTTAACCCACTGAGCCACCCAGGTGCCCCCCTCATAACCCTTTTAAGAAGCCCAAACTCCTTGTGTTCTCTCTGCCTGCACCTCCAGCCGACACCCCCACCGTACTCTGCGCCTGGCTGCCTGGCTTTGGCTCATTTCTAGGTGTCTTGTATGCACGCTTGTCTCAGGCCTTTATTGAACCCAGAATATCTGCCCCTCCCCACCAGTTTCCAATGAATACAGCTACTTCTACTCATCCCTCAGGCTTTTGCCTATATGGTTCTTATTCCAGAAGGCCAGGTATTAACCTCTTTAGATAAGGGTGAGTGGCTTTCAACACTGACTAATGCATGTAACCTGGTGATTTTTTTTTTTTTATCATGGATGCATGCCAGAACTAACTGGTGGAAGAGGAAGAGGATAGGGCACCTGGGTGGTTCAGTCAGTTAAGCATCTGACTTGGTTTTGGCTCAGGTTATGATCTCCCTGGTTGTGGGATCGAGCCCCCTGTCCAGCTCTGTGCTCAGAGCAGGGTCTACTTCAGATTCTCCCTCCCGTTCCTTTCTACCCACTCACTCACTCTCTCTCAAATATTTAAACCTTTAAAAAAAAAAAAGAGAGAGAGAGGAGTAGGATATTTGCATAATCTTGAAAGTATCTCTCCAGAAGTAAGCTCCTAATACAACACACTGAGAAGACCAGAAGTCACTTCCGGGGTATTCCTACCAAAAACACACAACCTGAATGTCATCATGAGGAAACATGAGACAGACCCACATGGAGGGGCGTTCCACAAAAGAGCTGTCTTATGTCTTTAAGAATGTGTAGGTCACCAAAGACACAGCTGGCTGAGGAGCTGTTCCAAATTAAGAGAACCCCAAGAGACTGACAACTGAGTGCAGTGTGTGAGCTAGGATTCTCTCTCTCTCTTTCTTTCAGCTTTAATGAGGTATAATCAACAAATAAAATTGTGGTATATTGAAAAGTGTACACATAATGAGTTGAAACACATTTACATATGAAAGGATGCCCACCAAGCTGGGATTTTCTTCTGCTATAAAGAACATTAGTGGGTGGGTGCCTGGCTGGCTCAGTCAGTGGAGTATATGGCTCTTGATCTTGGGGTTGTGAGTTTGAGCCCCATGTTGGGTATAGAGATGACTTAAAAATAAAATCTTCAAAAAAATCAGTGGAATACTTGAAGAATTGTGTATATTAGGTGATAATAAGGCATCAAGATAATCTGCTGTAAATAATTGTATTAGAAAAGTTACAGAAGACAGTATCTTTGGGTTTGGAAAATGTACATTTAAGTATTAAGAGCAAAAGGACATCATGTCTTTAACTTACTCTCAAATAGTTAAGAAGAAATAATGTATGTCTCTACCATGTGAATATACAGATCACACATATTCACACTTGCACACATTCTGCATCCAGAGAGCGAGAGAGAGTGGAAAGAGGAAAAGATGAGAAAAGTTGGGATATAGGAGTCCTACAGCTTCATGCCTCCTTTTCAAGATTGTTTCAATTATTCTAGGTTCCTGATATTTTTGAATGAATTCTGGGGTGAGCTTGTACATTCCATTTATTTATTTATTTATTTATTTATTTGACAAAGATAACAAGTAGGCAGAGAGGCAGGCAGAGAGAGAGGGGGAAGCAGGCTTCCCGCTGAGCAGAGAGCCAGATATGGGATTCGAATCATGACCCGAGCTAAAGGCAGAGGCTTTAACCCACTGAGCTACCCAGGTTCCCCGAGCTTGTACTTTTCTTAAAAAAAAAAAAAAAAAATCAACTGGGATATGATAGGGACTCACTGACTCTGTAGATAAGTTTGGTGAATGTTGCTACCGTAACAGCATCAAATGTCTTAATCCATGAATATGGGATATTTTACCATTTATTTAGACCTTCTTTATTTTCTTTCAGCGTTATTTTAGTTTTCAGTGCACAAATGTTTACACTTTTGTGAAGTCTACTTCTAAGTATTTTATTCTTTCCTGTGCTGTGGGAAATGGAATCCTATCCTTAATTTCATTTTCAAAGTTTTTGTTGCTAGTGTATAGAAATACAATTAGCTTTTGGACATTGACTTTGTCTCCTGAAACCTTAC
Organism: Mustela putorius furo; assembly: GCF_011764305.1. Lineage (NCBI taxonomy): Eukaryota > Metazoa > Chordata > Mammalia > Carnivora > Mustelidae > Mustela > Mustela putorius. The sequence continues at coordinate 2,130,174 of NW_025422439.1, read as the reverse complement.
TGAGCTCATCATTAATTCAAACTGTGTGTGTGTGTGTGTGAGAGAGAGAGAGAGAGAGAGAGAGGAAAGAGAGAATTCCTTAGGATTTTCTATATGTAAAATCATGACATCTGTCAATACAGTTTTATTTTTTCTCCAATTGGGATGCCTTTTATTTCATTTCTTCATGGCTAATTTCTCTGACTACAACCTTCACTACAATGCTAAATGGAAGCAGTGAGAGTTAATTCTTAAACTTTTCTGCAGGTCTGATATTATGCTAATGTAAAGTTTTTAAAAACATAAATTTTGAAGGCCCTACTTTAGGAATCCTGATCTGTTGGGTCTGGGTTGGCAGTCAGGCAACAGTCCCTTTGAAAAGCTTCCAGTTGATAGGAATGTACGGCCAGGATTGAGAAGTTCTGGATCAGCCTCTCGGAAAAGAGGCCTTGTCCCCCTGCCATAGCATGTGTCCTAGTTGACTGATTACTTACTCAGGCTTCCAATTAAATTGCAAATCCTGTATGAGCAGGGATGGTTTTTTCTTGCTCACCATTATATCCACAGCAATAATACCTAGTGAAGAGTAGACTGGGGGAAGAAATGACAGTTGGTAACCCTCACCTCAACCCCCTGCAAATTGTAACACTGGCCCATTTTATGGAAGAAAAAGTGAGGCTTAGCAAGGGCAAGCAACTTACTGAAAGATCACACTAGCTTTGATCATAGAGCGGAGGTGGGTTCGCGTCTGTGCCCACACGGATCCAAAGCTGTGGCCCATTCCACCATTACCTAATGGGGTCTCAATCACACACCTGGGGGGACACGTGACCTCTCCAGGCTCCCACAGTGGCCAAGTCAAGAACGTGGATAAACACAAGAATGTCTGACTCTGAGCCCATTTCATGGCCTGCCAGAAATACCTGAGTTTCAGTTTCCCCCATTCAAAACTGTGAATGACTCACCCCACCCGGTACTTATGAGGCACAAATGACCGAAGATCCACCACGCAGTGCAGAGAACACAGCGCAGGGCACTCAGGACATCTTAAACAGGACACTGAATGTCTTTGTTAAGAAAGAAAGAGAAACATCCCATGGGCGGCAACTCCCATACAGGACCCTAAGAAGCATCTCAACATGCCTATTGGCCAACCACACCCAGACTCTAGGATTTGGGCCCTAAGCAGGGCTTGAAAAAGTCACACTGAAACTGGGGATGCAGACATGAGCCCCAAACTCCTCTGGGCCTCCTTTGCCTTCTTCTGAGCAGGTACCAGGCCCTTGAAAACCCCTGGGACCACCTGAAATATTGGGAGGTTGGCTTGGTTGGAGTGTCTTAATGGTCTGCTCTCTAGCCAGAATGATTCCTAGCAGGAAAGGCAAGGGTTCTAGCATCGAGCAGATTTGGATGCAGTTCAGACTCTAATGCAGCTTCTCTGTGGCCATGGGCACTTCACTTAACCTTGCTCTGCCTCCTCTTCCTTCATCAGGGAAATGGGATAATGATACCTTCCTTTCAGCTGTGAAAAGTCAATGACCCTGCACACCGATGTCACACAACCGGCGGCTAATAAATGTTGTTATTTGCCTTGGTGAGCAGAAGGGTTGAAGCCATAAACTGCCCTTCCAGGAGAAAGTATTTGTGGAGGGCCTATGGGGCCGGAGATGGAGGAGATATGATAGACGACTCTGTCCCTTCTCTTCAGAGCAGGGATGCTGAGGGACTCAGATGACGTGGGGCTGGCCCACGGTCATATGGTGGAATAGTGGAACAGTGGTCCCTGTCAAGGGGCCTTTTGCATTGCATGAGGTGGCATCTCCATGGCCCAGGTCAGCAGAGATGTCCTGTTTTCTGGAGTCACCAGAGGCTGAGCAGGAACTGGGCCCTTCATGTGAGGTTGTAATCAAAAGCAGCCTTGAGCCTTGGGAAGGCGGTTGCGAAGACTGTTGCTCCGCCGGCTGAGGCAGAGGCTTGAGGCCAGTATCAGCAGCCCTGGGCTCCTGACAGCAGGTGTGGATGATGAATGGGCAGCTTAACGTGATGGAGCAAATTGATCATTGCATCACCGACCACAACTTATTCATTTCTGCAAAGAGGGCAATTCATTACCCTGCATGTCACACTGCCCATGTCATCGCCAGAGATAAAAGCCCGAGGCCTCACAGCCTGTGCCTCTCATCACATCTCACCTCTTCTTAATGGGAGGGCAAGGATGCTGAAATAGAGCGTCGGATTCTCAAGGCTGCTCCGGGGTCCTTCTTTGCCTGCCCAGAACCCCAGGGGCCATTTCTCTTCCACCGGCAAATGAAGAAGAACAAATCTCAGGGGCTTTGGAAGCAAACAACAAGAGCAACTAAGTTACATCTTTAAGGCCAGACTTGGACTTGTTAGAGCATGATGTTGAGAAGGATTCTGAAGCTGCATGTGGGCTCAATGAAAGTGAAAGCCATAATCGCTGGGTGATGTGTGCAGTGGGTCTAGAATAGGAAGTCAGACATAAACTGCGTGTAACCCTCCCTCCAGAGATGGTAGGACTATTGTCATACAACTCTCAAATTCTCTCAGATGCTCCATGGCCCTGGGAGTGAACTAGAAGGCAGTTAATAATGGCGAATGCATAATGGACAGTTAATGAGCACTTAACACATTCTTCTATCCAGCCATGTCACAGCTCTCCCCCACTGAAGCACAACCCCCGGGTTTGTCCAGAGAAATTCCTTGCTAAGTTGCAAGAAATGTTCTACAAATACCAGTCCAGTCGCTGAAGTTGTTCTGGCTTGTAATATTTGAAACTGCCTGGTCTCAACCCAGGTTTTAGATAATTTGCAAAACAAAAACAAAAAACCCGAAAAAAAACAACCAAAAAAGCCCAGCCCTAATAACAGTCAAATTACTCAAGCTTGAAAATATCTTCTTTCCTAATGGGTTTTTTTAAAGAATATACTGTATTTAAAGTTAAAAGTAAAATCCCAGTCCTCACTTGAATTCAGAAGTGCTTTCTGGAGTGGAAGAGAGAAAAGTGGGATTGTAGTTCACTTGCTGATGAAAACTTGCACACACAGTTCCCCACTGAACTCCCTACGTCCCTGAACCTATGCCCCTAAATCAACCCCTGGGCTTCGTCCGCATCCACCCCTTTCTCCGTGATCCCCAGGATATGGCCCTTCCTGCTTAAGGCAAGTCCTTCTGCTCGCATGGTTCTGGATCCCATGCCCTCAGGTCTATTGAACGTCCTTGTCCTGCTGATCGTGCCCTCCGTGTCCTTGATCTTTGCAATAGGACCCTGTCTGGCCTCACAGTCAGTCTACAAGCCAGCCCTGAACAGCTTGACTGTAAGTGGGAACCTAGGGGTTCTCCTGGCTGGGAGATGACTGAGAGATGGGCTCACATATGGCCGTATCCAGAGAGACAAGGTCTCTCTCTCCCTCCCTTTCTTATCTCATCTCCTGTCTCTGTGCTGACCACATATGCCCATGTCCTCCATAAGGTATGGGACATGAGCACCAGAAACTCTGGAGACATATGCTTACTTCTGGAACATAAAGGAAACAGAATTTCTTTTCTTCTGGTTGCTGTATAAAATCCCAGGGAAGAATTGGTATTGGCCCGGCCAGGTGCATACTCTCTTTTCTGGGATGAGTCCTGCTAAAGGGGCTTGGGTGCTCTGATTGGTCCAGTCTGGCATATGCTGTGGCCAGGACCATAAGGTGCTCACATAACTCCCCCCTCCCCTCACAGCCATGGTGATGTCAGTGGTAATTCTGAAACATCCTCAGCTGAGTGGAAAATAGCTTCCTATATAGAGCTGTGTAGTTCTTAACCAGGGACCGTTTTGTCTCCTTCCCCTGCCCACCCCGCAGGACATTTGGCAATGCCTGGAAATGACTTCGGTGGTCACAACTGGGAGGTGCTCCAGCATCTAGTGGATAGAAACCAGGGTCACAGCTAAGCTATGTACAGTACACAGAACAGTCCTTCACAACAAAGAATTAAATAGCCCAAAGTATTATTGGTGCAGAGACTGAAAATCCTAGGCTCTTCTCTTAGCTCTATCTCCTTTATTTCTGATTGCCATGCATATCCTCTTGTAGGCCTCCCTGAGAGACCATCCAAACTCTCAACTGGTGCTGACATAACAACCGTCACCCAAAAAAGAAATGCCAATTATTGAACATTTACCATATGCCAGGCAATGGGCTAAGTATGTTTCATGCAGCTGCCATGTCTAATCCTCACAAAGGCATTGTAAGATGGGTACTGTCGTTGCACGTGAAGTCAAACAGACAAGCCAAGAATCACATGCAAATCTGATTCCAATGTCTGTGTCTTTAACCGCTGAGCAATAAAGGCTCCATCACTCCTGGAACCACTCTGTAGCTATGAGGGTAAGCTTCCTCCTTCCTCCTCCTCACCTTGTCCACTTGGATTTTAATACTTTCCAGAACTGCATAGGTGTTGATCCTGCTCCCAGGCCCTCGGGCCACCTGCACGGACTCTGGTATAGTCTCAGCTCATTGGCTTCTCCTCCCCACCCTCCCAGAAGAATGGTGATCTCAGCTTTGTATGCAGCAGGGGTCTGGGATGGGGAAGAGAACGGAATGAATAGTTCTCTAGGATATTTTCAAATAGTGATAATAAATATGTTAGAACTCAAGTAAAATTAAAAAAAAATAGTATCCGTTTATATTACTTAAAAGCAACAAATGAGCCCAGCACGGGGACTCCTGTATAAATAGATACTTCATACTCCATAGTCTCTTGGATGGCCCCCAAGTGTAGCAGCCTACTGGTGTTTGGCAGACTCAGTTGACCTTGGATCCCTCTTTTTCATAGAGTATTTATTAACAGTTTATTGGAATCTATATGAGAAGTGCTGTAATCTAATTAAGGTTGTTATAATACAAAAATAAACCAAAATACTCCTCTCTGTCTCTCTCCCACTTTGACACAAATACCGCATGCATACAAGCAAATATAAAACTCCAGCTACTGAAGGTGAAGGGACCTGGGGACAGCAATACCCCCCCACACACACACACACAACACACAGGATAACACCCCTCCCCCCACACACACATAACACACAGGATAACACTCCTCCCTGCCACACACAACACACAAGATAACACTCCTCCCCCCAATATATAACACACAGGATAACATCCCTCAGGGCCTCCCCTTCCACAAAAAACACACAGGGTAACACCCTTCTCTCCACATGCACACAACAGGAGCACGATGAACACACCTAATATCCTGACCTTGATTTCTAAATACCACTTTCACTAAAAGGAACCTCGAAAAGGAAAACAAAACATCCTGTGTGAGGAGGCAAGTCCGAAAGTTGGAGGATATGTTCATAGTCATAGGAGCCAGCTTCAAGAAGATTCTACTGGTCAAATCTTGTACAATTTGACCATCAATATAAATTTTAAAATTATGGTAACATATAACCCAGTCCATAATATAGGAAACCACTATTCAATATGAATAGCCATTAACAAATTAATACTTGAAAATTTGATGAGGAAAGACATATTGCTATAGTTTCAAAGTACATCTCCGTGAAAGACTTAATAATTACGAAGGGGAAAAGCTTACTTCAGTAGAGAACACAGGCAGACAAATTTTAATGCAATGTATAAAGTGAGGATCACCCTAAATGAGACAAATCGAAGTCCTGTGTCACCTGATAAGATGCCCTGACATTGGAACGTGACTTCTGTGATATTCTTATCCAGAGATGTAGCACCTGATCAGGAAGAAGCACCAGACATACCCAGACTGTAAGGGGGTGGTATTCAAAAGCTTCAAGATTACAAAGGATAAGAAAAAAATGAGGACACAGTCTGGATTGAAGACTAGAAGACATGACCCATAAAGATGACACCTGATTCTGACCTGGTTCCCTTCCCCCCAAGACTATTTTTTTGGGGGCATTTAGCAAAACTTGAATGGTGCTTGAGATTTCTGTAGTAGTGATTTCCATGTTAATTTCCTGATTTTGATGATTATGTTGTTATACATGAGACCATTTTCCTTTGTGGGAAGTATGACCTGAGTATTTGGGGCAATGGAGAACCTGGCCAGCAACTTCCTCTCCAGTGGTTCATAGAAAACGATGCTTTCATCTGACAAGAATGTGAAAGGATTGCCTGAATCAAAATTCTATGACTTGCAAATGAGTCTGGTTTTCAGCGGGCCAAATTTGGACCAAAGAAATCTCTTTCTGGGTATCTTCCAGAGTAACAAAGATGCGGCCTATCTCCCCCTACTCCCTTCTTTTAGCAGGATCTAGAGATATAAGATACACAGAGGCAGAGAAGAGAGGGAGTCATTGAAATGGAAAATCAAAGTTGTTTACACGTTAATTACTCAGTGAGATCTGCTGTGTGGTCCCTTTGGGAAGTGGGAAGTATCTTCCCAGAAGAAATAACAACCTCATCAACTTAACTCAGATGTCTCTATGAGACTTCCACATTCATTATCCCATTTGTTCCTCAAACAGCCCATAGAGGCAGAATGCACAGAGAATATGGATCCCATTTTACACAGTAAGAAACTAACTCCCCCCAGAAGTTAAGTGACTTCCCAATACCACACATCTGGCAGATAATGGTTCCAGTGAATCAGACTCAGAACTGTCTGATTCCAAAGACCTTTTAGAGCTCACCTACTGCCTTCCAAGATAATACATCCGATAGTCTCCCTCAAAGAAATTGGTCGGTCTCTACCTACTAGAGAGGCATCATTGCCCTCTTTTTTTCCCATATCCTGTATTATTAGCTCAATATGAGTTGGAGAGCTTTGTCCCGCTGTGTCCCACCCTGAAATGTAAAGGCAGTGTCATTTTTGTAAAATATATGCCAGCAGCTGATCCCTCGGTCTAGTTGAAGGTTACATCCCAATTCTAGGAATGGAGGTGGGGAGTGGGGTAGGGAAAAGGCTTTGCAGATAAAGGTGATGCGTAATCCTCTGGGTCACTCACTGAGGTACCCCACCGTTCCTGCCTTACATCCTTTCTATCTCAAGATCTGGAGACAAGATCTCTCTCCTTTTCTTGAAGGCTCCATTCCCCAGTCTCACTGAACAGCACTCTGGGAGTGGATAGGTTTTGATCACCCCACACCCACGTTGCTCCTTCCTCTCCTTGCTTCCCCGCTTCTACTTTATTGTCTGTATCCTTCGTCCCAGTGCTAACGGTCGAAGATCATTATTAGATTCCAAGAAAGTTGTGTGGCTGAGGAATTTATTAATTTTGCCCTTTGGCTACAGAAAACCAATAATCATTACCAGGGAATTTTAAAAGAGAGTGGAAGGAGGAGAGAGGGTTTAGATTGGGGGTAGAGCAAATAAACAGACACTGTGTAGTTCCAAGATGCATTTAATGTCCACAGAATCTCCCCTAGGACATCTTCCCATTTTCTCACACAGGGTTCCACATGATTTGGCAAGCAGCCTCAGGGATGGCAAAAACACTTGATAGGAGAGAGATCACCAGGGCTGGGGTGCTCAGAGAAGGCTTCGTGTGGGTGTGTGTTGGCAGGGGTGTGTGGAGGGATCGCAGGGAAACAAAGACCCTTGATCACGTAAAATGCAGCAAGGACCTGTGTGTGTGTGTGTGTGTGTGTGTGTGTGCGCGCGCGCGCGCGCATGCGCAAGCACGCTGCTCAGAACTGTGATTCCATCGCTAAGAATAATATTGAATGGAGTATAATAGAATCCTCAGTAGTTGGTGTTCAGTGGAAGGAAACTGGGAAGAAGGGAGGAAGGAAGGGAAGAAGAGGAGGGGCATGATTGCAGGACTGACTGGTAAAAGACCGTGGGAGTATGATCGAAAGACTGCTTCTAAACATCAGTGTGGCTGTGCCTTAACTTGGACTACCCCGCTCTGTACATCCCCACCTTCAGGAAAAAGGCTGAGCTTTTCTCTGAGATATACTGACTGCCTACTTGACATTCAGTGCCCCTTTCTTTGCTCCCAAACCCCCAGGACTCAGGGAAAGGTGAGCCCCATCCCTTTCTAGGAGCTAAGTCATGATTTGACTAAACCAATATGGTGAAGTCTCCTTGGCAGTGACTGATCAGGTTTGGTAGGTGAACCTTAGTTTTGGCCAGTGAGAAATAAGAGGGAAGGTCTTCTGGAAAAGTATACCCTTGTCTTTAAGAAAGAGACCCTGTAAGCGACGGTTGCTTTCCGATTTTGGACTTGGCTGTATCTGGCCAGGAAGGCCGAAAATGTTTTGCATTTTGAGACCATGAAGCGAGTCATCCTGAGAGATTAGTCAACAGCCGGCCCGCCAGAGAGAAGAGATGGAAAACGGAGATGCCTGATAACATAGCTGAGCCGCTGAATTGAACAACTCTGAAATCTTCCCTATCTCCGGACTTTTTGATATAAGCAACAATACATGTGTTTACAGTTTCAATGAATTTCAGTCATGCTTTCTGCTTCTTGGAGGCAAAGCCATGCTAAGCGATACGGCACCTCAACCTGCCATGGTGCACTTCCTCACCATGTGCCAATCCCCATCTCCAGCCGGCGCTGCCCCCCACTGCTCTACTTGGAGTCCAGCCCCATCAAGTTGTGCAGATTTGCAGAACACACCCCACCATATGAGTTCATAGCTTCTTACCTGCTTTTCATTCCGTCTCCCCTTCAGCGTGTCCATAGGACAGATTACACCTCCTCTCCCAGGACCAACTGAGATGTCACCTCCTCAGAGAGCCTTTCTGCCGCTGATCTCTTTATGTCTACAGTGTGAAGCTTAAGTGTCTGAGCTCAGGACATGAGATGCCTGGTTTTGAATTCCAACTTTGCCACTGACTAGTGTTGTGACCTGCTTGACCCTTTCCTGCTTGGGTTCCTTCCTCTGTGAAATGGAAATAATCATAGTACCTCCCCTATAGGGTCGTTGTAAAAAATGAGATGAGCCCATACATGTACAAAGGACTGAGAACAGTGCCTGGCACATAGTAGGCACTATATAACTGTTCACTTTGTCTGTTTTCATATGTGTCTTCACACCAGATAGAGGAGTCCACACACTCCCCTGAGGGCCGAGCATGTGTTCATTTCTCTCTCCTCCACACCCATCATAGAGCCATGCATTATTAGAGTGAAGGCTTAAACAAAAACACACAGTCCTGTGGGATGGGCTGGCGTGGAATGTGGTGATATGGAAAGTGGGCTGCGATGGAATGGGAGGCAGCCCGCAGACCACATGGGAGGCCAGTCCATCTAGAGCAAAATACACTGTGCAGAGCTAAGCCTTACTGTTGCTAGTGTTTTGAATGTCAGGCCGAAGGTATGGATTTTATCTTGAGGAAATTAGGGAAGCATTGATGACTGGGATCCACAGAACAAACACATATATCCAGAAGCGAAGTCCAACCTTTGGTTTTTAGTGGGTGTCGAGATGTAATTTACATGCCATGATACTCACTCATTTTGAGTGTACATTTCACTGAGTCTTGGTAAGTTTACAGTGTTCTATAGCCATCACCAAAATCCAATTTTGGAACATTTGAATCTGGCTTCTTTAGCAGGGTAGGTTGAACTCTAGATACTCTTCCGGGAGCAGGGCACTTGGGAGGCCAGTCTTGTAGCTGAGGCCAGAAATGAGGCATGAGTATCTCTCTTCACTCCCACTTTAGCCCTAGAAAAGTGTGAACCATGACCTCTTCCTGCGGGTATGTCATGAGTTTGGTCCCCTTCAGCCTTCCCCTTTCCCTCTGAGCTCCAGCATTCTACATAATTCATTACATACCTTTTTTTCCATTCGCCCTTCTTCCCAGTCTTCAAGCTCCTTGATGTTTAGAGTCATGGCTAGTTGACTTTTTTCTCCCCAGTTCATTCCTAGTAGCAGCAGGACCTGACACTTGGTAGGTAGAGAGTTACGATGGCTGAACAATGCAAGCACATCATTAGTTGTAATTTTGGCTTTGACTCCACTGTGGAAATGGGCTGGCATTCCTGTAGGGTGCACCCATCCAAGAGAGGGTGTGGAAATGGTACAATGGACAGGAGAGCTTGGAATGTAAACAGTGTAAGTTATTATTGCCCATTTAGCAATTACAGGTCAAGTGCACCGGCTCCCCTGTCTTGCAATTCTTGCCTCTAAATGAAGGTCACCTGGCTATTTCCTGAGCCTCTCTGCTTTGTGTTGTGCTAAACTTGGCCTCTCATTTTTTCAATGTTCTTCACTCTGTGAGGCATCAAGAAGTGATTTCTAAATGTCACGCCACTTGTCTCTGGCTAGCTTCTTCAGTATAGAAAGGAGACCGGCTCAAGAAAAGCCCTCGCAAGCTGTCCCTGACAGGTGGAGTGTGTGTGCGCACGCACATGCATCTGAGCCATAAATCAGCATTGCGAGAAGGGCACTGTGTTCATTGCTGGCGCATAATCCTAAAATAAAAACGATGATGAGAAAAGCAGTTTGAAGCTAGGGGAAGCACGGGGCCGGGAGCCTGAACCCCAGAGGGCTATCTAGGTCTGGTACCCAAGTAGTCCAGGGCAAAGGGCCAAGTCTTGAAAACTGGCAGAGAGGGTGGGAAGCCACAGACCCCAACAGGAAGGTGGAGGGCCAGGAGTCCGAGAAGAGGGGTGGATCAGACCACAGCCATGGGAGATGAGAGGCATGAGTTCAAGGTGAGTTCAAGGTGAGCCGAGAGGATGGTTAGCTATGGCTGGAGAGGGGCCGATATGTAGAATGAACTTACCGGCACTGAGAGCTCAGGGCACAAGCGCAGTCCTCTTACTCCCAAGTTGGCCCTCTACACTGGATAAGGAGGCGACCTCAGAGCCACAGGACCACACTGGGTTTGTGTGTGCATACATATGTGTACGTGTGTGTGTGTGTGTGTGTGTGTGTGTGTATGATATCCTCTTCCTTAAATCTCTGTAGACTTTTAGAGATTGAAGGGAGGGTTTTTTTTTTTTTTTGGTTTATCTAGTTTAGTTTATATATATATATAAAGAATCAGATACAATTTTCACAATGACGTAGAGCCTTTTAATAGCAAAGCTAGGTTGGGAATCCAAGTATTTAGCCTACAGGACCAATTTTTTTCGATTCCTCTGTTCATGGTGTATCGCTGAACATCTTGCTCTGTGTTGGTAGTGCAGACCCAAGGGTCCTGACTCAAGTGCCTAACAATGATATCATTTAGTGTGCATTAAGGGTGTTCTAATGAAAAGGCAATTGTTGTCCCAATAATGTCTTCAGTTTGTAAATAAGATGGTTTCAGTGTTCATTTCTTTGTTTTGGTATATGTACTATGGTACATGGTGGTTAATTGTATGTCTCAACTTGTTTGGGCCATAGAGTGCCTGGATATTTGGTCAAACACTATTCTGGGTGTTTCTTGGAGTGTGTTTTTGGATGAGATTAGCATTGACATCGGTAGACTGAGTAAAGCAGATTGCCTTCTCTAGTGTGGGTGGGCCTCATCCAATCTGTTGATGGTCTGAGTAGAACAAAGTCCTGACCCTTCCCCAAGTAAGAGAATTTTCCTGCTCAATAGCCCTTGTGCTGAGACATCAGCTTTTTGTGGTCCTAAGGCAACCTGCCAGCCTTGGAATTCAAAGTGGGCCATTGGCTCTGTAGACTTTGGACTTGTCAGCCTCTCTCATCAAGTGAGCCAGTTCTTTATATCTCTTTATGCAGAATATATAAGTCTACTTGTTCCGTTTCTCCAGAGAACCCTAACTGATACGTATGGTTATTTAAGGGATCAAGGATGTCCAGAAGGTTTCTGTACTGGCTTTGAAACTCTTCTCTAAATCTAAAATTATTCTACAATAAAAGGTTTCCCAAAACACCAGCCAGACCAGAATCCCAGTATCCCTGATTATAATAATTCCCAGTAAAACGGGCTTCAAAGTCCTAAGAGGGCAAAAGAGTCAAATTCAATGCCAATCAATATGCTATAACCACAACTTCTGGATCCCTGCCCAGTAGTCTAAGTTTTCTTATATGTGCTATAATTTTCCATCTGAATCATCGGGAAGACTAAATGCTGTTTCTTCTTGTTTCTTCCCTTCCCCGTGGCACCTTGAAGCCATAAGCTTTAGGACAGCTAAAGGGACCATGTTTTATTTTTCTCTCTCTAGCACTCAGTACTGGGCCTGCATACAGTAGGCTTGCACTAAAGAATTTTGCTTAACTTAGTTTGAAAAGAATGACATGAATGATTTCGTTTCTGTCTGTATGTCTAAAATAAACTTTTTTTTTTAAATCAAGAGTCAAATGCGTAATGAGCTTTTTGCTGTATATGAGAGATGAGGGGGTAACAAAGAAGAAAAGCGTGCAATCCTTATCCTCGAAGGGTGGACCGTGCTGTGGAGGGCCAGAGGAGTTGGAAAATATGACTGAAACCATCATGTTTATTGAGCGTATACTATATGCTAGCTACTATCTAGAATTTTCTATATGCTATCTTGTGTCAACCTTCCATGGGGCATTGATGTTAGTACTGTCACTGTCTTCATTATGCCAGACAAGAAAAGCAAGACTGAGATTAAGTGACTGACCCAAGGACATGATGCCAATTAAGTTGCCAACTGAGATTTGAACTCTTGATACGCCTGCCAACAGAGCCTGATCTTTTCACCTGACTATACTACACAGTCATTTTGAGTGAATGACTCAAATCACAGTCTTTTTTCACACATCTGTTTTCTCTAATACAGTGGGCACTCTAAGAGGAAGGGTCTCAGTTGTATTCATCTTTGTTCTTTCAAATATTTTTCTTTTTTAAAGATTTTATTTATTCATTTGACAGACAGAGATCACAAGTAGGCAGAGAAGCAGGCAGAGAGAGGAGGAAGCAGGCTCCCTGCTGAGAAGAGAGCCCGATGCGAGGCTCGATCCCAGGACCCTGAGATCACGACCTGAGCCGAAGGCAGAGGCTTCGACCCACAGAGTCACCTAGGCGCCCTGTTCTTTCAAATATTAACACAGCTGGGCAACACAGTAAAGAAAAAAAAAAAAATGCCTGTTGAGTTGAATTAGGAGAAATAAAGCCTTGAAAAACAATGAGAGACAGAGGGAATCCCTTCCTGGGAATAGTATTCTCCTGTTTTAGTATTATTATTTTTATTTTTAATAGCAAGAAATATCTGAGGGAGATGATCAATTCTCCTCTGGAATTATCCCCCTGTGTACTTAAAGTAATGCTTCACTATCATTCTGAAGACCAGACTGTGATAATATATGGAGACCCAGATGGTATGCTGTGGTTTGGGCCAATGTGTTATCCTCAAATGGGACCAAATTCTCCGGGGCCCTGTCATATTTCAGCCAAATGGGGAGCAATGGAGAAAGGCCTGAAAGCAAACTTAATGTAAGGACTGCTTGGGGACCGGGGGTGCTTGGTGAGAACTCCTGGGGCCTGTAAAACTCGAATCATCCAGCTCTAGGGCAGTGCCATCCATCTACCCTGAGAAAGAAATGTCGGTGTTTCTGGTGGACAAAAGGAGTCACATGTTTGGGTTTGGAAGGGCATGATTTTGGAGGATGTACAATGAGCTCTTGAACTACAGGGATTTGGAAAGTTGGACGGCCAGGTCCACTTAGGGGCAGATTTCCTTCAATAACTATAAGACAGTAGTGTAAATGTTTTTCCTCTTCCTTATGCCTTTCTTAATAACACTTCCTGCTCTCTAGCCTACTTTATTGTAAGAATATAGTAAAGAATCCAGATAACTGGGGCACCTGGGTGGCGGCTCAGTGGGTTAAATCTTCTGCCTTCAGCTCAGGTCACGATCCCAGAGTCCTGGGATTGAGCTCCGTGCATGGGGCTCTCTGCTCAGCAGGGATCCTGTTTCCTCCTCTCTTTCTGCCTACCTCTCTGCCTACCTGTGATCCCTGTCTGTCAAATAAATAAATAAAATCTTAAAAAAAAAAAAGAATTCAGATAACCTACATGGTATGCATGAATCCACTGCCAATGTCATTGATAAAGATTCCGGTCAACAGTAGGCTCTTAGGAGTTAAGTTTGGGAGGCGAGTCAAAAGTGACATGCAGTTTGCAACACTGCTTGTGGGTGGGCACCCCAACCCCGGTGTGGTTGTTCAAGGATCAACTATATTTGAAAAGTGACAAGGAGAAGACCCCATGGTCAAGAAACATGACTTCTGTTCCTGTTTGCCTTTATGTGTGACCTGGGAGATTGTCACCTAACCTCAGGGTCTCAGCTTTTTTCATTCACAAATTGCAGATTGTCATATGGTCCTTCTCTACATCACAAGCAGTGCTCTGCGAGACTAAAATGAAGTAATATGTATAAAAAGGGTGGCCTCCGTACAAAGTGATGTTCAAGTGTATTCACAGCAGAGTGGAGTGTGAATTGAGATAGGACAACAAAAAGAGCACAGGTGTCGAGTGCCGGTTCATTTCTAGGACGCCAGTGCATGAGGGAACAGAGACAAGGTCCCTCCTTAAACCTCTCTGAACTTCAGAACCCTTCCTCATCTGAAAAAATAAACAATTTCAGTGCCTGTCTTGTAAGTTGCAGAGAAAATTTCAAATGAAATCTGTGAAACTTGTGAAAGAGATTGGTTCAGTGTATGTCCTCCAACAGCTGATATGTATTTTGTGAGTTTCATTTGGGTGGCTCCCTCCTCCATCAGACTGTGAGCTGTGTGAGGGCAAAAAGATATATTTATCTTCGCAGCTGAGTCTATCACATCGCTTGACAATTCAATAAAAATCTAACAACTATTTATAAAATGAGATAGGTATAGTACCGAGATCAACTAGGAATGAAAGAAAAAAAGCAGTTAATATCATTTTAAAAATTTCTATTCCATTTGCATTTTTACCTTGTTCCAAACCTTGACTATATTTCTTCTTTTCTGCCCACCTTCCAAAAGGTAAGCTAGTTGTTCGGGCACCTGGGTGGCTCAGTCAGTTAAGTGTCTGACTCTTGGTTTTAGCTCAGATCATGATCTTGGGGTCATAAGATCGAGCCCAGTGGTTGGTCCTGTGCTAAGTGAGGAGTCTGCTTGAGATTCTCTCTCTCCCTCTGCTCTTCACCCTTCACCACACCTCACTAAAATATTTTTTTTTTAAGGAAGGTAGTTGTGGGGTGCCTGGGGGGCTCAATCTTTAAGCGTCTGCCTTTGGCTCGGGTCATGATCCCAGGGTCATGGGATTGAGGCCCACATCAGGCTCCCTGCTTGGTGGGAAACCTGCTTCTCCCTCTCTCTCTGCTTGTGTTCCCTCTCACTGTGTCTCTCCCTGTCAAATAAATAAATAAAATCTTAAAAAAAAATAAAGGAAGGTAGTTCTTAATCCTGATAAGGCTCATTTACTTGTTCATTCAGCCAGTAAATATTTGTATAAGACCTGACCCACCCACTGTGTCAGACTCTGAGCCACATGGCACACAACTTTACCCGGTCCCTGGCCGATAAGAGATGATAAAGAGTGCCAGCAAATAAGGGATTTGGGGATGGACAGATTCAAACTCTCCTTGCTGGCTTTGCAGAGAAAAGCGGAGTCCCAACTGAATTGTGAAGGACCAGGGGGGATAGGGAAAGGATACTTAGCAAATGCACGGAAAGGCAAGCGATTTTTGATCCTTGGAGTGGAGACCAGTGGTCGGGGGGGGCGGGGGGTGGAGGATGGGGAGAAGACAGGAGGGAGTGGCTGGTGCAGGGATCAATCATGAAGAGCCTGGGAGATCATATTCCCGGGGTCCCGTCTTTTCTCCTGAAGGCAACTGGAAGCCACAAAAGGATATTAAGGAGGAGGAATCATTACTTGGTTTCCATTCTAGAAGCATTACTCTGGCTCAGTGTAGAAGACGGATCGAGAGGGAAAGCAAGGTCGCTATCTTAGAATTGGCTGAGCCCAGTGTTCTCCTGTGAGGTACTTGGCCTGTGTTTATAAAATTAAACCAAATTAGAAATCCGACACACATGATCCAAACCATGACGGGTTATTTATACCTTTTCTTATAGTCAAGGTCCTGAAAGTCATACGAATGTGTTCTGTCATCCATCCATTTGTCCAGCTCCTAAAGAGATAGGCAGGCCTCTGCCACCCCCACTGTTGCTGATTTTTCTTCTTTGAAAGACATAAACAAGGTGCCAGGCTTTGGGTAGAGCTGTGCTAAGTGAGAGCAAGGAGGAGATGTGTGTGGGTTCATTTGTTATCTGAAACCACCAGATTCACCCTTCAAATTAGACAGGGAGGAAAGAGTGATACCGAAGGACTCATGGGCTGTCAGAAAATGCAATCTTTACAGCTTGAAAATTCCTGGAAGAGAGAAATGCCTCTTGGAGGATGTCAGTTTTGTGCCCCGTGACGTGCCAGGTATCTTCCCAGTCTCAACAGTCTAATTAAAACACTGAAGAGCCGGGACTTGGGGCCAGAGGGTCTGAAATCAAGTGTAAGCGCTGACACTTGCTAACTGAGTGACTTTGAGCATGTCACCTAACCCATCGCCATCTGGGTGGCCTGAGAATACAGTGAGGCTGTGCCTGTGAAGTGCCTGGTACTTAATCAGCACATGATAAATGTGGTTGTTGTAGTGGTTATAGTAGCTTTTGTGGTGGCTGTGGCCTTGGCGATGGTAGTGGCCCCACAACACGGTGATTCAGCTCACCAGTCGCAAAGCCATAATATAGTAGGATCAAATCCCAGGTCTGCTGTCCTCAAACCACAGGACGCTCGGCAAGTCAATATCTCACTCAGTTTCCTGTCTGTAAAAGGGGGATAAGAATAGTACTTACATCAACGGGTTGATATGAAGTTTCCATTGAATGACTTACACCTATAAAGTGTGAGGCTAGTGCCTGGAACATGGTAGGCATAAATATGAAACACACATGTCAGCTAATGACGGCTCAGTGCCTCAAGGTTGCAATTGTAAGCCCCAGAGAAGAAAAGTTGTTCCTTTATCATATAGATAAAAGACTGAAACAGAAAGATAACATAACTTGTCCCTGTCACACAGCCCCGTAAAGAATGGAAATGGAATTTGAATCCTGTTCTGCCAAAGACAATACTGGTGCTTTTAGACTGTCTGCCTAGAAGCTTTCATTTTTTTCCCAATTGTGACCCGAAGAGGAACATGCTTCTGGAATAATGGAAATCTCTTTAAAAGCTCACATTTACGGAGAATCTTTTGTGAAGTAGGTCTGTACATTCCATCATTTGATTCTCACGGCAAATTTTTTAGCTTGATAGTATTATTCCCATGTTAAAGATGAAGACAAGTGAGGGTCAGAGAGGTTATGCTACTTGCCCCAGATCACACAGCTGTTATAAATAGCAGGACTAGGATTCAAATTCAGGTCTAGAAAACTTGAAAACCCACGCTCTTGCGTACCTGACACTTTCAGCCTTAATCCCCCAAAGGGCGATTGAACAATGAGATGCACTTCTGGGAACATAATCCAGTCCATCTTGTTTTATTTAACGTGCAAGACGTAGAAGTGTATATTCAACCAGAACAGATGTGAGCATCGCTAAGAGAATCACTGCCCATTGGCACCTTTTATAATTACTCATAATAAGAACCTAGCGGGGTATTATCCAACCCCCCACCTTTTCAGAGATGAGCAAAATAAAAACTCAGGGAATTTAAGTAACTTCCCCGAGTTTGTGCAGTTAAAACAGGCTAAGACCTGGAACGTGCATGCCTCACAGCCTGACTCCAGAAACTTGAACCTATTTCTCCAAAAGCTGCCGTATGCGGGAGTGCGTATAAATGTCAACAGAAAATAATGGAACAGCCATCATTCTTCTGCACCATGCCTCAGCCTGTGGAGCTAAATGAGTTCAAAAGCCATTTTTTTTCCAAGACCATCTCTTAGGTGTTTACCAGCCTGACTAACTTCATTACGCTCTGACGCTTACTTGGGGGTATCGCCTTCCTCGTAAGGTTGTCTTAATGGCACACTTGGCTCTGTTAATTGCGGAGTGTTTTACGTGCTTTAGCTGCAGCTGGCACTGTTCTTGATGGGTGCTCTAGGGTTGGGGCTGGGAAGAAAACTTCCGGAACAGCAGCTCCTCTGCAGCCGTTGACAAAAGAAACGGGGCTACTTTGATCCAAAGCATCAAGCCACCTCATTGGAGCAATCACTTCTCATTTATGGAAGCAAGGCTAATATTTAGCAGGTGCCCCCTAGGACACTGTTGACGCTGCTGAAATAATGAAGTGCATTTGGACCAATTCTTAAATAGTTGCTTTTTGAGAACCCAAGTAGCTCTGACCATCTCAGCTTCTCTGCTGGGACTTTGATCCAGGAAATAAAGGACAAACACTTGACCCAACAGAGGACTCCTGGACCCACCATATTCACACCGGCTGATTGGGGGTGTTAAAATCTTTGACTGTTAATGCCTGCCTAAAGACCTTCTATAGCTAGAAGACAGAGCAGTCCCTAACAGTCAGACCATGCATACCATTTCTCCTCAGTATGGTTTTTTGCCTCGTCTAACACTTTGTACAGATTCACATGGATTCCAACATAATTGGTATGTTCTATCTCTTGTGTTTAAATGGTGCCGTGTTAGTCAATGTTGAATTTTTCTAAGCCTTTCTTTTTTTTCCTTAATGCAATTTAGGAATGATCTTTGTGAATAAGGAATAGCTTCAAAAGGGTGGCCGTCTCCTGCTCTTTCGTTGTGTTTTCATCCGGTTCCTCTCCCCCCTTGTGAAATGAATGCTCAGATTTAATCGCTAAAGTGCCCCTATTTCTAATCTAGACTTGTCTTGGCCTTCCTGTCTCAGAAGCATGAGACAGACCCTCCTGACTTGTCCGCAGGAACGGACTGCCTCCTGCTGAGCTTTGCTCAGGCTTCTGTCCTGTCTGCCAGAAGGGGGCCTGAAGGGAATCAAGGAAGCAGGAACCAAACCGCCCTGAGGTCTCAGAGAGCCAGGCTTACCCACCCCTGCAGCCCTGAGCTGGGAGGAGCGGAGGGTGGGTAATGAGAAAGAACTAGAATTGAAGCTCGAGTAAATGGAGACAGTTTGTTCTAAAGGAGGTAGAATTCAGTTTCTTATCTCTGAATGCCCTCCACCCTTTATCAGTACAGGTAACTCTTAGGATTCAGTCACGCTGCACAAACAGAAACCCAGAGTACAATCTACATGAAGCGGCTGTAAGTTTGTCTGTTGGGTAGAAGTTCAGAGGTAGGAATCCAGGTCTGGAATGGTAGCTCTTGATTCCGGGGGGGCTCCTGCCGTCTTCCTGCCTCTCCCTCCCTGGGGTCTAGCTCTCACCGGCGTGTGCTGAGAGGACATGAGGCCACTGCATCCTCAGGTCCCCCGGTAGGATGGAAGCTGACAGGAAGAGCAGCAGAACCTAAACCCAGCTGTCTCCCAAGGAGGAATCCCAGAGTGGCTGTCATTTACCTCCAAAATCATCTCATGGCCACACCCAGCTTCAAGGAAGATTGGGGAACCTGATAATCCTTCTAGGGAGCTTGAAGCCAAATGCCAGTGTCTCTTACTATAGGAGGAGGGAGCAGCCACTGGGCGTCAGCGTCCGTCTGTGTACCCTTCCGTCATATCACGAACTGGGCTGTGTGTCTGCCTCCGCCATGAGACTGAACTCTAAGAAGGTGGTAACTCCTTCTACTGCATTGTTATACAATCAGCGTCTGGCACTGGGTTTCACCTAGGAGAAGTGCATGAGAGGAATGTTGACCCATTGGTGGCCATCACATCTCTTAAATTCTGCAACTGCTTCCCATTATCCTTGGTGTGGAATCCAAGCTTATCACCATGACCTTATAAGGTCCCTCCTCTCTAAACTCATGCACCATACTCCCACCCTTCATTAGTAGGATTCAACCAAACCAGTGTTATTTCTGTTCCTCCAACTTGCCAAACTATGTTCCTGCTCAGGACCGTTGTGCCTGGAAGGTCTTTCCCTGGCTCCCATTTCTTCAGCTGGCTTTTCTTTATGAAGATCTTGGCTCAGATCTACCTCTTAATATCTTCCTAACATGGCCGACCCTACATATGCCTGTCTTACCATCACTGTTATGTCTCCTTATGCTGAGATGTGGTTTTTGTATTTCTTACCAGTATCTGAAATCCTTATATGGATGTATGCTTGTTTGTATGTATATATGTATGTACTGATTTACGTGTTGGATGACTGCCTCCCAGATTAGAATATAAGTTCCTGGTGGACAGAGATCTTGCATTTTTTTAAAAGATTTTATTTATGTATTTGACAGAGAGAGAGATAGATCACAAGTAGGCAGAGAGGCAGGCAGAGAGAGAGAGGAGGAAGCGGGCTCCCCGCCGAGCAGAGACCCCTATGTGGGGCTCAATCCCAGGACCCTGGGATCATGACCCGAGCTGAAGGCAGAGGCTTAACCCACTGAGCCACCCAGGTGGCCCAAGATCTTGCCTATTTTTTGTCCATAGTATCCTGGACACCTAAAATGGTGTCTAGTACCTCCTTACAAGCTGTTAATAAACATTGGTAACTTTTCATTGTTCAGTTAGCAGTGTTGGTGAGATTCTATCTTCAGGAGATAAATTGTATTCTTTTTGTTCATTATATCCCTCCACAAAGTCACCAAGAAAAACCCAAAAATCAACCTTAAAACCTAGGTGAGTTCACAAAGTTGCCCACAGCCCCTCCCAGGTGAAGAATCTGGCTTCATGCCTTTCCGATGAGATGGAAGGAAAGTCTGTTTCGGGGGTCAGCTTCCCACCTGTTGCCAGGCCAGCCTTCCCATCCTCGTCTGCAGTGCCCATTGATGTCACCATAAAATGAAGAGGGTCAGAGAGGTAGGCAGATGGATGCATGAGTAAAGATGAGACATCAGTTGGAATGATGCCTCTCGGGGAGATGGAAACCAGCGTGCGTTGGACAGACAGGTCAGAGCAGGTGGATGCCCTGTTTGAGAGAAGCTGAAACAAAAGCTCAGTGTGGAACCAGGGAGTCTGGCTGGTGTATTTGGGGAACAGGGTGAACTGGAAGGCATAGTAGAAGATGAAGTCGAAGAGGTCACAGCAGGGAAAGGCGGGAGAGTGAAGATCCAGTCCTGACTATCCTGCGGGCAGTAACCCAGTGATCAGGATCTAGGGGAAAGCGAAATGGGGATGGAGAAGAAAATGAATTCTTGAAGCATTTGTGAAGGAGAATCTGAGCCTCAGGGAACAGTCCAGTGGAGGGGAGGGAGAAGTGCGCAACTGTGAAAAAGAAGTAAAAGTCAAGGATGATGCCCCCACAATGTCTGTCCTGGGAGTCTGCACTGGAAACTCAAGTCTTTATCGTGCATACAACGTGCTCAGTAAATATTTTTTGAATCGAGTCCAATTTCTGTTGCTTCTCTGCCCTTCTCCTAAGCTTTTGCTTTGTCCCAGACTAAACATAGGGTTCCGTGATGTCCAGTCTTGGCTGACATCTCCTCTTTGTCACCCCAAGTCTTGCTAAATGGAATCTGACTCCTCTCCTGACCCACAGCATAGGGATGTCAGAGTCAGGACTAAACCCCGAGATGTCAGCCAGCATGGGAGCCTGAGGTTGGGGCATCATGAGCTCAGATGAGTAGTCTTAAGTTGTATACCTCCTCCTGGGTCCTCGGCAACCATGTCCTCCCACCTGGCAGCCCTCCAAAGTCCAGACATACAGCCTTGTTGGAAAGCTCTCCAGGGCTAGGCCAGCAGTGATAAATGCTGACAGTCAACCAGGTGGGCAACCCCAGTGGTACCCTCTTGGTGCCATGAAGGTGTTCTGGGCTGCCCTCAGCTCTGCGTTCACTGCCCACCCCTTTCTACACTCATCACAGGTTCCCATTAGCTCAGCCAACAGGAAGTCACCACCCTCGCTTGTACAGCCAGTGAACTGGACACCCTCGACCTCCAGCAAGCGTCCTTCCCAGTACATCCCATTGGCTTCCATTAATATTCAGGGACTGACAACTAAGATTGACTGCCTCATTAGCAGGCGTCGTGTGGAACTCTGACAAATAATTAACAACTCAACAGTCTCATTTGCTGGCCTATCAGAGAAGTATTCAATCAAAAATGTAATTTGCCCGATGCCTCCATTTAGCATGGGAAGACTATTCCTTCTAAGTTTTAAATAGTCTAATTAAGAGGGAAGAAATAGAAGGGGAAAAATTATTAACAGTATAGGTTTAATGTGAAATTGCTGGAGCAAATTAATAATGCAATAACCATTTTTAGCAGCTGTCTATCAGTTTGCGGGCCAGCGTAATTCAATTAGTCAGCAAAGGGCTGTTCAGATTAGACAGTGGGGAACAAGTGCCATTTCTCTCCAGAAGGTGCTGTGGACTTTGTTTCCCAGGGTTTGGAAAAGGTCCCTACCAAACATTCCAAGACCCTGCACAGAGGCTGTGTCTGGGGATCAAGTCAGCCTAGCGGTTGGTGTGAGTAGGCTTGCTTTCTCAGGGTCGCCCCCCAAAGCAGGATCAGTGCCTCTCCTTGGGGTTTACTTTTTACACAGTGAGCTCAGCCATGTCAACACCCTTGATTGAAAGCTAACAGTCTGCCAAAGTCAAGAATTCCAGCTTGCCCTAACAGGATTCTGGTCATGCAGCTTCCCACTGCAGTCACACTGGCCAGTGGCTTTCTCTTTTCTCCGGTGTGTCACTTGCACACCTCCTAGCCTGTGCTTGTGCAGACCATTCTCTTGGGAATGCCTTCCCACGCCGCAGTCTCTGTGTGCTGAATCCTTTGGGTCCAGCCCAGGCTTCAGCTAGGTCAAGCCTTCTTTCTCCCATCTTTACCTATAAATGCAGTGACACGGCAGGTCCTACTGGATGCTAAGGAGCCTGAGAAATACAGGCAGCAAGCGAGTCTAGCAGGAAGAACACCTGCTTTGGACTCAGACAGGCTGGGACTCTGATTTTTTTCTGCCACGAAACGTGGCTGTGTGCCCTCACACGATTGCTTCCACCTCTCTGTGTCTTCATTTATAAAACAGAGACAAGAACTCTGACTGTGCTTGCTTCTTGTGAGGCTGATAGAGAATGTAGACAAAGTCTATTGCACATAGTAGGTGCGCTAGGGGTGCCTGGGGGACTCAGTCAATTAAGCATCTGACTCTTGACTTCGGCTCAGGTCATGATCTCAGGGTCATGAGATTGAGCCCTGCCTGGGCCTTGGTCTGGGAGGGGGAGTCTGCTTGAGATTCTTTCTCCCTCGGCCCCTCCCCTGCTCACCCAAGGGCACCATGCACTCTCTCTCTCAAATAAATAAATAAATCTGAAAAAATAAGTGCTTTAAAACAGCTCCTGTTTTATTAATGCACTTAATACAGTGCCAAGCTTACAGTCCGTGTTAGTGTCTTTACCCTTCCCGACATACTCCTTGGCATTTCGACAGTCTTCGTTTCAATAAGAGCATTCTAATAGCTCTTTTAATGTGGTTTTCTTCTTCCTTCCTTTCTTCATTCCTCATCGCCCCATCCCTCTGTCAACTCAGGGAGGGCACGATTCCTGTGACATCCAGCCTGCACCCCACACGGTGTCCCGCCTTCCGCTTGCATGTGGGAGGCTGGAGTACCGGGGTTGCAGAAGCTGCGAGTGTGTTGGAGGTTGGAGGAGGAAGAGCTGTTGCAGCGTGATGATTTGTGAGCAGGGGCGCCTGGGTGGCTCAGTCGGTTAAGCCTCTGACTCCTGGTTTCAGCTCAGGTCATGATCTCAAGGTCATGGGATGGAGCCCTGCAGCACTGGGCTCTGCGCTCAGCATGGGTGGGCTGGAGACTCCCTCTGGCCCTCGCCCACAACTTGCTCACATGCTCTCTCTCCTCAAATAAATAGATTAATCTTTAAAAAAAAAAAAATAAAGAGGCAGAGGCAGTGGGAAACTGGAGGGCGATGCTGGTGGGGAGAGAAGCTGATGGGGGCTGTAGAGGGCATGGGGAAGGCTGAGTCTCCGCAGGCGGGAAGCAGGGAGGAGAGTCCCCGCAGTGTCACACAAGCATGAAAAGGTGTGTGGAGAGGGCTGCGGCCAGAGTTGGGTTGTTAAGGTGTGTGGGGAAGGCAAACACACGGCAGGGGGCTATCGGCACTGACAGCCAGTTTTCTGTAGCAGTAGAGCAGTACAGTGGCGTTTTCAATCACCCACTCACTTCCTCCGAGAACATTCCCTAAGCATCGGCTGCAGGCAGCATCCTAGAACAGGGGCTCTGTGGGAAGCAAGCCCCCTACCCTGAGATATTTATGTTCGAGGAGGAGATAACCCTTGAGTAGACTAGGGGGTAGTGCCTCACAGAGCCCAGACACCGTGCTTGGGAGCCCACAAGTGTCAAAGGGAGGACTCTCTGGTACAGATTTCCTTTGGAACTCTATAGTCACTGTGGCCAAGACGATTCTAATAGAGCCAATCAACCCAAAGCAACATGCTTTATGAATACTCATGAGTATGTTGTTGCCCAAGTGAGTTCCTGGAGCCGGCTGGAGAAGGAGTCTGAGCACCAGAGGAAGCCAGAAAAACAAAACCCATTAGCTTCCTGTGAGTGACAATGAATATAAAAATGCCACACCCCATGATGGCTACAGCTTAACGCAGAGCTACATGTACCATGTATGACCACATGATGGGTTCACGTGGATGGGCTCTACGTGAGGGCATTACCTCCTGAGCAGAAGCGAGCCATCATTGGGGCGTGCGCCCCAGGGTGTGGTTCTGAGGAGGGAAGCCGGGGTGACCCGGCCTAAGGATAGGGGAGGTTCTGATGGAAGACACAGACATCACGCAGTTAATGCTCAAGGTTTTCGGAACCATCCACAGTGAAAATGAGTTTCTTTGGTATTCCTGTTTGGCCCACTCAAGGGTAGGCTACAGGCTGACCTCTTTGCTGTATTCCAAACTGACTAGTTTACCCAAACCCTATAAAGCACAATTCATTGTTTTCTGACTGCTCCCTCCGACCGTTCTCCCCGCCCCCTCCCCTGCTGTCTTCTGAATCCTGTCTTTGCTTTCATTTCTAAATAATGGCCTTGTGGCTGTCTCCCTTCCCAGGAAACTGCGTGTAAGTACCTACAGATTTTAGGGTTAGACTCTAATTAATAGTTGGGGCTTCCGAGTTAGCCATACGTGGGTACAAATCCCAACTCTGTTACTCTGGGGGACCTTGTACAAGTGAGCTAACTTCTCCAAACCTTGGTTTTCTCATCCACAAAATGGGAATACAAAAAGAGTTCCCAGCTCATCGATTCTGCAAGATACTCAAATCAGCCAATGCATATAAAGCTCTTCGGATAGTACCTGGAGCTCAGTAATCATATGCCTTATTCAGCTTCTTATTATCAGCATGCCTGGGGATATTGTTAAGAGAGTTGATCCAACATTTCTTATAACACCAGTGAAAAATAATAGCAATGCCAAGTTACCTACATTTGTTTTATGAAGGCCAATGTTGAAATGGGACCTGAAGCTAATAACACAAGGAACAGAAAGAAGACAGAAGGGGGCAGAGAATCCTGTGGGAGCAGACGAAGCTGCCTAAGGCTATAGGATGTACCAGTGAGAAACGTGCACCAAAAAGAAATCTCTGAGCTGAAGAGTGGGGGTGATGGATGGTAACAGTGCAGACACCTGTGCCACTTGTTGAGATCAATATGTGTTTTGAGGCAATTTTTTGAAAATGGTTTTAAGAGCTCTGATGAGAGAGATCATTTACAGCAGGAATCCTCGGAATATCGTTGCCAGTTTCATTGATGTTGTGGTATGCGAGGTAAGCCTTGGTGCTGGAAAAGGGGATGGCATTTCGGACAAGGGGCAAAGGCCAAGAGACCACTTTGGATGCAGCATGACAAAGAATGGAGGAAGGAATTTAGGAAAGAAGAATGGGACTTAATTAGAAAGGACCTTATTTCCAGGCTTGGGTGGGAGAAAAGAAGGTATTTCAGGGAACGAGAGGTCCTCATGATCCAGGCTAAACATCAGGAAGCTTGGTTTTCCTTAATTATTAATCACGGCCTATAATATATAATATATATAAAGACAGAGAGCCAGATTTGGGCCTGTTTGGGAAACTGAAAGAAGTGCTCAGAGACTGTAGATGATTCCAAATGAGAAGGCAGTTCCTGAGCCAGCCGCGAGCTGTCGTTATCAGTGAATCAGGGAGCCTGTATGAGCGCATGTGTGTTTGTGTGCACACACATACATCTGCATTTCCTTTTTGGTATAGGAAAGGCAGTGTGACTTTCCTATTGCTCTGAGACAACAAGCCCCAGATGATGAGATCTGGCAAGAAGAAGCTCACCTTCTGCTTCATTAAAAAGCTCTTTGAAAGACAACTTTCATTTTGGGTGGACATTCCTCTCCTCACTGGGAGATTCCTTAGCTCTCCTACAAGGTTCCTTAAAAGTAACTAGTAAGTAAGTGTGAAACACTTCGCAGAATGGCTAACACATAGTAGACACTATTGTCATGATGATGGTGATAGTGATGATGATGGTGGTGGTGGTGGTGATGGTAGTGGTGATGATGGTTGTGATAGTGATGATGGTGGTGATGATGGTTGTGGTGGTGGTGATGATTCTGGTGGTGGTTGTAGTGGTGATAATGGTGGTGTAGATGGTGGTGGTGATGATGGTTGTGATAGTGATGATGGTGGTGATTATGATGGTTGTGATAGTGATGATGGTGGTGTAGATGGTAGTGATGATGGTGGTGATGATGATGGTTGTGATAGTGATGGTGGTGGTGATGATGGTGGTGGTGGTGGTGATTAAGCAGGGGCTGTGTCTGTCAGCAAAATCTACTTAAAAAGAAACATCCAGTATTTTGGGAAACAGAGTTAATGGAATGACTCCTTATTTTTTTTATATTGAGGAAGTAAACATGGGTATATTCTTTGCTCTGAGGATTAAGACACTTGGATTTCATTAAAACATTCACTCGCTAGACCTTGTCTTTCCCATTTGCAAAATGAGGTATTAGGTTCTAAGGATTCTAACTACCCTGGGCAACTTTTCCAGAATCTTATACTAGTCAAGGGCAAAGCATCCAGCCCTTTGACCTTGAAATCTTGCCCTTCATCCCATGGGTTGAGGTTTCAAGAGAGGATTGCATGCGTGTGCTGCTGGTGGCACCTGTTCACCACTGCAGCATGGTCCTTTGTGAGTGGTGAGCTCCCCAGCCCTGGAGCAGTGGATGGCAGCTGCTCCGGGGCTGCTCCAGAGAGCTCCCTACCTGGGTCAGAAGTGGGATTAAGTCACCTCTGCTAAGAGTTTGAGATATAAGGACTCGAGTCTGAATCCTTGCTTCCCACTGTGGCTCCTGTTGAGATGTCCCCATGCTCAGTGCAGACCAGCTGGGCATGGGGAGCAAACCCCTTCCCCCAGGGTGGGGGAAAGCTGGTGATGGGCTCTGCCCAGCTTCATTGCCAAAAGCTGGCTCTCATCACAAACTAGCTTCCTACCGTTCCTTCCTGCCCCTCCCCTCTTCTACAAAAATCAGATGGTGCCACCATTCTAAGGGCAGAACCTGAGTTGGCCAGGAGAACTCCCTCTAACCACAAAGGAGTCCAGAGAAGCCACGTGAGTGCTGATAGAGACAAATGAGGAGTGAACATACCATTGTGGAAAAGTGGTCAGCCCAGACCTGGCGGCAAAGAAACAAAACGCACAGCCCCTACCTTCCAGAGAGCAGAGTGGCAGGTTGAGGGGATAACCTCCAGGTGTGAGAGGCAGTGGAGGGAGGTGAGGGCCGGGGAGACCTTCCCAGCGGCTGACCCCCAGTGGGGCGAGCCTGCACGCACATAGCTCCACATCTCCATCCGAGAAACACACTGGGGTTAGAATTGTAGTGCTGAGGGCAAGCCTGACATTTAGAGTCTGGACTTCAGTGTCCTTTTCTAGAAAGTGCCATCGCCATTGCTGACCTCACAGGCTCTACTAGGATGTGTCAGTAAGGTAGATGTGCAAAAGGCCTTACCCATCTAGGGCAGACAATAAACACTCAATGAACGTAAGCCCCTTCCTGCACCACCTCTGCCCCTTATAGAGTCCCTTCCAAGCCAGGCCCTATGAATCTGTTCTTTTAAAAATCAACCCAAATTATTTTTTTAGGGAAGCATTTTCTGAGTCAAAAGGCAGAAGTCTTCACTCACCAAACTTACAGCCTACCCCAAAAGCGCCCCCTGCTCAGCAAATTGAAATGCATACTTCCAGAAAGGTTGACATGCATTTACATAGGTAAATTTTAACTCAAATGGGATCACACTGTATACTTCTTCTGAAATTTGCCTTTTCTGCTTAGTACAAAATTTTAAAGATGTCTCCATGTCAATGCACACCAATCTACAATGTTCTTTTTCGCAGTTGATTATACTCCATGGTACAAGTCTGTTTAACCACCCACCAACCACGGACCTTTAAGTTATTGTATTGTTTGATGTTACTGTATTTTTTTAACTGTTAGAAATAATGCTACAGTAATCAGCCCCGTGCATGTGTTTTTGTGGCTACATCTGAGTGTTTTTACGTTCCTTCAAGTGAAATTATATTAAAAAAGAGGGACGTTACTTCAGATTTTGACGAGCACCCCCAGACTGCTCTCTGAATCTATGATCCCAAGAGTTAAACTAGCCATTATTGAACAGATATCGACTAAAAACCCACTATGAGTCAGGCATTCTGGAAACATACAAAATTAATCAGACACAGAGATTTCCTTGAAACGCTTGTAATTTGTTATGGGTACACACTAAATTGCAGGTATAAAGTACTTGGAATTCCAGGTATAAAGTACTCAGTCAGGCACAGCTGAGGGTCCATAATAAGGGGCCTTTTGGGGAAAGACAGGAGGGCTGTGGGTCGTATCATTCCTAGAGGTGATCAAGGAAGTGACCCAGGAGGACTGCCAGAAGGAGGTGGTTCTGGAGCATTGAATAGGGATGTGGAGAGGGGTGGGCATTGGATCTGAAGTAGGGCAGGCTTTAAGCTCAGTTAGACCAGAATCCTGGCTCCATGGCCCAACCAGCAGCATGACTCAGGACAAGTAACCACCATCAGGAACTGCAGTTTATTCATCTGTAAAATGGAGGTAGTCATCCTCATGATTCTCACAGAGTGGTCGCTTATCATAGCAACAAAGACTTAACACACAGAAGGGGTCTTGGTGGCGTTCTAGACAGTGGGGACAGAACAGTGAACAAATCACATAGACCTCGCTCCCCTAGTTCCTCACATATAAAAATGACACAATCTAAGAAACTCCAGGAATTGTTCCGTGGTCAGCAGGGGAGAAGGGATCTTGTAGCTCATAGGAAGCAAGTCGGGGAGACCTTAACAGAGCTGGACCTTTATTCTTAGGTCAGCATCTGGCAGAGAACTCAGGGACGTTTGAAAGAGGTCATGGCACTTGTCTGGTAGAATTTTTAGGACAAATGGGTTCCAAGGGAGTTGAGATATTGCCTTACAGATATATGATGATAAATTCTGCCAACCATAGAGGCTGTGTTCCTCTTCGATATTTAGAAAAACCAAAGCCCGGACATGAGAAGAGACTTACTACCAAGATCACACAGTCAGTTAAAAGCAAAATTAACTCAAAGTTCAGGATTTCTGAACAGTGACTTCCTGGCTCCATCCTCCGTCCCTACCATTTCCAATTTGCCCTGTTCTTTCTGAACAGGTAAGCTGGGGAACTGATCACCTACCTGCAAGTGATGTTTAACTAGTATGGGTTTAGCTTTCCTACTCCTGCCGAGATCCAGGCCGACTGCTTGATGAACACAATCTCAAAACAGCCCGTGTGGCAAGTACAGTTCTTGGCCCTCTTTTAGAGATGAGAAAACCAAGGCTCAGGGAAATGAACAAGCTTGCCCAAAATGACATCGTAAATAAACAGCAGCAGTTTTAAAGTTGTGGTATTTATTTATGTTCCTGTTTATGAATGAAATCATTAGAAAGAGGAAAATAGGGAAAGTTTTAATGTATTGGAAGACCCCATGCACAATAAATATCGGTTGAGGCATTCTCGAGTTTTGCTTTGTTTTTTTTTTTTTTTTTTATTATACATAGTGTTTTTATTTTTATAAGACTATGATCATCTATCTATCGGATTTTGCTCCCTGCTTCCGACTGTAACCTAAGCATGTTCCATGTTATTACACACTCTTTGTAAACATCATTTCTAATAGCTGCATGGTAATATGCTTAATGGATGTGCCAGAGGAAATCTAGGAAGGGAAGTAGGGGGATGGGGGAAGAAAACACAGAGGGAGAGGAGAAGGTGCAGGGTTGACCCTGGGAGGCAGAATGTAGATGAGGAAAGAGCAGGGGAGGTCTTGGCCATGAGATTGGCCATTATTTAATTCACAGGGTATTTTTAGGGAGGGTTTGCAGAAAGCCATGTGCATGCAGGAGAGAGCTGGATGGAGAGCCAGAGGGAAATCAAGACCTGCTTGCATTGCTAGTCTGGATTGTGGCAACAACCTCCCGACCCATCCACCAGCCTCAGTTTGGTGCTACACAGACAGGAGAACCCACTGAGCATGAGGCTTCTCGTCTACCTATCACTCCCAGTCACCACCTGCAGGAAGGCCTCCCTCGATGATGAGCACCCCCTTCCCTTAATTTCTTACCCATCCAAGCAGGCACAGACCACTCCCTTTAGGCAGACACCATATCTACTGTGTTCATGCCAGAGTCCCATGGCCTAATGCAGCACTAGGTAATTTTACTGAATTAATTGGTGAACCAGTTAACTGATTCATTAATGTGGGTTACCTGACCCCTCTACCTTCCTTTCTCCTTGGAAATGCTGATCAATTATTCATGAGCATAGGAATCACTGGTGGACCATGTTAAAATGCAGATTTTGATTCTGATGATTTGGGATAGAACCTGAGATTCTGCATTCCTAATAAGCGCCAAGGAGAAAGCTATGCCTCCTAAAAAAGCACGAATTAGGAAATATTGTCTTCAGACCCAGTTTTTTTTTTTTAATGCATTCATTCAGTAAATACTGATTGAGCATCTACTATGTCCCAAGTTCTGTGCTTAGAACTGAGGCCTCAGTCATGATCCAAGTAGATGTGGCCCCCATCCTCTCAGAGCTTATGGTTTAGTGAGAGAGGCTGGTATTAATCAACAACTCCTAATTCATCAACACCTGCAAACCGAGCCAGCTGCCAGAGAGGAAAGAACTGCAGTGCTGTGAGAGAGACTTGGACTGGGGGCAGACTGGGAGCTGGTGGGAAGGGAGGGGTTGTGATCTCAGCAGGGGGTTAGGGCAGCTTCTCTGAGAAAGTCACAGTTGGTAGGAGATGTAAAAGATAAACAGAGTTAAAGAGAAAAACAGGTAAGGGAAAAGCATTTCAGACAGAGGGAACAGCATTGCAAAGACTGTGTGTAGCAAGAACAAAGTCATTTCCACTGGGGGTTTTGCAATCCACAGAAGCCTACAGAATTCCTAGTGACTTGAGCAAAAACCAAAAGTAAAAAATAAATAAAAATAATTTTAAAAGTCTCTCTAGAGAAATTAGCACTTTTGCTACCCAAATGGCTATAATAATGGCATTTCCTAAAGTTACTGAGAAATCTTGGGTCAGTGAGAAAGCTGAAGATAGAGGTGAGAGAGCAAGAACCAAATATATTTTCCTAGTGTAGGAGGACATGTGCAATAGCCAGAAAGGACATAGGTTTTTGATGTCAGAAAGAATAAAGACCAGTATTCAAATCTCACTTCTATCACTTATCTTGGGAAGGTCATTTAAACCTTTCTGAACTTCATTTTTTCATCTTGTAATATAGGGATAATAATGCAATATCTACTTTCAGGGTCGTTATTAGAGATTTTTAAAAAATATTTTATTTGATAGAGAGCACAAGCAGGGGGAGCGACAGACAGAGGGAGAAGGAAAAGTAGATTCCCCGCTGAGCAGGGAACCCATGTGGGTCTCGATCCCAGGACCTTGAGATCATGACCTGAGCTGAAGGCAGACATTTGACTGAGCCACCCAGGTGACCTATGATTGGACATTTTTGAGCTAACTTGTATAAAGCAGCTGATTTTCCCTGCTCCCTCCCTGCTTTCCAACCTCAGACGCCCCAAAGTGATGTCTAGTGGCCTTCACCAGCACTTGGAATTGGTGGTAGACCATCAGTAGCAGGGGAGGCAGCAGTAAGAAACCCCAAAGTAGAGAAATGAAGTGGCCTCTGAAGAATCGATAGTGAAAACTCAACTTCTGGATCTTGTATTGATGTGTTCATCTGCTGGTCTGAAACTTTTTCCATAAGGGGATGGGGGAGTCCCAGACACGGGAACTCCTTGGCCTTCTACAAGTGTGAGGCTGCTGCTACATGAATGTTAAGATGTCAGTCCAAGTATCCATCTTGTGACAATGGCATTGATGTGTTTATGTGAACAGTGCTCCCCAGGGCAGGAGAGAACAGTATGGAAGTTTGGCAAAATGGGGCATCCTCATGGGAAGTTTGCAATGAATATCCCATACTTTGGGGGAAGGGTAGTGGTGCTTTCCTGAACCTTCTATGAAACTGAACACAGAAATCTCCCAAGGCAGTGTCTGGAGTTTTGCTACTAGGCAGATCTGAGGCTGAAGCCCAGCTACACCCCATGCTGGTGTATTTCTCCTCATAGAAACTTAGCTTACCCATCTATACAATGGGGATCCCAGGATCTACCTTGAAGGGTCATCTGTGGACGTTAGGCATCTCCACAGTGTTCTTGGACTTAGGAGAAGCCATTATTGCTGTGACAAGGAGACTAACATGAAGAGGTCAGCTGTTGAAGGCAGACATGACTCCTGGTCCTACCACCCAGCAAGGGGTGACACAAGCATATCCTCTTACCTCTCTGCACCTCGGATGGGAAGGGTTGACAACTGCTGCATGATGGGCCTCTGATGATGGTGGTCAAGATCCAGGTGTGTCGCTCTAGCAGTTCACAGTGACTGAAACGTGTAGGCCCTCAGGAAAGGATATTGATATTATTTTATAAATGGTATTTTTATTTTGGTTACTATTAATATTATTACTAATCAAACAATAGGGGGTGGGATAAGCTTAGTTGAACCTACGTGTCCAGAAGAAAAATTCAGGAACCGGATGTATTCTGTGGAAGTTCAGAGCTACCATCCCTCAAGTCACTGAATGTTTACTTGGACACTGTATTCTAGTTCCATTTTGCAGATGAAGATCCGAGGCTCGGCAAAGAGAAGTGTCTTTCCTGTGTTCACATAACCAGTTAGTATTAGCCTGAACTGAGCCTGACTCACAACCCAGTGTTCTTTCCGCCAGCGGCTCCCATGCCATTCAAGAACATCATCACCATGACCTGCGTTCTTCTTCTAGCCATAATCCCATACACTTTTCCTTAAAAAGACCTCTGCAGGCTGCGCTATTTACTATTAATTGAGAACACTCTATATCTACCAGCCTTGCCACCTTTGGCCCCTGGTGTTCTCCCTCTCTAGAGTGCCCACCCCACGCTTTACCTAAGGAAACATTTCCACCCATCTGTTCCCTCTTTTGCCTTTGGAACTAGAGATACACCCACAGAGGTATACCACGAGAGAAGGAATATTCAGATCTCAGCGAGCCTCGAGCCCCCCATAATTTCCATGAGGAATGGATCTGAAGAACTGGGTCCACGTGGCTCCACTCACCTTCTTGTACACGCCCGAGAGTTACGAGCAGTATAGATTATTTTAATGACAGTATTACTTCCAACTGCATCTCTCCCATCTGTTCGTCCTCAATTACAAATGCAGAAACCCAGCATGTGTCTCCATTCTGGCAGTAGAGAATGAAATATAAGTGCTATAAAAGGGAGTATATTCTTTGAACAATACAGTTGGCACCTGTGAAGCTGGCCTTGTGTTTCAGACTCTCCCGCATCTTCGAGAGGGAGCCAGAGCCTCCTTCAAGAAAATACCACAGCGTGCCCAAATCACCCCCCACCCTTTTTCCCTCAAACCCAGGGCTACCGAGATGTGACAAAGCCAGAGACAAGGTTTTGTGAGAAAGAGCCCGGGGTTCTTGTAGAAATGGACCAAGCCAAGATGAGAAGGAAACAGAGTAAATGGATGGAGGGGAGTCTGTGTGTCCCATCAGATACACGAGTTGGGGTTGAGGCAGAGAGAGGTTAGATAGAGCAGCCTCCATGGACACTGACAGAATATAAGGACCCAGAAGCATGTCAGGCGATGTAACCTGAGGGTTAATGCCATTTTTGAACACAAGGAAACAGACTCAGGGAGTTTAGGTTACCAGTATGGACACACAAAGCAAGGAAATGGCAGCATTTCAACCCAGTTCCAGTAAGGAAGTGGATGGTATGTAGACCCTAAAAAATGAACCCACCCCACGAGCCCCAGCCACGGGGGAACTAACATCCCGTTAGCTCCACCATACCTCCCAAGCACCACCAAGGCCGGCATCTCTCACCCCGGCTGCAGAGTTGGACCAAACGAGACACGGGGAGCAAAAAGAAAGAGAGGGCAGCCAAGTCCTAGATCTCAGAAAACAAATCACTCTCCCGGCGAAATAGACTTCAGGGAGGGAAGAAATCCCTAAATGTTTTATTACAGGAATTCAGCAACTACAAATATTAACAGCAAGGCTATGAATTATTTAAAATTCAACTACCTAAACCAGCCTATAAATTAAACATGAAAGGTTCTTGTCAGAAAGAAGGAGGCTGAGTTCGCTCTCGGTTCCTAGCTCTTAAGAAGAAAGTAGGCTGACCTCGCATTTACTGAGCACCTACTGTGTACCAAGTGCTGTGTTTTCCCCTGTTTCTGTGTGGAGTCTCGCACGAAGCCCAGGAGAGGCAGAGACTATCGGTTGCATTTCACAGACACGGGGAACAAACGTTTGAGCTGAGCCGAGCTGTGAGTCTCTATAAACTCACACTTAAAGAGAGGAGTCAAGGTTAAAGCAACATTTGCCTGGATTCAGAGCCGTCCCTGGCCGCCGTGCTAGCCTCCCGCTCAGCTGGAGGACACACGTGGGTGTAAAAACAGAAAACAGAGCCCTTAGACACATCCCACTGAGTCAGGATAGGGACCTACAAATCGCAGTGCCCCACACGTAGAAGCAGAGCTCCTGGAGTCAGAATGCTGGGGAAGTCAGTCACGATGTCATTGTTCCTTCTGGGTAAGCTTTTATTTTGAACTGATTTTAGTTTTACCCAGAAAATTGCAGGGATAACACAGGGATTTGTCATTTGCATGTCATCTGTGTTCTTCTACGGTGCACCTCTCACCTTATGGTGACCCGTTTTTCACAACTAAGAACCCAGCACCGGTACGTTACTGTAAACTGAACGCTGGACTAGTCATTCACAACTCACCAGTTGTTCCAGGAGAAGCCTCTTTCGGCTCCAGAACCCAGTCCAGAAGGCACTTCTGGTTTTAGTGATGATGTTTCCTCTGTCTCTTCTCTTGAGGGAAGGGTTCTCGAACTTGATTTGTCCGTCATGACCTTGACAGTCAGGCATTTTGTGGATGGTTCCTTAGGGTGGGTTGTAGTGTTTCTGCCAGCTGTGCGACAGTGGCTGAGACTTTCTTAAACTCTCTTGTGTTATTGTGAGTGTTCACCGAAGCTAAGGGTGGAAAGCTCCCCCCCAGCCCGCGCTCTCAGCCAGCACGACCATTATTTTACTAGACCGATCCTAGTCTCTTGTGCGTGAAGGCGCCGTGGAGTGATTCTGCACAGTATACTCCAGGGCTTCAGGTTGCTTTGCTGTAAAATCACAGAATCGCAGAACAAAGAGGACCAGTAGACTCGTTTGGTCGTTTGCTTATTAGATGCCTGTTACAGCGCACATAGCTCTGGTGATAAGACACACACTGCTTTACAAGGCCCTCAGGCCACCCCCCAGCTCCTGGGACTGGTCTTTCTGTACCCTACTTCTGATCCATGGTGGGACTTCTAAGAATCCTAGTCTACTCCCTGTCTTACTCTATGGGAGGACTGTTTCAGCCCTCCCCTCCCCTCCCCGCAAAACTCTTGACACTGTCTCCTGCTCTCACCTTCCCGACGGATGCCCTTGCTTTTTACAATGCCGAGAAAACCTAAGCAATGAGAAAATTCAAGTCTGTGAGCTCACCGGTGCCTGCAGCCCATACTCGGCCTTGCCTCTTCTGGGAATGGCTGTTTTTGCTGCCTAGGTCCCAGTACAAGGCCTAGGCTAGAGCAGACGTGGATTTATCAGAAGCAGAGGAAGCCCAAGCTTCTGAGACGTTCACTGGCCTGGCCTCTGTCTGTGCTGACGGCTTCTGGGGCTTGTAGAATGTTTGAGATGGGATCGTAACCATCAATATTTGCATACAAGCATTTCAAGGAAGTTTCTTAGAACATGGTTCTCAAAGAGGTAGTGGGCAAAGTCCCGAGGCATTTTGGGTTGTCACAGTCAGGGGAGATGGGTAGTACTAGCCTCTCATGGGTAGATGCCGGGGATTCTACAAAACATCCCACAAGGCACAGGACAGTTCCCTACAACAAACATCTGGCCTAAAATATCAATCTTGCAGAGACCGAGAAATCCTGGCCCAAGTAGATTTCAGAAAAAAACATATGTGCCTCTTTAAAGCGCCATTTATCTGTTATGGCATCTTTTCTTGTACTAAGTGATATTCATTTCCATCCCTAATTTTGAACTCATCATCTTGGATTCTTTGGGTCAAAGAGGCTTCTCCGAATTGCCTTATTAGTTCAGGCGTCACAGCATTTGGGCCGTCCTGGCACACATGCGCTGGGTTCCCATCTTCCCATTATAGGCTTTGCTCATGTGGTGTCTCCCCTCTTCTGGGTCAAGTCCGTCCATACAAGCAGGATTTAAGATCTCCCGTGTTACAAAACAAAGCAAAATGCTTTCCTTGACCCTCTGGGTGAATTGCCTCTCTCCACTTCTCTGTCCTCCTTTTAGAGCGTAATCCTCTAGAGAGTCACCTGGGTGTATCCGCCGCCCCCTCGAGTCCCTGACCTTCCTTCTCTCTTGAATCCACTTCCACCAGAACCTCATCCCCATCCCAGCTGCACACTGAAATCCCATTGCCAGCGTCCCCAGGAACTTCCATCTTGCCAGATTTCAATGACTAATTCCCCATCTTCATTTGCTGGACGCTTTATCATCTCTAACAGAGCTGGCCCCTCTTCAGGCTAGAAACATTTGCTTTGTTGGGCTTCTGAGATAACGCTTTCTCCTGGTTCTCTGCCTGCATCAGAGGCAGCTCTCACTCACTCTCCCCCGGCTGGATCCTCCCTAGTTCCCGACCTCTAAATGTTACCGGGTACCACGGCTAGCCTTCAGACTGCTCATTCCCGTGGCGATTTCAGCCGGCCCGTGGTTTTAAATGCCAGATCACTCCAGCCCCAGCCTCGTAAATGCCTCCATTTGAATGGCTAATGGACATCTCCAGCATCGCATGGCGGAAACCAAAATCCTCATTCCCCCAAGCTGCTCCTCCTGCGGTCTGTCCCATCCTGGAAAAGGCACCAGCGTGTGTCCTGTTGCTCAGACCGGAGCATGTGCAGCCATTCCTTACGAGCTCTGCCTCTCAAAGCCGCGTCCAGACTGTCAGCCAATTCTGTGTGCTCCACCTTGAAAATATATCCATTATTCCAAATTTCTCACCCTTAATCGACCTCCTGGTTCAAGCCAGCACCATCACTCATGTGGGGGATGGCAGGGGCCTCAAGACGGGCTTCACTCCTCCCCACCCCATCCATTCTCCACGCAACAGCTGGAATTACCTTTAAGATAAGAATCAGATCTTGTCACACCCTGTTCCAGCAGACTTGGAATGAATCCAGCATCCTCTCCACTACCTGGACCCTCTCAGCTCTGGCCCTTGCTCATCTGTGCATTACCCTGACACCCCCTGCCTCTCCTCTGCCCTCACTCATCCCCCTTTAGGGGATGCACGTCTCCCAGATGTTTGAGTAGCTCGTTGCCTCGCTTCACCCGGGTCTGTAGAATCTGTGTGCTGTTAATGTAGGATATGTATGTTATTATAACATTACGCTGTATTCAGTTCCGTATACCCAGCCCCTAAAACAATATGTCGCGGCTGCTTTGCACAAACAGAGAGGAGGTGCCAAACGTGTGCTTTTCCCCCTTCCTTCCCCGTATCCTTTGTCAGAGTTGATCCCAGGTCCCTCTGGGGCCACACAGCACAGGGCTCTCCTTCTTCTCTGTGAGGGCCTTTAGAGAGACAAAACTGCCAAAAGAAGAAGAGAAGTGTCCTTGTCCAGGCTGAGGCTGGTGATGGTGGTGGTGATGCTTTTGGTGGGGAGGAGGTGGAGTATGGTGGTGATAGGCTCTGTGGATGGGGTCAGTTGTATGCCAGGCTCTGTGCCAAGAGTGGAAAAAAGCATTATTCCATTTAATACTCCTAGTAGCCCTACAAAGATCCCCCTTTTACAGATGAGGCTGGCTCTGAGAGGAAGTGTAACCTTGCCTGGGTGTACAGAGCCAACCAATGGCAGAGCAGGTGCCCTGATGCTGCTCTGCCTAAAAGTCAGCTTCTGTCTTCTCCTAGCCCCTCTCCTCTTTCTCTCCCTTTCTGAAAATGTCAGATCTAAATGATTGACCTGTAGGATCTGTAGAAGCACTGGGACAAAAGTCTATCTACCCGGTAACATCTGTCCTTCCCATTACCTGTGCACCGCAGCCTGCATGTCTGTGTGCCTCCATTTTGAGCTTTCGTGGCCAGAAGCCCCTGCCTGTCAGAAATGGGCGGGGGGTACTTTAGTACTTGGCTAAAGACTCTAGTCTGGGCGTTCTCAGAGTCCGAGCCAGTCTTGCCCTGGACTATGGTTGCCTCCAAATCGTGCCTCCTGCAGGGTATGCAAGTGAGAGGATACCTCTGAGGCTCTCTCTCATTGGTGGGGAGGGGGGAGACCAAGGCCCAGGGGAGGGGCCAACTCGCCCAGCCTTCTTCTGAGTCAGCGGGGGCTTGGGACCTAGTCCTGTGCTTCCAGGGACCGTGCGTTTTCCTGCAGTGCCTTTCTTCCCCATCTCTCTGCCCCCCCACTCCCACCCCTCCCATTCTTCACCACATCCTGTTTTCTAGTTCAAATGGTAATGATCTTGCTCTTACATAGCCCCTTTCTGCCAAAGAGATCCCTGTGCACTGTACAGGTGTTGGTAACGGATATTACCCGCCATCCGTCTTTCTTAATCACACTCTGCTTCTGAAATGCAGCCACTTCTAGGGTGAAATATGGCCCCCATTTAGCAGTGCATAACGCCAATGGGAGAGCCCATGAAGGCAGGCCTGCTTTTCCAGATGATGGTGCGGCACACTCCAAAACAGCAGATGGAAGATTTTCCTGGGTCTGGGATTTGGGCGAGCTGTCACTTCTTGGAGCCTGCTCAGAGACCTTTCCGTGGGCCTGCCGCTCACTCTCTGGTACCCTTCGGGGCCCAGAGTGAAGACTCAGGTGTCTTGGCCCTAAGAAGAGCCTGGAGCACAGGGAGCCCTAATCTCCAAGGCTTCTAAGCTGAACTGAGAGAAGTGCGTTACCCAGCTCTGTGACAGGCCAAAGGAAAAGGGAACTGGATCTCCCAAGCACCGAATCCTTCCCCATACTCTTGGTCAGCAATCAGCAAATACGTGCCGCGGGTTCCCACGCACACTTCATCACTTTGTGGCTGAGTGATCCTAGACACATCTTTTAATTTCTCTAAGTTGTCAGTTTTCTCGTTTGTGTAAAGGAAATCATGGTCTGAGCAGAAACAGTGGTTCTGGGTGTTAGATGAGAAAAGTGCAGCAATGCTCTTCATAAAGACTGTGTAATAGTTGCTCAATAAATGCTAGCAATTATTACTACTGCAAGTCAATAAGACGATTAGCAGAGAAACGCTAATAGAGAAATGACATTTAAAAAATACTGAAATAGAGAAATTTTCAAAGCCTATAGATATTTACTCTGTTTATTGATATAATAATAATAATATGAGGCTTTCATGTCAAGATATTTTTAGCTTCCTACTCATCCTTTTTTCTCTCTGGTTTCTGTCTTTCATAGATTTCTTACCAGGAAATCTTTTTCTAAAAAGGATCTTGAGCATCCCACTAACTGAATGATCTCATATAAGCCCCATCACATCCTGGCACCTCTGCTCTGGTCCATTCCAGCTCAGTCCCTGAGCAGCCACAGTGCTCCAGACTCCAGGGTGTGGAAGGGAACAAGGCTGTATCACCCCAAAGCTGGAAACTCTACAGTAGGGAGGGTACATATCAAATCACTGTCCCTCGAAGTGAAGAGGTTGGACCAGAGCAACAGTACTGAACTTGGCGTTCCATGGTGGCAGGTCCTCTGCCCATGGGAAGGAGGAGAGAGGGAAGAGGGGAGGGTGAGAGCTCCATGCCCTGCTCTAGCCTTCTACAACCCAAGAGAGCAGCCGGGCTTTCTTCAGTTCCATGAGTCCAAATTCCACACAAAGCAACATTTGATGAGAAGATTCTACTGCTCTTTCTTTTTTCTGACATTGAACAAGAACATTCCTGGGGTCCCTCTCTGGGCTGGCATCCCAGGATTTGCTCCCCAGCTGTGTCTGCTTCACATATCATCAACTTGGATCTCACACGGATCTGGCTGTTCCGTGTCTGCCGTTAGCCTGTGAGCTCTGGGGGGCAGGGTCTGGGCAGCCCCTCCTGTGGTAGTCTTTGGTCTGCAGGGCAGAACCTGGCACAGAGGTGTCTCCTGGACTTCAGCGGGTCAGAGGAGAACAGAGATCTCTTTCTTCTGCATGACTGTGAAGGGCAAGAGTCAAAATGTGAAAAGGGTAAAGCTTTAGAGATAAAGATTTGGGACCAAGGGCATGAAGCATTTCCTGTGTCTCCTCGTGGGGACATGTGATTCCTAGGCTCTCAAAGCTAAAAGAAGAGAAAAGAAAAGAAAAGAGGAAAGGGAAAGAAAAGAAACCCGAGGACTTTCTTAGCCCCATACTTCCCATAATCATGCCTCTAGCTGCTCTGGGCACCATAAATATTGGAGGGGGAGGGGCGGTCAGCCCAGCCCCCCCACTCTTCCAAGAAAATCTGAGGAAGCTAAATTTGAGCCTTGCCTTCCAGATTGTTCTGAACGTATATTCGTCAGTTTAGAAGGATAAAACACAGGTATCGAGTGTCTTGTTATTTTAACGTACTGTAACTTCTTACTACTCAGTCTTATTACTTTTGGGTTTCTATTTGTGTTCTTGCTCTGGGCACTGTGAATGTTAGGGGCAGGCCCATCTGCCTAGGAAGACAAAGGCAGGGACCTGCCTGAGTGGGAAGCCCAGAAGGACCTTTCACACCTTTCACACCTTTCACGGGCCTTTCACACCTGCATTCATGCGGACGTTCTGTCCATGCTGGAGCCACTGGTGGCATCAGAGGATAAAGACTGTTGGGGTATAGCAATGGGCCAGCCTGCATTCAGGGCACGTTTTTTTCCTGGCAGATTCCTTGAGCCCTTCGTCTCCTTTTATATCCCGTGCCTGTCTTGGTAAAGTGCTAAGTGTTTTGTGCCGTTACAAATGCCCCTTTTGTATCACACCAACTCCTGCTGGTGGCTTCTCACAGTTTACAATAGGCTGCGCATTTATTTCCGCTAGGGCTTTTCAAAAGGAGCACGGGCTCTTCTGTACGGGAAAATCTACCTCCCCCACCCACCCCTGGGCCCCCTGGAAGTGAAGCCCAAGATTAGTTCCCTAGGTGGTCTTTTCGGTTTCCTGAAATAGCCAAGAAGGAAGGAGGTGGTGGTATGAGGCCTCCAGGTGGGGAAAGTTTCCAAGGTCTGGGCTTGTTCTTCCTTCTCTGCAGAAGATAGGACCATAGAGGGGGCGTTGAAGGGCTTTGGGGAGATCTGGAGGCAGGACTGCTGGAGGGCATGTGGCCTGAGCCTCATAGGCACAGACCACAGACACCAGTCCTGCCATTACTACCCCTTGAGGCTCTGGAGCACCTGGAGAGCTGAAAGATGTTCATCACACAACCTTGATCTTGAGTTTATTTTTGTTTTGTTTTTTCCTTTTTGTGGTTTTGGTTGTTTTTTTTTTTTTTAATGTTTTTATAATTCTGTTTGTCATGTGAATTTTTTGAGGAAGGGGAGTGGCCCAGGTCTTTCTTTTCTGGAGAGCAGATAATGTTCCTGGTCAGTGGGCGGAGATGCTTAACCTGTGTCCAGAGTCTTTCTCATGAATTCATTTAATGCCCATGGTCTTAACCCTCTGGGAGAGATGATGTCATTATTCCCATTTTACAGTTGAAGAAACTGAGGCCCAGAAGACTTAAGCATATGGTTGGAGGTCCTACAGCTGGTGTGGGACACAGTCAAGATCAGAGAACAGGTGGTCTGGTTCCCAGGATGAGGTCTAAGCCAGAGCACCGTTTGGCCTTCTGGATGTAAATAGCCCAATTGGTGTCTGGACCCACTGTAGGAAGTGCATGTGGGATGGGGGAGCTTTGGAAAATGTTCTCCATCACCAATATCTGCTCTGTGTTAGGTACCCCTCTAGGGGCTCTGTATACTTCAGAAAATAGAGCAAAGACTTCTACCAGCATGGAGCTTACAATCTAGGGGGAAGACAGTCAGTAACATGATAAATAAATATATTCTCTAGTAAGTCAGAAGTGATAAATGCTGTTAAAAAGAGAGAAAGGAAATTAAAGGGGTCTGAAGTCCTGAGGTTGGGGCTAAAGTGGCGATTTTGAGTAAGGTAATTGGGGGAGTTTCCCCAGGAATATGACATTTGAACACAAAAATTGAAGAGGAAACAATGTGTGTGTATCTGGGAAAAGAGCATTCT
This sequence comes from Mustela putorius furo, assembly GCF_011764305.1. Lineage (NCBI taxonomy): Eukaryota > Metazoa > Chordata > Mammalia > Carnivora > Mustelidae > Mustela > Mustela putorius. The sequence continues at coordinate 2,087,456 of NW_025422439.1, read as the reverse complement.
TAAAAAAAAAAAAAAATTAACCTTCAGTGCAAGGGACCTGAGGCACAGAATACCCTCGGGTGTTTGAAGAAAGATGACATCAGTGTCCTTGAGGAGGGAATAAGGATAGTAAAAGGTCGGGTCAAGAAAGCAAATAGTTGGCCAGATGATAGGAGAGCTTAGGTTTTCCCCTGGAAGAAGTGGGAACTCCTGGAGGGTTCCAGTTGAAGTTTCAGAACCCACACTCTGGCAGCTTTGTTGAGAATAGCCAGGAGGGGAGCAGGGACAGAAGTCAGGAGGTCAGGCAGGAGAGTATTTTGATATCCCAGGAGAGAGGAGGTGATGGCTTGCATCACGATGGTGGCACTGGAAGCGGGGAGAAAGGTGGAGAGTCAGGAAGCATTTTGATGTTTAGATCTCCTTAGAGAGAAAGGAGGGTGTCTGGTGTGACCCCATAGGGCCCCCTCATCCACCCTGTGAAACTGGCTGACTTTGCAGAGGAAAGAAGGCAGGCTTCTTGTCTCGGCTCACTCTTGGCATCTTCCTTAAGCAACAGTTCTTACTTTTTTTTTTTTCCAGATAATTTCATTAGACTCTTTTTTTCTTTCCCCCTGACTTGTGTCCTATCCATTTCATTTCCTACGGAACAGGAGCCCTGTGCTATGCTCTGGGACTTCAGTTTCTATGGTTACCTAAATGGGAAAAATCCTACCTTCATTTTTCTCCTTGTGAATATTTACAATGTGTGCTTGCTCTGAAAAGTCTTGATGTTGAAGACCTTGCTGAACTTAGTTCAACAAATCATTTCTTAAATATTTCTGACTCCAGGAACTTTTGGCACTAGCATCCTTCCTCTGAACAGGTTCAGAAGGGCTGGTCTCATTTCACTCACAGACCGTCTTCTCAAGAGGGGGGGTCGTCAAAGCATCCAGGTCTCTGCTGTCTGTGTGATTTGGAGACACCTACCCGAGCCCATTTTGAAGAGGCTGCTCTGGCCTTTCTGGACTCCTGCACACCGTCTCCTTGCCTGGGACGTCCTGCCAATGCTGCCCTTTAGCCGGAGGACAATACTGCATGCTCACTGCCCTCTGCCCTGAAATGTGGCGTGAAGGCAGGCTTAGGGGTCAGTGCAGCAAGCTTGGCCCTAGGCATTCCAGCTGTCCTGAGTTATTCGCTGGCACTTTCTCTGGGCCTGGCACGACACTAAGTGAGCTGCAGGACAGAGAGAGGAATTGAAATCGGGTCCTGCTTTCGATGTGGCTCCTGTCACCAGTAGTGGTCATTAAGGGAAGATAAAGCAAAACTTACTCTGAAAATAATGCAACTTTCAACACACATGCACACACACACACACACACACACACACACACACAGCAGTATCGGTAGCCAGAAGAGGGTTTTGGATTCAGAACTTCCTTCAAATTGCAGCCACAGCCACTGCGTCTGACCTTGGACAAATCTCTTCATACTTCTATCTTGGTTTTCAGAAAATCCAGTTTAAAAAAAAAAAAAAATCTTTGATGTGGTAAGCAGTTTTACCCCCTGGCAAGCCAGGAGCAAACCTAAGGCAAAGGAGTCTGATGAAAAGAGCCAAGCTCCTGGTTCCCTCACAAAGTAAATTGATGGTCTCCTCCCTCCTACTTCCTTTTAAGAAGGTGTGAGGGGAGAAGAGAGGAAGGAAGGAGAGAGGAGGGCTAGACAGAGGAAGGGAGGAGCAGGTGAGGACCCACTTAAGCTGCTATCCAGAGACCTTACCTACTGGAGAGCTCCCCCAGGTAGACAGAGAAAGAGCCCCTTGGGACGTGAAGATGGATGCTCCTCTGGAAGCTTCTAGAGGCCCCTGCCCATCCCTCTGTGTATAGCTGTGAGGTGTGGCGTGGGTAGGCAGATGTCCAGTCTTCCTCCCGAGGGTTCACCAGTGGGAATGGTGAGCCTCTTGTCTTATCTACTTGTCTACTTCTTAGGTCTCATGCTATGTCTATACCCGGGGTCTCCTGCTTTGTTTACACCCCTGGTCTCCTATAGTGTCTACACATCCTGGGTCTCCTACCTTGTCCACCCCCAGGCCTTCAGCCTTGTCTTTTCCCTGGGTCTTCTGCTTTGTATATACCCCAGGTCTGAAGAATGGATCTTACTTTAGGTCATTTCATAGGGCCCCTTCTTTCTCTCTGACTGGTGCCTTAGCTTTGAAACTTTTTGTTTCTGAAGGGTAAGCCCAAGGAGTCCAGTCCCCAGTAAGGAAGACCTTTGAAAAGGATTTCTCTCTATATATAAATCACATAATCCAGAAACCACAGACCCCAGAAAGCCATGAACATGATAAGGGGGAGAAAGTGTCCAAAGTAAAGCCCTTGGAGATTGGTGATCCCCCCGCTTCCATCTTCATATTCACTGACCCTTGGTTTCTTCATCTATAAAATGAGAACATGAATGCTTAGTTCTCAGGATTGCCCCGTGGAGATTCAGTGAGAACCCAAGTTTGGTCCATGGGAACTAATTTGCTTTCTGTAGATGGCAGCTGTTATCAACATCATGATCATGATTATGGCCATTATGATGGGCAGGCGTGCAGAGGGAGATCCATGAAGGCTACATGGAGGAGATGGCATAAAGAGACTTAGGATGTGGGCAAGTGAACCCTGTGGGAGAAGATAGAATTCTAGGTGGAAGACCAGCTGAGTGAGAGCACAGGGTCCCCAAAGCCTAGAGCTCTTGTAGAAGATGCTCCTATGCCCTGAGATCTTCTTCTGGTTGAGCTTGACCCTAACAGTTTTAACTCAGGGCCATCAAGTGACTCTTTGACTTGTTCCCACCCCCTGATATGGTTACGGGGGTGGGGGGGGCAGGAAGGGTGGGCGAGTGGCCCCTCATTGACACTGATACCTGTGAGGATAAGGTGCACTCCAACTCAGCTTAGTTCCAACACTGACTGACACTATGACAATTAAGAAATCAAAACTTCATTCGTTCTGAGTCCATTAAATCAGATTCCTGGTTCCATGGAAATTAGGCAGGAACCTCACATTGCAGCTCGATAAAGGAATCACTTCTTTTTCCCCTAAGTATAAGAAACACAGCAAAACAAAACAACAGAAAAGAAGGCACTTGTTTTCTAGAGAGCGGGGAACAAACAGGAGGTGACTGCAAATTCTGCCCCAGAGGGACAACACGACATGCCACGTTATTGGCGTTCAGCTTTATGAAGTCAGTATCTCGTGTCTGTCTTGAAACTGGAGAGTCAGAGACTCTTAGCAGAGGAGCTTTTACGAGGATTTCTAGGACTGATTCCATTTGCTGAACTCTTCCCACATTGCCATGTAGTGTTGTCACACCAGCCTGTGTACTAGACATAGCTTCTTTTTCAGCTCACTTAAAAATGCACGAATCGATTTGGCTTTAAAAATTAGGATAATACCACCAAAGCTAAAATCACTCTCTCCCGCCCGTACTCATCACTGCGACTCACATCCCTTTCTTATCCCAACTTCTCCTCCCCAGAAGTAACCCCTCATGCTTTCTCATGCATCTTTCCAAGTCTTTCCGAAATAACTTTAAATGAGTTTGTGTTGTCCCTTTTCAGTCCTTTAAAAATACTTTTCCATATATGTAACCTACCCAGCAGGAAAGCTGTAACGCGTGCATGTTTTCTTAAATGGTGCCGTACTATATATAACATTCTGCATCTTGCTTTTTCAAAACCTCAGAATCGTCTTTGAGCTCTACCCATGTTGACACATATAGATTCAGTTCATTCCTTTTAACTGCAGAGAACATTCCAGCACACGGAGATACCAATTTTATTCTGCTCTGCCCTGATTGAAGACTATTTAGGTTGTTTCAAAGTTTTTGCTGTTCCAAACAATGCCTCAGTGATTGTCTTGTTCATATATATCTCCGTGGGTATATTCAAATGCTTGGAAGGCTCACACTTATAAGCTAACAAGTGGAATGCTCATTATAGATCATTTTTATCTGTGTGAGAAGTGGTTTCCTCAAGGGCTTCTAATCCTCAAGTCTGTGTTTGACCATCTGGTCTCCAGAGTTACTGACACTCAGTCTCAGAGGGACTGTCTCACTCGTCAGAGTTCTGTTTGGATGCTATGAGAAGTGGAGGACTTGACGGTGGTCACCACACCCAGAGATCCTTCTTGCTGTCTCTTAGCTAGAATGACTCCCTAGCTGGGTCCTTCTCCTCTCCAGTTGGATCTCAGTTGTCATCACCTGCAGCTTCAGGAGTGGACCATCCCCAAACCTCTTGCTTAGGGTTAAAAAAAAGGGTGGGGGTTTTGGGTAGTACCATCAACAAATAGTGCAACCCTTAGCAGAAGACCTGAATCTTTCTTCCTTTAGGGTTGAAAAAAAAAAAAGGGTGGGCGGGGGAGGTCAAGATCCTCATCACATGTCACAAATAGCTCAAGCCAGTTTGGTGGGAAATCACCCCAGGTTCCTTGCCCCTTGGTGGAAAGATTCTGGGCATATCCTACCTCCTCCCTCCAGCAGGACTGAGCCCCTGTGTCCCACATGGTGGCCCATTCGTGAACATACTCTTTTGGCTTTTGAAACCCCTTTTCTTACCTCACCTCTCAGTCTCTCCCTTGCTTCCTGGGATCACCTCCCAAGTCTACTACAGGTCCCCAAATCTTTGACTCAGCTCTGTTCTTCATAGAACTCAGTTAAAGACTCTAGCTATATGCCAGGGTCTGTGCTAGGCAAAGGGGATACAAAAAAATGTACAATGTATGACTGTGTCCTCTTAACAAGCCAGGCCAGTGACCGAAGTCTTCTGATTCCCAACACAGTCCTCCTTCTGCCATATGATATGTGCATTTTAATTCAGCGACGTTCTTTTAAAAAAAAAAAAAATCAATCAGTCTTCCCAGCAATCAGTCTGACTAAATGAAGTTTTATTGTAATAACTTAATTCCACTGCCTTATACGTATGTGTGTGAAGACTTGACTAAAATATTAATCCTTAAACACAGACCTTAACTGGAAACCAAGCAGGAGCCCTGATGCTCTTATCGGCATATCCATTTTTCTGATATATGGTTCTCCTCCCTTTGCTCTTAGTAAATGTTGATGTTCAGTTCACCCTGATCAGTATTTAGCTCTTTGGGTCAATTTATCTTGTTTATTGACCCGAGCAGAAAATCAATATAGTCTTCATTTGCCGTCCTGTTTAATTCGAGCGAATTTGATTCTGTGCAAAGTCTGTCCACATTACCGAGGCCTTGAGCGGGCACCACAGACTCCAGAAAGCCTTCCGGGGTCCGGCCGTAATTGACCTCCGGCCATCCCACCTCCAGAAGAATAGAGGCAGCCGCAACTCCATTCCCCATGCTTCGTAAGTCCAAATAAATGCATTAAGTTTGCTTCCAGAATGTGCTGGGTCTCTGAGAGCTCTGGCCTCCTCGTTACACAGCCACTTTCATAAATGCTCAGGGAGGTAAAATGCCTCTGCAGTAAATAAGTAACACTTCTGAAAAGCCAGTTGCTTTCACATTCTAGCAACTGGCGGGTGGCCTCAAGTCTGTACTTGCTGTGGGAGTGTTTGTGTCAAACAGACCTCTGATTCGAATCCCAGTTTCCCTCCTGATTAAATGAGACCTTGGGTGAATTCCCTAACCTTTGACCTTCTGTTTACTCTCCTGTAAAATGAGGATTTGGGATTTTTGTTGGAATTATTTAATGCAGGGAAAGCTCACAGCAGAGCATGGGCTCCAGTAATTAATTATGGGATAACTACTACTGGGCTCTTTTTTTTTTTTTTTGGAACCATTTTTTTTTTAATGGAACCATTGTGCTTTTAAAAGATTTTATGTATTTATTTGACAGAGCGAGAGAGATCACAGGTAGGCAGAGAAGTCGGGGTTGGGGGGGAAGGGAAGCAGGCTCCCTGCTGAGCAGAGAGCCCAATGTGGGACTCGATCCCAGGACCCTGAGATCATGACTCCAGCCTAAGGCAGAGGCTTTAACCCACTGAGCCACCCAGGCGCCCCCCATTCTGCTTTTTAAAAGAACAATTTATAATTACTTTGGGCACCTCCAAATGTCAGTTATCCACCCTATGTTCCTCCTGAGGGCTTCCTTTTGAAAAATCACCTTAAAGTCCAACGTAGCCCCAGGTCTGGGGAAAAAGGGCTGCGACCGTTTTCTTTCTAGGACCTGGAAAGGGAATATACTTGCTCTGATATTGGGATTCCTGTCTAGACTGCATCTGAGCTGGGTCAGCCCAGAGGAGGCTCTTGGTAGGGAAGACTCCTGGAAGAGAGCAAGGAAGCCTGGCCATCGCTGTCCAGGAGTTGCCAGTGAGAAGTGTGATTTCCTGGTAGTGGAGAGTTGCAACATTGGGGACCTGTTTAAAGGGAAGGTTATGCGCTGTTCACCTGAGATCCAAATGTAACTGGTTGTTCTGTATTTTTATTCACTAAATCTGGCAAGCCTAATATTAGGCAGCCACCCAATGACATTGAGCAGGAGACATCTGTGCCGGTAGACTATATGGGGAAAGAGCATTCATGCTTGGATCAAAGATGGCGAACTGACAGTGGTAGCTCTCTCTGGGCAGTAGGATTAGTGGATTTGGTTTTCTCTTTATTTTTCACTGTTGTCTAAATACAACAGCAATGTATGAGTTCTCTCATTAAAAAAAAAAAGTAGATTAAAAGTTGATGAGCTGGATGGAGGGCTGCCTGGTCTGACCAGGACTGACATTTCTTGATCTGTTTCTTCTCCAGTCCTTCTCAGAGCTTCCAGCAAACCAAGATCCCAGTGTCCCACCCAGTTCGACGACCAGTTCCCTGCCCTTTGCCTCCTGAACAAAGCAGCCACCCTGTAACCCTAACTGCCTGTCCTGTAGATGTACTCCACAAAGCCACCCCTCAGAGAAGAGGCTATCCCCGTGGGTGTGGATTTCTCACACAGGAAGGGTATTTTCTCAGCTAATTTCTTTTAAACAATAACTGCCCGAGAAGATACATTAGGTCAGGAATAATAGGTGAAGAGTTAGACTATAGTAATTTTTAATTCAGCCAAAAGAGTGGGCAAGAGAAGTATTCCTATATATGTTTATCCTTGTGTGTAATCTGTGCTTTCCAATAGGCATGAGTATTACCAAAGTAATAAATGAAATCCTCTAAGTAGGTCTGTGACTGGTTCACTTACATTTCTAAGCCAAGCTTAGGCAGATAGAATAACTGACTCTTAAAATCTTTCCGAGGAGGTGGGAGGGGTTTGCCTTATATTCAGGAATGTGTGGGGAAGGGCATGCTAGACCATTTGAGCGCTGCAGGCTTTCCCTCTTAGATACAGCAATAGATAACAGCCAGCATGCCTTAAATACTTATGGTAGGACTGGTTCTAAATGCTTGGCATTAATTCGTTTTATCCTGACAGCAATCCCATGTCCACGATGGTATGGTTATGCCACAGGTAAGACCTCAGGCAGTCTGGCTCCAGTCTGGCTCCAGTCTGGCTCACCTTTTAAAATTTTTATTTATTTATTTATTTCAGGCAGGGAGACAGAGCTGCAGTAGGGAAGGGCAGAGGCAGAGGGAGAATCTCCAGCAGGCTCCAAGCCCAGTGCGGAGCCAGACGCGGGACTGGATCTCACGATCCCGAGATCATGACCTGAGCCCAAATAAAGAGTAAGATCCTTGAATGACCATACCCCCAAGCACCCCCAAAGCCTGCCCTCATTTAAAAAAAATACATATTTTATTAGGAAAATGTCAAACATATACAAAAGGAGAAAAAAATGTGCACCCAGCTGTCAGAAGCACACCTCGTGGCACGGAGCCCAGCTGTCAGTCAGATGACATCACTAGGCTCTTCACAGCCTATCTTAAAATCCCAGGTCCTCCACTCGCACACTGGGTGACATGGGGCCTGTCCCTTCCTGTGCTTCCCTAGGCCTGTCCCCTCGTCTGTAACATGGGAGTAGTGACATGGTGGCTAGTTCACAGATTTGCAGTAATCGAGCCCACGAGAAGTGCCACGCTCACTCTTGGACACGTAGGAAACAACGTTATTGGATTAGTGTCGGTCTTCCCCACTCTAGCGGAAGCCTCAAGAGGCACCCAGCACCTGAATGCCACGCAACAATAGGTATTCAGTAAATGTCTGTGAGTAAATGAAAGCAAAATATCTTATGTCTCAGCCCAAAAGCTCCCCGGCATGTGGCTCCTTGTCTTTCAACAGAGAAATTTTCCTGCCGGAGTTAATAGTTAGAACTACACAAAACCTTTTCGAAATATAAACAGTCTTGAAGAGAAATTGTATATTAATGCAAATGTCAGGGTACCTCGGGCTAGGGTTAGCAAAATAAACTCAACAGTGGATACATTAGATAATCAACACCAGGCATTTGGGTTCTAAAAATTGGGCTTTGATGACTCGGAGCTTGAAGAATTATTTCTAGATGGACTGGAAGTGCTCTGTTTATGTGGTTAAAAACAAAAAACAAAAAACAAAATTCAACTGGGTAAATTTGAAGATCTAATTGGCTTTATTTAATGATTCATGAATAGGTCAGCATCTGCCTAGCAAATCCCAAGGAGCGCCAGAGAGCTATAGAAAAGGAAAGGTCTTTAAAGGTTGAGAGGGGATGGGTCCAGGAAGTCATAAATGAGAAGGAAAAAAAAAATAAGATTATATCGGGCAAGGTAACCTTCCTCTCAGTGACAAAAGTATCTGTTAGGCAGATTACTTCCCTGGTGCTGACCAGAAAATTCTAGAATGACTGGTTAAGATGACATTCCTAGAGGAGATTGAAACTGCCATTAGCTTAGGTATTAGATTTGGTTTGGTGACTTGGGCTTAGCACAGGTGACTTTGTTTTGGGGCCTGTTATGTCTTTTGGGGACAGTCTGAAGGCCAGCAGAAAGTTCTGCTACCCTCTACCTTTGCTAACTTCGAGGCCACTGACAGCAAATGGAATTTTAGGGCTGGCATAGGAGCAAACTCACTAATAATATCAATGATAAATTATCTTTCTGTAAACTGCCGCCTCCAGGAGAGCTGGGTCCCTGTCACAATTCTGGGACTCGTCAGCCTGCCACGGGTGACTTCCTTTGCAGGAGCTGTTGTTTTTTTGTCTGTGAGAGGGAGATGGCCATCACAAGGCTCATTCCGAGAGTTAATGAGTGAATATGACGAGTGTCCTTCCCCTTTACAGAGCTGGAACATGTTCGCTTCTGTTACTTCACGTTTCCCTCATTGACAGTGCCAGGCACAGCATAGCCGTCTTTTTCTGGGCAAGAACTCTAAAGCCCAGAGAGGTCACGTGACTCACTCAGCCTCACACAGCTTTTGCAAGAGACGTAATCTCAAGTTCCGTCTGCCAACAAACCATTTCACAGCAAATGCTGGGGTATCATTGACTTAAAGGCAGGGAGGCAGGGGCAGTGAATGGAGTCCTCTTTGGTTCTGTATGTGGAATTGAGATGCCAGGGAAAGTGGGCTGTCTTGATTATATCATGCAGAAACTGGAAGATTTGCTCTAACTACCATGTTGAGCTATTGCTTGCAATTTGAAATGTTTATGTGAGTCCCAGGCAGCCGATCATGTGGGTGGCAGGTGCAGTTAGAAACATGGAATAAGAAGGGAGTTTATTTCTAAAGGGCCTGATGAATCCCCAAAATGAACTTGTCAGTCAACCCAAAAAATGTAACTGTGAAGGAACAGGAAATTAATGATTGTCCCCCTTGGCATAGACAGGCACTCCACTACCAGGGGTATGATTTGCTCGCTGTCAGCACGTTTCTCTCTCCCCCAGCCTTGTTGGTAGTTATTTCTGTCAATAGGAACTGAGTTCAATACCTCAGAAATGTGGACCGATAAACTCACCGCCCTTGTTGGCTGAAATGAGCTTCCGCGTGACCTGGAAAAGGAGGAGGAAGCTGGATTCCTCCTCTTCCCCTTCCTCTCTTCCTGCTTTCTTTTCTGTGTTCTGCAAATGTTGATTACACCAGTCATGGGTCAGACCCTGTGCCCATCACTGAGGATACAGAAATAAATGAGAGCAAGGAATGTCATGAGCAAACAGTGTATGCACGTGCTCTGGGTTGCACCTCCGTGGAGATGGACATGGGATCTAGGAAGGTGGACAGGCAGGCAGACAGAGGTTCAGCCCGAGTGGTATGGTGGATGGCGGGCTTCTGATTTCATGGAGGCCGAAATAAGTGAGCTGGGCTCTGGAATGGGACTAGGAGTCCTCCAGAGACTGATTGGAGAAGAGGGTCACAGCCACAACCTCAAGGACACAGGGGTGAGAAATGGCATGTCCTTGCTCCTTCCTGCATTATTTCATTCTCATTTTTTTTTCTTTTGCTGCTTCTTTATTTCTGAGAATGATCTTCTGATAGATTTTTGATACTGTCATTTATGGAGCAAAAGAGAGAAAAATATGAATGCTACGGTATTCATATAATATAAAATATAATAGTTCCTATGAGGTGATAATAACATTGAGTATCTACACCATGCCAGTAAAATCATCAGAAGATCCATAAGGACAAGAAGTAGTCGCTGCCTCTATGTGCACTGCTGTACCCAGAAGCCTACATGTAGTAAGCGTGTAATGAATATATTTATTTTAGAATGAGTGGCCAGGGACGCCTGGGTGGCTCAGTTGGTTAAGCAGCTGCCTTCAGCTCAGGTCATGATCCCAGGGTCCTGGGATCGAGTCCCACATCGGGCTCCTTGCTCGGCAGGGAGCCTGCTTCTCCCTCTGCCTCTGCCTGCCATTTTGTCTGCCTGTGCTCGCTCGCTCTCCCTCTCTCTCTCTCTGACAAATAAATAAAATCTTAAAAAAAAAAATTAGAATGAGTGGCCAGACACTTTGCATATGTTACCTCTGATCTCATGGTACAACCATCACAGATGAATAAGATGATAGACACTATTACCTGCACAGAGTGGTTATCCTTTTCAACCTATAAATCAGATTAGTGCACTCTACGCAAAACCCTCCAATGCCTTCGCATTTTACCTGTAATAAAACCCACAGTCCTTCCCATTGCCTTCAGGATGCTTTGTGGTCTGCCCTCTGCTGTTCCTGCAGGGCCAACCCCAGCCCTGCCTCCGGATCTTTGCACCTGCTATTCTCTCCACTTGCACCATGATGTCCTCAGCCTGCTTCTCTCCAGCACTTCCTTCCTGCTTTTGCTAAAGTTCATCTCCTCAGGCCTCAGGTGGCCCTTGCCTCTCCCACTGTCCCCAGACCAACACAGCCTCTCTCCCTCAGTCCTTACCTTCTTTTCCTTTACTCATTCGTCTGACTTTACACTGTGTATTTATTGTTTGTGTCTGGCTGCCTCCCCTGAAACATAGCAGACTCTCAAAAATCACTCATTGAATTTATCATTAAATTTATTTTTATATATTTCCACATTCAATCTATTCAGGGATCCTGTGAAATAGGCATTGATGTCTGCATATTCAGAAAAGGGACTTCGAGCGTAATTAACAAGAACAATAACAACAGCAATATATTGAGCACTTGGCTCTGGCCCGGTGCTGTGTTAATCACTCTGCATCCATTATCCCATTTTATGATATTAAGGGCCATACCAAGCTTCCCCGACCACCTTCTTGAACTGGGCCAGGATTCTCTCAGCCTTCCCAGTACTGTTGAACCCCCATCTACCTCAATAATTGTTTTACTCTTTAACTCTTGGATTCATCCTTCGTTTGTCAGACTTTTATGTCCCCCTACTAGAATATAAACACTGGGAGAGAGAGAGGACTTTTTTTTTTTTTTTTGGGTCTAATATACCACCTCCTTTGTTCCACCTAGAGCAATGCCTAGCATGCAGTAGATGCTCAGTAAATACCTTTGACATTGTCAAATACCTTTTGACAATGCCTAACATGCAGTAGATGCTAAGTAAATACCTTTTGATTCTTTCCCTCATGGGAGAAGGAGCCCAACTTGGAGAAGAAGTCAACCTTAACTCCCTGCATATGTACAGTGTGCCCCTGAGTTTTCCACAGACCCAGGAAGAAGCCCGTGAGCACAGTCTCCACCTGCTCCCTCCTCCACTCTCCTTCTTTCTGAAGCACCCAGCAGGCCCACCCCATAGTGGCCTTGTTTGGAGCAAGAAGGGCAAACATGCCCGGGGGTGGATAATTGCATCTTCCTGGTGCCGTGGATCTCTCTTGACAGTACATCTGTGGCCAGAATCAAGCTATTTCTGCCTGTGGTTGTGTGCTCTGACCCTTAAGAGCTGGAAATGAGGGGATGAGTGCAGAAGTGAGGGGTGCACAGCTCCGCCGGCTTTTCTGGGTGGTCCCATAGCCTACGCACCCTTCTGACGTAAACTGAGACCGGCAGTAAATGATAGTCGTAGGCACTTGAGAGATGTGTGAAATGAATGAATGAATGAATGAATGGGCATGCTTGTTATGAATAAGTAAACACCCTCTTGACAATAGGACAACTGAGGCTTAGGAAAGGGAGCAACAAAGATCTCTCACATTAGCAGCAAGTGGGCAACTTGAGCCTACTTCTCTCAATTCCAGGCTTATTGGCTTTCTTCCATACCCAAGGCCTCCCAGTTATCATAGGCCCCCAAGCTTAGCCCTAGATTTGTAAGACACAGTGCTTACAGGGAAGGCCTGCCTGGCTGGCTGCCCGGCTGTGAGAGTGACTTTACCAAGGGACGCTATGAACATTGGATTCAAAGGACATTCTCTGCTTTTTCTCCTTTCCTCCTCCTTCCTCAGTGGTCTTGCAGGTGGAGGCAGGAACTTGACGGAGGCCTTCATTCCCTCGCCTGCTACCTTCTGTGGCTCACTCTCTCGGAAGGCACAAGATGGGCATCCCTACTGGTCACGACTGCCTGTATCTCTGTATCCTCTCCCCACACCCTTCAAAAATCCTGAATCTCTGTCTTGATCTTCTTTCGGCAAAACTCGGGATACAGTAAACTGAATCCAAACACTGTGCACTAAATGCCCCTTAACCACTTGTAGACACAGCTGTGTTTGTGTCATTCCCCTGTCCAGAAACTTCCAGTGTTTATGACAACAGTCAGCAAACTAAAGTAGACATGCCCCATGGGGGTACCTAGAAGAACTTCCACAAGGTACAGGAGCATGGATATTTTATAAGCAATTGATTTCCAACCTTTATGATTCTCACCCTTTATGCCATTTGGCTTAAGATTCAGATTCCAGAGGTCAACATCTAATTGGCCTAGTTCTCAGGTTATTTGCTCACCCAAAGGCCGGAGGACTGCAAGGCACCCTGACGGATGCATCAACGAGACCATATCCAGTCTATATACATCTGTGGGGAGATTGGTGAAAATTTCCACAAAACTAACAGGGTGTTGTTACCACAAAGGAACATGGATACGGTGAACACATCTAAGGGCTCTCTCCTTCACACTCTTACTCTCATGGCCACACACCCAACCCAGTGAAATGGGACCTACTTCTTGATTTTTCCCCCCAAATATATGAGTATTTACATATATGTCATGTTTCATTGCTTTTTATTTCCTGGAAAAAAAATAATTATTATAATATTTTCCATACTATTCACTCTTCCTAGAGGTCCTGATTTTTTTTTTTTTAATTTTCACATATCCTATGAATGAACCATAATGTTTATCACCATATTGTCACTGTGGAACATTTAGAACATTCCAACTTTCAGCCGTGTTTGAATGATATGGATAAGAGCATGTTCGTGGACCCATCCTTAAGTGCATTGCTGACTCTCCTTCAAAAAGTACTACTTTGATCACTGGGTCTGATTGTACGAACATTTCAGGAGTTTTGATTATTTTGCCAAATTGCTTTTCATAAACTTTATACCAGTACAAGTTGAATAGGAAAAAATATTTCACTGTATCCTCGTCAGCACTGAGAGTTATCATTTGACAAAAATATTTGACAACTTGGTTGGTAAAAACTAGTAACTTCTTATCAAATAAGTGCAAAGTAAAACATACGCAAGCTTCTGGAGAAGAGTTGGCGTTTAGGTTTCACTTGCTCAATCCCATTTTCTTTGAATCCAGTCTTCTGATATTTTATTTTCTTTTTGCCTTCACACTCAAATACAGGGACCTTATTTTCCATCCATAATCTCCCCCTTCTTCTTTCGCCTTCTCTTTCTCTTACCCCAGTGTCACCACTGATTTTTTTTGGTAAATAATATATTTATCTTTTAATAAACTTACATATGCGTGGCTCATAATACCAAGGTTGAAGTCGTGCTTAATTTGCAGACCCAGCTCTCACCCACTCCCCTAACCCCACATTGGAAGCATCCTCCTTCCTTTCTGACCTCCCATAGACCTCCTTCCCAGGTCTTTTCTGCTCTTCGAGATCGGTGGCTTTGTTGAGGGCAGAGGCCGTGGCTTCTCTTGTCTGTATTTCTGACTGCTTCTAGCACAGGGATGGGTGTAGCAGGTGCTCATTAATTAAGTAGCTTTGCAATGGACAGGTGAATGGAATGATGAGCAGAGGGATGGACGGATGGACAGATGGATGGATAGAGAGATGGATTATTATTTTGTTGCTTCTAAAGAAATTAAGAATCATCCTTTTAGGCTTTGGATACCTAACGGTCTTATTATTATGAATGATCTGTAGGAAATTACCTGCTGATTTTCACCACGTAAAAACCCCATTTGTTAAACTGTGCTACAGAGAATCCTGATGCTTCAAAGTAACAAGTTCTTGTTCAACCAGTGAATGAACTATTTAATTACCATTACTCACTATCCACTGCAACTTTTTCTTTTTTCTTTTTCTTCCCCCCCCCCACCCCCCCAATAGCTGATAGACTGGACACAGCCTCTTCCTGCCTGGAATTTCTGTTGTATAGATGAAAGTAACATTTGAGTAGATAGCTAGAAGCGCTTTGTATTCTACGTAAGATGGAGTCTCTTGCAATTGTGTTTTCTTCAAATCTGCCGTCACGATGCAAGGACAGCAGCCACCCCGGGTCCTGGCTGAGAGGTGCAGCTGAAAGGGACCTTACACTGGCTAGACTCTTACTCTGCACCAGGCCACATGTGGGCTGCTTTTGGTGGTTTATGTCATTTCATGTCCATATCATTGTCTTGGGAGGTAGGGGCTATAATATCCATTTGGCAAAGGAGGAAGCCAGGATCAGAGAGACTGTGTGACTCAAGGTCATGCAGTGAGGTTGCTGGCAGAGCTGGAATTCCAGCTTTGACTTTCCTAACTGGGGTCCTGAATGCTGTCCAGTCTTCCAAACTGTTCTCCTTAAACATTTCTTTCTTTCCTTTGTTCTAACACCACTTGGATTTTGTCTCCTTCCTCCATCTGTATTGTAGAATAGATTCCCCTTAGAACAGGATTTCATACTCCAGCATTCCTGTCCCTGTGTTGACACACGGTCTCCTCCATACATACTACCCTGCCCCATACATACTACCCTGGATGCATGCGTTTTATCCTAAAGCCACACTCAAAACCTCTCAAACCCTCTCTCCTCCAAGCAGCAGCAACACCACAGAACATGGACACTGCTCAAAATATCAGGGGGTCTGATTTTAAGGGACTCAGGGACTCAGTTTGTTCATCTGTAAAATGGAAACAAGACCAGATACAACTGTGACAGCCTAATAAAGTGATACATCACCTTGAAAATGCAACTAGCTCTGGGTTTGTTTGGCCAAGAAGCATTTTGGAATGACAATGTGCTTCTGGTTCTAGAAGTCCCTGCTCCCCTACATTTCCCTCTGGGCTTCAGTCCACTCCCTTCCTGCAACCTGGCTGAATTTCTCCTTGCACCTCTGCTCGCCACATGGAAGCTGGCTATGTCCAGGAGCTGGGAGAGCAAAGGGCCTGTGGCCACCTATGGGGTCAGAAGGTAATCAAAGCATGAGGGGTGATATAAGGAAGCCACTTCAAAGGACACATGTAGAGAGAGAATTTCTTGGCTGGAGACCACTCTGTAACTGTGAGATCTGGGGAACACCCTGACCTTGTCAGCGGCTTGGGATTCCAAGAGCTCTTTTTTATTCTTTTCTTTTTCTCTTTCTTTCTTTCTTTCTTTCTTTTTTTTTTAAGGGAAAGAGTGAGTGCACAAGCCAAGGGAAGGGCAGAAGGCAAGGGAGAGGATTTTAAGCAGGCTACACTCTAAGAATGGAGCCCGATACAGAGCTCAATCTCATGACCCTGAGATCATGATCTGAGCTGAAATCAAGAGCTGGACACTGAACCAGCTGTGCCACGCAGGACCCCGCCAAGGGCAGTTTTTATTTTAGTGATTAGCAGTTGGATTGAAATAATTGATATACCAAGAAACAGCACATTTTCAATGTATGCAGTTGGATGCGTTTGGACACGTGTACACACCTGTGAAACCGTTCGCGCCATCAAGGTACTGAACGTTGGCATCACTTCTGGAAGTTTCCTCCTGCCTCTTCCTTCTCTGTTGTTGTTTTCATTAGTCTGTCGGCCTGTTTGTGGTAAGAACACTGAACATGAGATTTACCATCTTAACAAAATTCTAAACTGCACGACACCATGTTGTCAGCACCAGGCCGTGTGCTGTGTCGCGGATCACTGGCTAAAGGATGGCTCCCATTTCAAGAGCCCTAGTCAGCAGAGGGGGCCACAGTGATCTGCATTTTTCTCTCTTCGTCTTTCTAAATCATGACCCTCTAATTACCACCAGAGAAGCCATTAAGAATATGGAGCCTAGGGCTCTTGAAAGCTCAAATTCTTTCAAAGACCAATTTCCCAGGAAATCAGGCTAGTGTATTTGTTCTTCGAGGAACTCCTCAGTGAATTCTCCTGTTGTCTATTTACGCATCCATCCATTCATTTAAATATTCAACAAATCTGCACCACTCCCTGTCAAATATCCCTGCTCTGGGCCCTCTGGGAGCAGACGCCTGCCTTTAGAAACACACAGTGTGACGGGAACGTAAACCCGCCTCTGCTCCTTCCTTCCCTCATCTCTCCCGAAGCCCTCCTTGCTTCAACGTCCCCAGTACCCATTTCCAAGCCAAGCCCTGTGCGGTCGACGGGGTTGTTCCCAGACAGGCTGGGCTGTATGCACACTTCCTTCATGAAACAGGTTGAAATTGGTGCTGGGCTGGCATGGAAGTGAAACATGCCTCCAGCTTTGAAGTCGGACAGAGCTAGGTATGTACTTGATCATGACCTCTGTCAGGTCTCCGCACTTCCCTTGGACTCAGTTGTGTATCTGTACCGTGGGGTTGCGTTGGCCTCTCTGGCAAGGGTGCCGTGAGGATTGCAGGAGATGGTGTGGGTGGAGGGCTCAGGCTGTTGGCTTCCACACTATTATTAATACTAAGAAAGCAGACTCAGCATTCAGTGAGGCCACAGAGAACACGACAAATCTGGCTTGGCTAAATGAAGGAGAAAGTCTTCAAAGCCAATGAGGGTGAGTCTAAGGAAAACTCATGAGTTGGAAAACAAAGTTGCTGCCTGTTCCTGTCCTCCAGATGCTTTTTAGGAACTTCTCCCCATCTCAGCAATGGCCAGGGCTTTTGCCCTAGGGCTAAATGCCGATGCCCTAGGGCTTTCTATAGGTACAGGCCAGTGCCCTGGGAGGGAAGCAGGTGCTGGCTCCCTCCCACCTGTGCTGGCCCTGGGACCCGCTTGCCAGCACGTGGCAGAGGCAGCTTGGCTGGCACAGTAGCCAGAAGCAAAGGCCCCTGGCCGAGTGGGGACGCAGAGGGCGGACAAGAAGCCCCCAAGGTCCACGTAGCCTGGGTGTAGGGGGATAGCTGTCTGGAGATAGCCAGAATCCCAGCTGAAACCAAACAGTCCCTGTGTTCACCAGCACTCAGGCATCCCCTGCAGGCTAGTGGCCCAAACTGCCAGGGCCAGAGGAGGCAAAGATGGAGTGTATAAGGCAAGGAAAGGGGGGTGAGGGCTGCCTTTGCGGGAAAGCAGTTCTTCCCCCATCACCAAAGTCCTAGTCCTCAAGCTTTCCGGTTCCGGATTCTGATGTTGGGTGGATTTCCTGAAAGCACGGTCTTCTACAAGGCAGCATCCAGTGCCACGCTCGGGAGAGCATGGACTTTGGAGATTGGCTGGATTCCTGCTGTGGCTCCACTTTTTAGGAACGATGGGATCGTATATGACTTTACCACTCTGATCCTCGGCTTTTTTCTCTATAAAATGAGGTCGTAAGAGCTGCCTTCTGGGCTTGAACTGGTGAGTTTCCTTTTCTCCTGCTCACCCCTCTCTTTAATAATGGGCTCTCTTCTTATTTCCTCCACTTGTTCCATGAACAATCCTCCCTCCCCACTCCCTAACACATTTTAGATGCTCTGCTTTGGGCCAGCCTCTAACACCAGTCCCTGCCTTTCTTCTCCTCCTTTGTTCCTTCCCTCTTCCTCATCACTGTGTTCATCTCCTTAAAGAGCCAATCGATTGCTGCCTCCTCTGAAAGGCTTCCTTAAGCAGGGCAGGAAGAATTCATTGCTTCCTGCTGGGGATCTCATGTATTTTTATGCATCTATACTGTAAGTGTTCCCTCGGCTTCCTGTTGTAAATCCTGCTGTCCCTTGCCCCAGCCTACACACTGCTTGAGGGTTGGGTTCTGTCTGGGCACCTCTGGGTGCTGTATCTAGCAGAGGGCCTGGTACTCAGTAGGTGCAAAGGAATGCAGAAATGCTTCCCCACCGTGGTACATGGGGCAGCTCTAAGTGCGGGTGGCTGCAGTAAACTTGTCTTACCCTGGGAGGAACAGATGAGCGGCAGAGAGGCGCTCGCATTTGTAGCTATGCACAGGTGCACTGCCTTGTTTATTTCGCCGGGTCCTGCAGCCACCCTGCAGGAAACACAGCAATGATGCATTTAATAATGCATTTACATCTGAGCAAACAAAAGCTCAGGGAGGAGGTCACTCATGCCAGGACATGCCCTTGAGAGCTTTGTAAAATTTTTGTCTGTCATCCAAGTCTCTTCTTTCTTCAGCATACCGCCTGTACCCCTGCAAGAAGGAATGATGTTGGTGTGCTCATAGCTGAGTTTTCGTGTCCTGCCTCTTCTTCTCTAGACCCAAGCTTTTGGTTCTACTCCCTCCCCAGCAGATATTCGGGGACCAACTTTCTCTATCAAAGTGCTGGGCTAGACAGAGGCTTTCAACCTGGGGTCCATGCTGGAGGTCCATGAAATCACACGGAAAAATAATACATTTTTTTACTTTCGCCAACCGCTCATTGAAAGTCAGCATTTTCTCCTATTGTAGACACTGACGTGTTAATAGCCCCTATGACTTTGCCGCTAAAAGAAATCACACGCAGTAGTCTATCATCTTTCGTTTGTTGCAGATCGTAACGTCTAGTTTCTGCTCATCACTACTTCCAATTTATGGTCATTATTGCATCTGTTACTGGGTCTTTTTATTTAATGTGTCAACAAAGCAGCATATATATTATTGTAGCTCACTTTTTACAAAAAAACTCTTTTGGTAAGTGGTTTCTTTTGTAATGTTTTCTGCATTTGATTTTTTTTTTTTTGCATTTAAAAACGTTATTTTAAGATGCGACCCGTATGTTTTGGCAGGCTAACAAAGGGGTCCTGGGCCCTGAGTTGGGAGCCCCCGTTCTCTGGTTTGAGTAACTTTCAGGCTGGAGGAAAATCCTGCTATGGGTAGTGACTCAGCAAGGACAACCAGTACATGGGTGGGGAAGTGGACAGCAGTTTGCCTTCATTCATTCATTCCTTCAGGGACTCATTCATCTTTCTGACAACAATCTGAAAGGCTGTCTAGGGTTTCAGGTGCTGGACTGCAGTGAGGGCATCAGAGCCCTGTCCTCACGGAGCTTTTACCATCTCGCGACCCTCCCGGTTACCTAAGAGTTAAGCGCCGTGGCTCATGATTCATGCTTGAGGAAGGTGAGCCTCAGAGAGGGAGAAATGAGCTGGACGGTTTTCTCTGCTGAGAAGTGGCAGGGCCTGTTTTGAGCCTGTGGCTTCTTCTTGGTAACAAAGGGTAACACTTTCTGATTTCCCTGCTGATTGTATACGTCTCTTGATTCCCTTAGGTGCTAAACAATGGCAATGACAGGTACAGTGGCAGGAATGGGTATTGTCTCTCCCCACTACCCCATTCTTACCTTTCCGTGCTGTCTTTCTTGTTTCTCGAAGCCACATCATGTAATTAGAAATCTGAGCGGATAAGAGTCTTCTAGATCACCCAGTTGTTGTATAGATGTGGAACCTGAGAGGCTCAGAGAGGATGTTAAGTCTCCTGGGGACACACAGCAGAGTGAGGCAGAGCTAGACCCGGGTCCCCTGCCTGGAGCCTCCAGCCTGTATCTTCCTGCCGGAGGACACGGCTCCATGGACGCTCTGCTGGTGAGCTCTCCTGTTTCTAGGCAGCCCCGTCTGCCATCCCAGGTCACCGTGGCCTTCTGCGCTCCCTGGGGAGCCTGTGCACTCCCAGCTGGGCTTCTGAACAGCTGCTCCTGAGAACCCTGTGCCCTCCCACCCCTGGGGCCCATCTTAATGAGCTTCTCTCCGGGATGAGAACTGTAAGGAGCTCTCCATGAGTCCATGTGGGTATTTCATAAATAAATAATCCTCAGTCCTCAGCATTTCTCACGGAACTTTTAAAATAATGGTTCCTTTTAAATATGATGATGGGGGGGCGCCTGGGTGGCTCAGTGGGTTAAAGCCTCTGCTTTCGGCTCAGGTCATGATCCCAGGGTCCTGGGATCGAGCCCCGCATCGGGCTCTCTGCTCAGCAGGGACCCTGTTTCCTCCTCTCTCTCTGCCTGCCTCTCTGCCTACTTGTGATCTCTGTCTGTCAAATAAATAAATAAAATATTTTAAATATGATGATGGGATTCATAGGGGCAGGAGAAAGGGGGATGGGGTGAGGTGAATTTCTATGACAGAGCCGTCCAAATGAGGTAGTAGCTTTTTCCAAGGAATGATGGTCTCAGAGATCGGATGGATTCCATGGTCCTTGGGCATGTGGGGGTGAGGGTCACACCTTGTCTCGACACTCCTAGGGAGAGCCGTGGGTTGACAAAACTTTACCAGGCTGCTGGCTGGTTTGGCTTCTGGGCCTGATGCTCTTTGAGGAAACCAGCTTCCCCCAGTGTCCCAACTCCCATCGTCCACTCCTTAGGTGAGACTGGCCCCTCTGACCTGGACTCTCTGACCACCTGTCTTCTTTCAGCATCTGCCAGAGTTTGTAGTTACAGATGTAGACACGGACAGAGGCGCAGATTCAGAAGTGGGCATGGACGCAGAGACTCGCAGGGTGACTCTGTGCCATCAAGTGAGCCGTGTGATCCAACAAACAAAGCCTTTGCCCTCTCCTCTCCTCTCTGCTTCCCAAACCTCCAGCCCCCATGGCAAGTGCCGGGGAAATATTCACGAGACGGACAAATGCACTTCTGAAACACAACAGCCCCTTACTGGGAACCCCTGTTTGGGCCAGGTGCCGAGGACTAGCCCTGATGGCTTTCATCTCCTGGAGTCCTGACCTCAGCCCTGTGAGCCGAATGCTGTTGTCCCCATCTCACAGGGGGCAGTGGACACTCACAGACATTTTCTCTTTGTCCCCAAGACCGTGCAGCTGATGGCCCCCTTTGTGCCTCTTCTTTCTTCACCGGCTGGGTTCACTCACCAAACAGCTGCAGCACACCCAGCCCACGGGGGGCGTGGCGGGAGGTACAGAAGTGAGGGGAATCTCAGCTCACAGGAAGCTCGAGAGCTACTCAAAGGCACAGGCACTCACAGGAAACTCAGAGCCCACTCTGCACGGCAGTGTATATCCTTGACCTAAATTAGGGCAAAGCGTAATTGCTAGAGGAAGGGAAATGAGAAGTATCAGCTGGAACACCAGCCCCAGAATCTCCAGCTGGGATGCGATCGGAAGGAGGAAGACAGGACAGTGTTGGCTCGGATTCAGACACCCCAGGGCGGGGCCCTGGCTCCCCAGTACTGACTTAGTGTGTGACATGGGGCCCGCCCCCACCACCGTGAGCGCAGGTTCCTGTACGTGAGGGTGTGGATTTCTTTTTTAATGGACAGAAGGGGCCATGGGAATAGCACCACCCCACAGGACTGTGGCAAGAAGTAACCCATGAAGTCATGTCACATCAAAGCTTTCATGTCTTCAGGGCGCAATAGGTAGTATCCGTTGTTTTTCCCCATCACGATGGTACTGTACAGCCCTCCCCGGAAGCTGGGCTCTGCCCCACAGCCAGCCCCGAAAATGGCCATCCCCCCTCCGTTTGCATCCCCGCCATGGCCGGCAGCAGCAGGACCTTGCTCATTGGCTCTGATGTTAGAAAAGCCCAAATCTGCCTCCCTGTGGCTTGCTCCAGCTCACCTCTGCCCGGAAGCCTTTTAGGATAAAGCAGTTGCTGCGGGCTGGCCACTGTCCTGGGACTGTTACCTACATTATCTTTAGTTGGTCTCAAAACAGCCTTCATCCTCAAAATGTTGCCTCAGTTTCTCTCTCTGTACAATGGAGATATCATAGCATTTACATTATTGTGCTTCTCTGTTTTGGTTTGGTTTGGTTTGGTTTTGGTTTTGGTTTTGGTTTTTTATGAGGGTGAAGTAAGCGGACACAAGCAACCCTTGCTACATTTTTTCAGGGCCTGGGATGGATGCCCGAGAAGCTTTCACTGTTATTGTTGTTTTATTGCCATAGGATTTGTAGAAAATACCAATCTACATTACTAAACAAAAGTGGGATCTGCTTTTAGAAACCTCTGGGGGCTATCCATGGCTCCCAGGGTGAAGTCCAGAATTGCCAAGGCCTGGCACACCAAACCTTGCCAGGCCTGACTGCCGGCCGCCGGTGCTGCCCCGCCCTTTGTCATACCCCACCGCATCCCAGCACTCCTGCTTCCTTGCATTGCTTAATGTTCCCTGAACCAAGGCATGTCTCCCCTACCTCTCTGGGACTTAATAATATATTCTGTTCTCTCTGCCTAGAATACTCTTACCCCATACCACTCTCCTTTATCTGGCCAATTCCTCCCCCTCCTTTATGTCTCAGGTTCAATACTATTCCCTCCAAAAAGCCTTGTCTGACTGCACCCACCCCCACTTCTAAGGTCTGGATGAGGGAAATCTCTTTATGATCCTATGGCCCCAGTTATATTGCGAAGTTAACTTTTGTTTTTCTTTTCTACCTCCCTAACTCATGCTATGTCACATCTATGCTTATGTGCCCCAGGAATCAGGTCAGGGCCCTGAAAGAAATTAGGCATCAATAAAAAATCTGAATGAGTAAACAGACCTTCCCTTCTCCATTATTGAGCTCCTTACATTCTCAAGCCATGGTTCTTACAACTTTGAGGGACACTAAGGTGGTGCTAATCACTACTAGCCATTGGGCACTTTCTCATATATATATTGTCTGCATTAATTCTCATGCTAACTCTGCCAGCCACATGTTCATATATCCATTTTTCAGATGAGGAAGTAGAGGCTCAGCATATAAGGGACTTGTCCAGCATCTCATAATGAGTGAAGCCAGGAAACAAAGCTGCTGCATATCCCCTGGTCTGCACTGTTGCTCATGCTGCTGGGGTGGAAGTGCCTGTCCAAGGTTCCTCCCTCCCCAGGAGCTCAGGAGACCAGGTTGCCACTGTTATCAGAGAATGATTAGTCCACATGCGTGGGGCCATGTCAGTGTCTGGGCCCTGAGTCACCTGTTCACACCTCTCTGTGAGTGACACAGACCTCCCCTGGTGTTTATTAAGAGAAGGCCATGTCAGCATCTGTCCCCAGCTGCCCAGCCTCATGCTCATCCTGTGTGAGGCTCTGCTGACTCAGCCAAATGGGACCCAGGTGATGTATTTGTGCTGGAGCAATCAGCTAGGGTGGGGGATGGCAGCCTCACTTGGCCTCCTGGGGTCTGATTGACTCCGTTTTGAAACCAGGATTATCAGAAAGAAAGAATTCAGATGCCAGAGTTGGAGAGACACTTGGCAGCACCATGGACAGCACCTGGATCCCGCAGGTGCAAGAACAGGGCCTGGAGAGGCCAGAGGGGAGCCAGAGTCAAGATCAGCTCAGTACCTTGCCTGCAGCAGGTGTCCAAAGGTGTCTTAAGTGAATGGATGTTGAATAGATTTGCATTGGGCTTCTGCACATCGTGTCATTGTGTTTTCACAATGATACTACATGGTTGGGAGCTGAAAACATACTGTTTCCACTTTACAGATGGGAAGACTGAGGTGCAGATGAAACTTCATGCAGGAGCAAGAATGCGGGTTGTAGAGTCAGGCATATCTGGGTTCAGATCTTAACTTCCAACACTGACCTGTGGGTGTTCCCATTAAAACAAACACCGAGAAATAGCAATCCAGCCTGCTGTGTCTCCTCGTACACACAATCTTATTGAAACATACCATGCTAACTCATTGTATTTCCATATCATCACCACATACTCTCTCTGGCTGATTGAGCATTACAAAGGCAGAGTTGAGTCGTTGGGTCAGAGGCTGTATGGCTTCCAGAGCCCAAGATATTTACTATGGACTCCTATAAAGAGAAACTTGCTGACCCCTGTTCTGCCTGGGATATGATGTACTTAATTAAAGTGGGTCTTTTCTCCCCTCAAACGCAGGAGAAGTGGCCTCACCATGCTCCTTTTTCTAAGACTTTCCAGGCCTATAGATACCGCAGTGTAGCATGCAGGGTCTGGAGTGGAAGGGCTGGTGTGGTGTTAGGAGCACTGGAGTCAGAGCCAAGGACCAGAATGTTCTAATCCTGGCTCTCTCCTACTGTGTGAGCTTGAAGACTTTCCTCTGAGCCATGGATCACTGGGTTGATTCATGTAACTCCAAAATCTGTGTCCACCCAGATTCTCAGAATGTGACCTTCTTTGGAAATTGGGTGTTTGCGGAGATAACCAAGATAAGATCATAATGGATTAGGGGCGTGCTAAATCCAATGGATGGTGTCATTGTAAGAAGAGGGAAAAACATGCAGGAAGAAGGTCATGTGAGTTAGAGTGATTTGCTATAAGCCAAGGGATGCCAGGAGTTGCCAGGAGCCATGGGAAGCAAGGATTCTCCCCTAGAGCCTATAGAAGAAATATAGCTCTGCTGACACCTTGAGTTTGGACTTCAAACCTTCAGAACTGGGAGGAAATAAGTTTCTCTTCTTCGAAAGCATCCAGTTCAAGGTGCTTGTTATGGCAGCGCTGGGAAATGAGGTTCTTCCTCCTACTCCAGCATGCATCTAGGCTATTACAGCATTTACCCAGGCCAGGAGACAGTGCTGGGA
Organism: Mustela putorius furo; assembly: GCF_011764305.1. Taxonomy (NCBI): domain Eukaryota; kingdom Metazoa; phylum Chordata; class Mammalia; order Carnivora; family Mustelidae; genus Mustela; species Mustela putorius. The sequence goes on along the minus strand of NW_025422439.1, from coordinate 2,062,240 downwards.
GGAATGCAGATGTTGTCCAGGTTCTGCCCTTCCAGTTCTTCCTCCTCAAAGACACAGAGCGATTAGATGTAGATTTCTACCAGCTGTCCTGTTACGAGAGCTCTGACTTGCCCAGGGGCATAGAGCAAGTTGGCCCAGCTCACCCATTGCACAGAGAAAGCTCAGGACTTGGCATCAAGCCAGCTTGGATGCACACCCTGGCCTCTCTGTCTCATGGACCAGGGCGAGTGACAGAACTCCCCTCCCCCTAAGACCCAATCTCCAGCTTCAGGGTAGGAACAAAAAGGTATACTTCCTAGGCCAATGGTGAAAGTCAAAGGACAGAGCACAGGGAAGGAACCTAGCACAGTGCCCATGCACAGCAGATGCTCAGGAAATTAGAGCTGGTGAAGATGTTGGGACTGATGGTGATTTCTCGCAAAGCTGTGAGTCACCCAGATCTCTCTGTCACCCCAGCCCACCTCCACCTGGAGGGCTAGTCCCCTGATCCTTTGCCCCCAGCTACTGGGGCAGCTTTAAGCTCCAACAGACCCCGAATCCTGAACTCAGCCTGGGATGAGGGATTAAGTCTGAAGTTAAGAAAATGTCAGAGTCTGCCTTGAGCTACTTCTCTGGCTTGTGCCTGATGATTCTTCATTTCTCCAGCCTGACACAATCACTGCTAGACTCAGTAACAGCCCCAGTGTCAGGTCTTTGTGTTTGAAATAATGTTCCCCTCATGTAACTGATGTTTATGCAGAATCAATCCTTTTAAAAGCTAACAGCCTCCTTATTTGTATAGCCTGAGCTGTCGCCAGGTTCCACTGCAAGGTGACATTTTTTGCTTGTTTTTCTCTCCTCTTTCTTTGTTTTTCTTTGTCATTCTCTGACTGCTCTCTGTGTCCCTGTGTGTGTTCTCTTCCACTCACTCAGGGTCTTTTTCTTCACTTTCATTCTCTGTTTCTGAGGCTGTCTCCTTCCCCAGCCCCCACCCCTTGCCCCCTCCTCAACCCGTCCCCTCTCCCTGTGCTCCATACAGGACGCCCTTGTTCTGTTTACCTTTATGTTTTCTCCTTTTAAATCTCTGTGTTTCTTACTCCTGTTTCTCCCTATTCTAGCTCATTTCTGTCTCTTTTCACATAGTTTCTCTGCCTCCATATTTTCCTCTTTTAATCTCTTTCTATATGATACTCCTCTGGATTTTCTCTCTGTCTCTGTGCTTTTCTGTCTGTCTGCCATCCATTCACTCACCCACCCAAACTCCCACCCACCAAACCATCTGCCCACACATCCATCCATCTATCCATTTCTCTCCTTTCTAGCAATTTCTCTCCATGTTTATTTCTTTATGTGGTCTCACACTTTCTCAACTTGTCTCTCCCTCTGTCTTTATCTCCTCCTTTTAATTCTCACTTTTTCTTCTCCCTCTAAGGATATTAATATTTTAATAGCCTTAGTGTCTTCTCAGAATCCTCAATTCTTTCTGTGATTGAAAAGTGGCAAGCTTCGGGGCACCTGGGTGGCTCAGTGGGTTAAATCCTCCGCCTTCAGCTCAGGCCATGATTCCAGGATCTTGGGATCGAGCCCTGCATCAGGCTCTGCTTAGCAGGGAGCCTGCCTCCCTTCCTCTCTCTCTGCCTGCCTCTCTGCCTACTTGTGATCTCTGTCTGTCAAATAAATAAATAAATCTTAAAAACGAAACAAAACAAAACAACAAGCTTCCCAAGAGCCTCCGTTCAGGAACTGTTCATTCTTTTCCCCCATCCACCTGCCACCCTGACCTCATTCTGTGTCAAGTTGAAAAGGGAGGGCCAGTCTGGCAGCTCTCCTGCCATCTTCTCTGTTGTCCTTCTACTACAGACCTAAGCATGAAGGACTTGGGTCAGAAACCTAGAGCTGAGGCTTGGCAGGGGCAGATCCCATTGGAGAGACTCTTGGTGAGACCAGTGACAGGTGGAGCCTGCCTGTATCCATGCCTTCTGGTGTTGTGTTTCTTCTAGAAAACATTTACTTACCACAGGTTTTTGCCAGCCTTGTGCTGGAGGCTGGAAAGGGATGAGTAACTCTTGAAGCATTTGCTCAAAAAGCTGATGGGCTTTCTGAGCAACCATAGAGCTGATGATTAAGATCCGTGGGATCATAGATTTAAACAGTGTGTTCAGAGGGAAAAGAAATTAGTTCTAGTTGGGGGATGGAGACAGGGGTTCCTAAGAAGGTCATAGCAAGCTCTTTGGAGGTCAGGGCTTTGTCCTATGTCGTTTCTGCATCCCCAGTACTTAGAATAGTGCCTGCTACGGGGTAAGCATTCAGTAAGCACTGCAGTATATGAATGAATGGATGGGTGGATGAATTTGAATAGTTTTGAGGGATTCTTGGGATTTTATCAGGGAGAAAAATTAGAGATGAGCATCCCAGACCCAAAAGCATGATTAAGGCTTCTGAGAAGTGAAGGTACATGCTATACTCAGATCCCCTTTTCACGGCTGACCTGCCCATCCCCTAGATTGTGACTCATGGCCCATCAATGTGTCCCTCACTGGCTATTGCCTTCAGCCACAGGAAACTGCCTCATCCAATGATACCACCTTCTGGATGGCAGCCCTTGGCCAGTGACGATATAGTGATACAGAGGGTGGGGTCCCTTGTCTTTAATCAGGATATTCTTAAAGGGCCACCCAACTCTAGAGCTCCGGAACAACAAACTGAAGCTTCAGATCTAAATGCATTAACCACATGGTGACTCAGCCTCTCCCTTGTCCAGTCCTGCCTTGCTTACTTCCTACAACTGTGTAAGAGGGATCCTTGAAACACCTGCTCTGTGCAAGTCTGTTTCAGAGTCCGTTCTCAGAGAATCTAAATTAAGATTGTGGGTTTAGGGAATGAGAAGAGACCTGTGGCTATGAGGACAGGGTAGAAGAAGCTGGACAGGCAGGGGGTAGGGGGGACCAAATTGTGAAGGACCTCAAATGCCAAGGAAACTAATTTGGATTTTCTTCTGTAAGTAATGGGGGGCTATTATTGATAAGTGGCATATCGAATTAGAGCTGGAGTGTATGAGGTTCACTGGCAGTCAGTATGAATGATAATACAGAAGGGGATGATACTGGAGGTAGAAAATAAGCTACAACACCCAAACCTCGAACTCCACGCCTCTGGAGGGAAACAGTGGGAGGATGATGAAGGATGGTCCAGAGGCAATACCAAGGGTACTCTCTGGCCTCTTTGTGCAACAATCATCTCCCTTCTTTCACAATTCTGGACCCCATGAGTCCTATATCATGGGAGACTGTGTGTCACTACTCAGTGCCTGTGGTGTCCCTCTAGTATCTCCTACAGCTGTGCGCATCACAGATACTCCAGTGGTGGGATGTCCTTATTTGTGGTCCTTTTGCCAGGAAGCAGGCTCCAAAAACTCCTGTCTGTATATCTTCTCTCATAAAACCTTGGCAGAACTGTGAAACTGTGGATTATGGTACCTGGTCCAGTCTCCTCTGGAGGAAGAATGCGTTTGTCTAGAATCCTGTGACTGTTCCAACCACTGTTGCTGTCAGTCTGGATGGGGTCACTTTTATGCAATAGTATGAAAAATAAAGCTCTAAGATTCTAGAGTCAGACAGTCCTGTGTTTGTATCTTGGCTCTGCTGTTTATAGGCTTTGGAAATCGGGGACGTTCCATACCTTTAATAGTTTCAATATATAACCAAAGTTGGGATAATAGGAATGTGCCCATTTTGCAGAGTTGCTATGAGGAGGTCTAGAATCTGTAGAAACAGACAAATTGTGAATTAAGAGTGGTATAGCAGGAGGAGCTTTCTCTTTTGGACTCAGAGGGAGCTTGGCACCAATCTCAATTCTGCCACATTACAGGCTGATGGACTTTAACAAGACTCCTTACCTTTCAGAGCCACAGTTTACTTATTGGTAAATGGAAATCTCAAGCCTATCTTCCCAAATGAGGAGGATTAATGAAATAAAGAACGCCAAGTTCCATCACAAGTAGACAGGAAACTTGGCACTCTTTATTTCATTATTCCTCATCATCACAAGTAGACACACATCAAGTCATATGATAGCATATGGATGTTTTTTTTTTACTATTTTCTTTTTAAATATGTATTTAAAAAATATGTATTTAAATATGTATTTGTATCATCTTGATTACAGATATCATAAATGGTGCTCTTAACTGTAATGAATGCATGTTTAACTTCTTTTAATCTAATGATACACATGTCTCTGGGGTTTAACCATCCTCTTTGTGTCTAAGGGAAGAAGCGATGCTGTCCACATACTTCGAAACCATCAATGACCTGCTGTCCTCCTTTGGGCCAGTTCGTGACTGCTCTCGGAACAATGGGGGCTGCACTCGGAACTTCAAGTGCGTGTCTGACCGCCAGGTGGACTCCTCAGGATGTGTGGTAAGTGCCATTGGCCCATGACTGTGGTGCTGGCCCAGACACCAAGACTGCTTGCTAGAGGCCCCTCCCTCTGAGGGGAAACTCACTCATAACTACTGCCTCTGTGGCCTTCAGAACACTAGGCTCCCTTGGTTTCTTCATCTGTAAAGTGAGATACATAAACCTATTTTGTGGAATTGTTGGAAGAATGAAATGAGACATCAGAACTTTAGTGCCCAATATGCAATAGGTCCTTGAGAGCTTCTGGCCACAAGAGGGTGACTGTCCATTTGAGGGTGAGATAGAGCATGTCTTATCTCTGTGGACCCAGTGGGATCATGTCAATGAGATGTCCAGAAGAGGTTTCAGTGGAGACCTTAATGTTGATTGAAGTTGGGCAAGTTGGTTTTTACTGGCTTCAAAAATGGGTCAATTTACATTAGGGTAAGAGTAGGGATGGCAGGCTTATCTGCCTAAGGCTCCAGAATTGGGGATAGACACAAGGACACAGAGGCTCTTTGAGGAACTTTGTTGCCCATAGAAGAGGCTTTTGGACTGAATGGTTTATGTTGTAGGAATGGCCTAGGATGTTTGTTTCAGATGTAGGTTCCAGGATCCCATGCAGTCATGTTGCTTGTGCAGAGGAGGTTAGGTCCCAGGAACCTGAATTTGTAACGGTTTGGTGAGCATTCTATGTCTGGGGAGGCAGAGCTCATGGAAGCTCACTTGGTAGATATCACCCTGCAAGTTGAACTTCTTCAGCTGGCATTCTATGCCTTCTTGATTTGGCCCTTTCTAACCTCTCCATCACTTTACTTTCTTCTACATTAAAGCCAGTGGAGTGAATTAAATGTGGTTCTCTGAACCTATTCCCCCGTGTAATGACTCAGAGCCTTCGTTCCTACCGTCTATTAGCCTAGAGTGAGTTGTTCCCCACCAGCCTATGTAGCCAACAAGTAGACCTCTTTCCCGATGTCTTCTTTTCCCTCCTCATCTTGGAAAAGTGACCATCCTCTTCTAAAGATCGTTACTGTTTTCACTCCCTGCTACATACATTTGTTATAGCCCCTGTGATCATTTCTAGCACAAACTGGCTTTTTTCCAATTTATCCCACCCAGTAAACTGAGGGAATCAGTTCCCACCCAGGGAATCCGTGGATTCAACTTAGCACCCCAATGATCTCAGTAAATAAGAAAGAAATAAGGGATGGGGGTGCCTGGGTGGCTCAGTGGGTTAAGCCTCTGCCTTTGGCTCTGGTCATGATCTCAGGGTCCTGGGATTGAGCCCCACATCGGGCTCTCTGATTAGCGGGGAGCCTGCTTCCTCCTCTCTCTCCCTGCCTGCCTCTCTGCCTACTTGTGATCTCGTTTGTCAAATGAATAAATAAAATCTTAAAAAAAAAAAAGAAAGAAAGAAAGAAAGAAAGAAAGGAGGGATGGAGGGAGGAATGGGGCCAGGGCTGTGTCTCTGGGGGAGACCACAGGAAACAGAATACACAGTCAGTTCTTAATGTACCTGTTCCAAAGGTAGGGAAATAGACCGTGACTGGGAGAGCAATACGAAGAAGAAAACTTCTAGAGAATGAGATAATGCCATTCAACTGTATTGTAGCAAAGATCAACAGATCTTCAAATGTAGATGGGCAAGTGGAGATGTTTTAATTAGAATTCTTAAGATTATAAGTGATAGAAACTCGGGACTAGTTTAGGTAAAAAGAAGAAATACATCAAACAGAAGTCAAGGGACAGTAGGATTAAGGGGATCAAACAGTGTCCTTGGGATCCCTCTTCTCCTCTCTCTGCTTTTCTCAGCTCCATGCCATCCTCTGGACAACTCTGGCTTGCCCACTCACTGAGAACATCTTTCTTCCCAGTCCCTCCAGCTACCGTCACTGGATTTCAACCCACTGAGCCAGCCTGGGCCTCATGCTCATCACGGTGCCAGTCACTGTGGTGGGAGTGTGGGGGAAGGACTGGGCTTGTCTGAGACCCAGTCGTACCTGGGTCTTGGGCCAGGTGGCACCTGCACATAAATGCACAGTAGTGAGTTGTGGGGAGGCCCAGACTTTCAAGGAAAAGTCGGGTGCAAGCACCAGGAAACAGGCGTGGGTATCAGCAGCTGTCTAGGAGTACTGCAACCTAGCCCTCCATTTTGCATGATAGAAAAGTGAGGCCCAGTGAGAGAGGGGAGGATCTGCCCAAGTCTTCAAGCTAGGCAGTGGACGCACAACTCAAAAAGATGTCCCGGATCAGCAGTGTGGTCCCCAAAACATGAAGCTGGCATTTCTGAGACACAAGTTTTCTGCCTCTATTTCCTTTTCCCATCAGTTCCATTTCCTGAACTAATTAAACTCCCTCTCCTCGAAGATAGCTGTCCCAGAAGAAAGAAACCTCAGAATGCAGAGGTATGCACGCACAAGCATGTACCCAGATGGGCTGTGTCTCTTTCTCCCTCTCATCAGTGGAAATTGGGAAAATATAGAGAGAGAGCAAAAGAACATTCCTTCCCTGGAGGTTAAGAGAAAATTCAGCAGTCTAATGAGGTTGTCAGAGACCTTCCTCTCTAGATTAAGGATCTGATGTTAAAACTGCAACTTCAGGGCTCCATGGAGCTCAGGTAAGCTCTTTTCTGCACCTTCAGAGTGGATGGGGAGACACCCACTTCTACTCTGAACTTTAAAATCTCTCTTATTTCTCGGTAGACTCTTTGTCATAACTGCAGAGGGAAACTTTTTCTTACAGCCCCTCTTCTAAGAAACTCCATATGGAAAAAGAAAAATAAATAGTAATAATACCTTCTAGTTTTGGAGCCCTTTAGAGTTTTCAAGGCACGTCTGCATCCAATAACTCACCGTCTCAACAAACCCAGCAGCAGGTCCCTCACCCCTGTGGGGAGCAGAGTGACTTCCCAAAACCACCACAGGGTGGCCAGGTAGAGGTCCAAGGACATGTTTTCAATATTCTTGCTGGAACCATTGTGGCTTGCTTTCCTGTGACCCAGAGAGGAGAAGAGATAGTGGGAGAGAAGCTGAGAACAAAGGCTGGGCTGAGTGAACTGGGTGTAAGCTCTGGTTTGGTCATTGGTGAGCTTTCAAATCTACGTGGACTTTATTAGCCTGTTTCCTAGTCGTTCAGAAGGGAGCAGCAGCTAGAACTCATAGGTTTTCTGAAAATCAGAGAACACAATTGCAAATGATTAGGGATTTACAATACACCCATTTATGTGCAAGCAGACGAGACCACGATTGCAGATGGTTTTATGCAGTGGAGAGGATGTTCGGGGCCACAGAGATTCAAGCATATTTAATTTTCTGTAATGTTTCTGTAACTGAATTTCATTTCTGGCCTGCTCCATCCATTGGTAGCGGAAACATACTTCTAGTTCCACTTAGGTTTTCTGCTTCCTACCTCTTCCTAAATGTCTAAGTTCAAAGGAGGCCGATGTACATCTAAGCACGGGAGTAAGAGGAGATTTGGCCCCGGGCCACTGCCTGTGAGTTCTAGTGCCTGCTGTCTTGCCTGGCACCTGTCCATCACTCTCTTTCCTTTATGGTATTGTGCCAAGTCCTCTTGGTTCCCAGGTGATTTATAGGCATGTGGTGTATCCTGGCTTCTGCTGCCTTGCTCTCTCCATCCCCGTCATAAGGCCATTTGAGGCCAGCTGGCTCTATCTATCAGATAGATTTCCTGCCCTACTGAGGCCATCACTCTTCTCTGAGGCTATCAGCTCTTCTCTGTCACACTGAGGGCCTGGGGATCTGAGGGGAACTAGCCAAAGACCTCTTGATGGGGAGTAGACCAGGAAGCCACTTGTGGTCGGCTCCTGTCATGCCAAGGAAGAGCACCTGATGCTTGCCATCCTACAGATGCTGTCCAGCAGTGAGGCAGAGACACTCTTTCTTTCCAATCCCTCCGATACACCTGATTTTCTCTAGCCTCTCATCCTCTTCAGCCACCCTGTAGACAAGGCTGGTGCGAACAGAGCATAGGATCTCTTTTAAGGACATTCTCTAGCGTTGGCAAGACCATCTAGTTTGAGTTCCAACATTCCTCTCTTTCCAAGCTCAACTGATCCTTAGCGCTGGGGCATGGGAGGTGAGGGGTGGAGAAGCCAATTCTCTAACACATCACAGATTTCCCATGACTATTATTATCATTATATTTTACCTTCAATTTAGACCTCAACTTCTGAACCTCCAAATTTAAAAATTAAAAAAAAAAAATTGGCTTGGTGTTGGCTTGGTTTTCTGGGTCTTCTGTGGTGAGCTTTCCCCGGGATACTGCAGTCCTCAGGTTTATAGTTTGACCAATTGGGGATGGCCACTGGATGTATGGCACAGGCAGAATAATAGCTCCCATGAGGAATTCCACGTCCTTTTTTTTCTTTTTTAAGATTTTATTTATTTATTTGACAGAGAGAGACACAGTGAGAGAGAGAACACAAGTGGGGTTAGTGGGAGAAGGAGAAGCAGGCTTCTCACTGTGCAGGGAGCCCGATGCGGGCCTCAATCCCAGGACCCTGGGATCATGACCTGAGTCGAAGGCTGACACTTAACCACTGAACCATCCAGGAACTCTGGAGTTCCACATCTTAATGACTGTGACCTGTGAATATTTTACCTTACACGACCCAAGGTGAAAACTAAATTTGCATATGGAATTAAGGTTGCTCATAAGCCAATTTTTAAAGACGGAGATGGTCCTGGTTAATCAGTGTGAGCCCAGTGTAATCACAGGGCCCTTTAATGTGGAAGAGGGAGACAGCAGAGGAATTCAGAGCCTTACAACATTGCTACTATTGAAGAGGGAGGAGGGTTACAAGCTAAGGAAATTCTATAACACTTGGAGGGCAAGCAAATGGATTCACCCCTAAAGCCTCCAGAAAGTAATGAAACCCTGCCAATACCTTGATTTTAGCCAAGTGATAATTTTGCTAGACTTCTAACCTATAGAACCGTAAACTAATAAATGTGTGTGTTGTTTTAAACCACCAAGTCCATGGTCATCTGTTACAGCAGGGATAGGAAATTAATGCAGGGTGAACAGTAAGAGGGGGAGGGAGAGTGATCCAAGAGATACCATATAAAGAATTACCTTGCTATTTAGATTTTCAGTTTTTTCCAGGGAGACCCTCCCCTCCTGGCCAATGATGGAGGAAGTCCCCGTGATTGAAGCATCAGAAGGGGGGGGCCTCGTGCTCCCCTTCAATGTGCTAAACAGGAAAGATTGTTATCTATTAGAAGCGGTATAAATCTGGCAAGCATAACGATGTCAGCAAGGCACGGTTTGAAAAGTAAGCTGTGTTTCCATTTATTCTGTGTAGCAGGATAAACATGGCGAAATTTTAATCAAGATAGAGGATGAAACCAAAGAAAACTAGAGGTATTTCATCATCATATTGTGTGGAGGACACTTTCACCATCTCTGTCGCTGCTGCCGCCTGAAGCTTTCGGCTCATGCTGTTCCTTTGTGTTCCCCGTGCCCCCCCCCCCCACCCCCGCTTGGGAAGTGGCCATTTGATGGAGTCAGTCTCGGACAATCAGGTGATCAAAATCTGTTCTCAGTCCCTTTTGAAAGAACAATTCACAGCTCACCTTCCTTTTTCCAATGTTTTGCTCACATTTCATGAGTCGGGCACATGGGAAGGATTCATTCTGCTGGGTGACTTGTCTCTCATTCACGACAGGTGGGCCATCTGGAGCTAGAAGGTGTCTTTCAAGAGGGTCCCTTCACTTACCCAGAAGGGGCTGGAATGGCTGGGAGTTGACCCTTGGCCGTTCTGCCCCACAGCTTAGCAGGGGCTGTCAACTAGAGTGCCTACCCATGACCTCTCCATTTGGCTGGACTTTTCAGGCCACAGAGGCTAGGTTTGCAAAGGGAGCATCTCAGGATCAAGTATTCCAAGAGCACAGGCAGAAGCTGCTAACTTCCATAGCACCCAGCCTCAGAAGTCCCAGGATATCATTTCTACCCCTTTCTACTTGTCAGGCAGGTCCTTAAAGTCAGTGTGGATTCAAGGAGAGGGACCTGGACTTCAACTGTGGATGAGAAGACTAGCAGGGAAGGCATGGCCCTCTTTAATCTATCCTTGACCTACAGCAGGGACACCCAGGCTGGGGCTCCTAGAGCAGGAAGGCACCCTAGAGATCTCATCAGGCCAGCACCTCTCCCATTATACAGACAGAAAAGCAAAGGCCTCAAAAGATGCAGAAATGGGTCAAGTGCATGGAGGGAAGGAGTGACAGAATCAAGGTCTGATCCTAAGACTCCCTCCACCCCCTTGCTCCTGCTGAGGTCCTGGCCCTAGAGCAGTTGCAGTGGTCCAGAGAGTTCTTTAGCAGCCGTCCTGTGCCCAGTGCCATGAATGGCATAGGGAGTGCCAGAACAAGAGCCCCACTGTGTTTGATAAGGTAGCTCAGAAGACGAGAGGAGCTTTACTTACTAGAACTGCCATGTGACCTTGGACAAGTCCCCCCATCCCTGCATGAACACCGCACCCCAGTGCACGCAAGCTCCTGGCAGTCAGTGCTGCTAAGTCTTCCCCTAGATGGGCATTGCTGTATCCGTTTGATGAAAGACAAAGCCTAGTACCATAAGAATGGGGGCCCGCATGGTGACCGGTGTGAGGACAGGATTCTGAGTGCTGAGCTGGTTTTAAACAATGTAATTTTCTCAGCTGCCCTGTGAGCTAGGTTGTACGATTATCTTCGCTTGACACTTGAGAAAAACTGAATGGCCTGGGAGGAGTGGGGGAGGGGGGGCGCAGGATATGTGGAGAAGCACAGAGAAGGGAGGGTGGGGAGGAGGGCAGGTGCCAGACCATCCGGGGCCTTCATAGAAAGTTAAGACTGGGGGTGCCTGGGTGGCTCAGTGGATTAAGCCGCTGCCTTCAGCTCAGGTCATGATCTCAGTGTCCTGGGATTGAGCCCCGCATCGGGCTCTTTGCTCAGCAGGGATCCTGCTTCTCTCTCTCTTTGCCTGACTCTCTGCCTACTTGTGATCTCTTTCTCTGTCAAATAAATAAATAAAATCTTAAAAAAAAAAAACTTATTTATTAAAAAAAAAAGTAAGTTAGGACTAGAGGTGCGGGGATTTGCACACTGGTGAGATCCTAACGAGGGGTGGCGTCTTTTAGGATGTGTGTCCACTGTCAGTCCCCAGTCCTCCCTTTAAATTCCAGACCCATCCCACTCTGCCTCACCCCCTAGAAATCACCCAGCCGTATTCTCCTTCTCCCTCTCATGCTTTTTCCATTTTGACCTAAAAAGCCATCTGGTCTCCCAGATATTAGGAAGAGCTGCAGGACCCCTGTTGGTCACAAGATGCTGAGTGGCAACCAAAACATGCTGCCTTTTTTCAGGTCAAGATGAATTAGGATAGGAATGACCACTTATTATAGGCCAGGCACCTTCTTGGCACCACTCAGAAGGAGGCAAAAACTACGATCATACAGGGAGAGAGAGGCTGCTTCTCTCCATTTCTCATCTTTCTCCCCCCTTTAATGACTCAGTTGGGCTGTGATTAAAAGAAATGAAACTCAAGAAGGGTGGGGAAGGCATGGAGGGAGAATCAGCTGAGTGAGAAATCACTTTGGAGCCCAGCCCAGGCTCTGCTGACCAGGGGAAGCCCGAGCCCATGTGCTTGGCATTCTGCCCTCCTGGACAGCGGCGAGAAAGGCTGAGCCACGGAGGGGTCTGGCCCCTGGAGAGTGGTTTTTCCTCCCCAAACTAGGAGGTTTGATGTCCATACTAGGAGGAATGATGCTGGCCACCTTTTTTCTCTTAAAAATTTTTACAAATATGCAAAGTCAGGGGGCAACATATCTTTATGGGAACTCAAGTCTTTTTCAAGGGTAGATTATCTCCTATACCGTGTCCCCATCAAAGTACCCTCTGATCAAACAGGTCGAGAGACTGAGAATTCTCTATATACCCCTTCATCAGTAATAGTGGTCCTGATAGTATCATTGAAAGCATGACTTGGTTGATGCTATTGATAAATGGATTAGTGCTATCAATAATATCAGTAATATTACTGACAGGGATACATATCAAGAGTTTTTGAGAGCTGATTTCATGCCAGTCCCCGAGATAAATATTTGAAATGCATCATCCCATTGGATCCTTAGAGCAAGCTTATGAGGTGAGCCCTGTTGTTACTTCTGCTTTGTCCACGAAGAAACAGATTTATTTTTAATTTAGTTTTAAAGATTTTATTTATTTGACAGAGAGAGAGCCACAAGCAGAGGGAGCAGCAGAGGGAGAAGGAGAAGCAGGCTCTCTGCAGAGCAGGGAGATCCAGGTCCCAGAGATCATGACCCAAGCTGAAGGCAGATGCTTAACCGATGGAGCCACCCAGGCGCCCCAACGAGGAAACAGATTTAGAAAGCATGAGAAACTTGCCCAAGTCCAACAAGCAAGATAAAGGCAGAGAAGAAATTCAAACCCAGGTGTATCTAACTCCAAAGCCTATTCCCTTACCTCCTCAGATGGCAACTTCTGGAAACTGAGGATCATTCCCAAAAGCAAAAGTCCTCGATGTCAGGGAGCATTGAGGAAGGGGACACTTCCTTCTCCCTATCCTTTTTTCAATGTCCAAGATTTCTTCTTCTTTCTCTGTATCCAAGAGAGCTGCAGGAAGATAAAAAAGAATGAGTACTGGCAGATTGGGTAGGATAGTCAGAAAAGAAGGAGAATGGAACTGAGCCTGTTGACTCAGAGCCTGCTCAGAAGGATCAAACTTTAGGGTGTGAAAAGGAAGGGAGTTGCCCCTCCCTGGGTCCCTCAGCCCGGAGCTGTGCCTTTGCCTCTTTCCTCTGTGAACCCCCAAAGGGCCCCTCCTCCCTTCGGAGGGGGGTGGAGGTGGGACTTGGGTTTTCCTAGATTATAATGTGTGGCTTTCTCGTAAAGCTTCTGCACCTCTTTATGATATTAAATATTTTATTCTTCCAGTGACATTTGAAGCCTTCTCTACTTTTTCCCTGTCATTTTATTTCTTGGGGACCCAGATTTGCTGGGTCTGATGGTATTTCTGGTAAGCTGGTTTTATTGCGTGGAAGTCATTATCTGTTCAAGTCCGGGAGCAGCCCTTGCCCTTCTAAAGGGATGGGTTTTACCCTTTGATTCCTGGAAGAATGGCTGGGGTGGGGGAGAGGAGAGGAGCCCCAGAGGTGGGGGAAGCGGGGGTGGGGGGGACATAGAATGGGAGCTGCAGCCCTGGTTTGGCCACCTGTTAGCTGCAGGAGAGGAGCAAATCTCTTCAGGGAAGGCAGCAGCCATTTGGAGGGACTGTGCTGGAGCCTGAAAGGGCACTTCAGACCCGCCTGCCTGGGGAGGGGCCAATGAAATGCTGAGCTTCCTTTCAATGTCCGAAATCCTGACCTCAGGATATATGTGCTCTGAGGGCAGATTGCTAGGCTGGAAGCCTCTGAGAGTTGGGAAGGGCGGCGTGGGTTGGAGGGTGAGGCTTAACTCATCGTTTGGTGGGAAAGCAAATATACAGGGGGAATAGTTCTCCATGCTTTTGCTTCCCTTCCCAACGGTGTCCCCGGGAGAGCGTTTACTCCCACCACGATCCCTACCTTCAAGGGGTCAGTAAAGTGTTGAAGAGCACTGTTTCCGGCTTCAGACAAACCCGGGCCCCGAATCCGCTCTGTCTCTCATTAGCCCTGTGACCTAGGGACAATTCAACCTCTGAGTCTCAAGCTTCTGTTGAGTAAAATGGGGCTTATCATACCCGCCGCAGCTGCTCTGGGCACTAACTGGGATAATGCGTTCACAGTGGGCCAGCCCCTGGCCCTAAGAAGGCACAGAGCACAGTTGCTGCTACTATTACTGGATATTTCCTGCGGGGATGATGGGGATGATGAGGCCTGAGATGGTCGGGTGGTCGCTCTGTTCCAGAGCCTCTGATGTGGGTCTCATTCTTACCCCTGTCTTACAGATGGGAGAACTAAAGCAGAGTGAACCTGGGCTCCTCACTCAGGGTCAAACAGCTTCTGAGTTCTAGAACGGGGAGTTGAAGCAAAGCAGCCTGGTGCCAGGACCCTCTGCCCTTAGAGCCCCTTCTTCATTCTTTGCCCTGGTTGGCTAGTATTTCACGGAAAGAATGTTGGATCTCTGACTTCGTCTGATTGGTGGGCATTTTGAGTGCTTTCAGCTTTAATCTATTGTAGTGTTGCTCCGAGCATCTTGGGGCAGAGGCTGCTTTGTGTTCCGAGTTACTTCTTCCGCATAGATTCCCAGAAGTCTGTGAGGACAGTTTTCAAATTCCACGATTTGGGTGAGGGTGTGGGGTGGATTAAAATAAAGGGGGGTGGGTGCGCCTGGGGGGATCAGTGGGATTAAACTGCTGCCTTCGGCTCTGGTCATGATCTCAGGGTCCTGGGATCGAACCCCACATAGGGCTCTCTGCTCAGCGGGGAGCCTGCTGCCCTCTCTCTCTCTGCCTAATTGTGACCTCGCTCACTGGCATATAAGTAAATAAAATCTTTTAAAAATATAAATAAATAAATAAATAAAAAATGAAGAGTGGGGAGCCTGTGTGGCTCAGTGGGTTAAAGCCTCTGCCTTTGGCTCAGGTCATGATCTCAGGGTCCTGGGATCGAGCCCTGCGTCGGGCTCTCTGCTTGGTAGAGAGCCTGCTTCCTCCTCCCTCTCTCTCTCTGCCTGCCTCTCCGCCTACTTGTGATCTCTGTAAATAAATAAATAAAATCTTTTTAAAAGTAAATAAATAAATAAAGAGGGGCAGGACCATCTCTGGTTTTCAGGACTACCCCCTGAGTCAGGGGTGCTGGCTTTCTTTCAAGATGCAGTTCATGCAGTTCAAGGGCAGGCTAGGGTGTTGGGCTGAAAGCGTCCCCTTGAGGAGGGCAGTGAGCCAGTCAAAAGGAAGCCTCAGGGCCTCGAGCACAGTGTGTGCTCGATGCATGGGGGAGAGAGCACCAACACAGAGGAGCTGGCAGGTAGAAGGAAGCGAGCGGGCAGGACTGGTGTCTCCTTGAGGACACCAGCGGGTGGGGGACGGTGACCACAAGGGTCCCCGTGGCTGTGCCCCGCACCTGGGAAGAACCACTCCCTGGCTGTTGGAATGCTGTCAGTTAAACACGTTTGTCTTAGCTCTGAAATGAAAACCTGGAACAATTCTGTTCATCTTAATTGTGGTGGTAGAACTGTCTCCATTTATAAGGTCTTCTCCCCGTCAGTCTTCAATCTTCTTTTAATTTTTGTTTGTTCTAAATAGCTCAGGCTCTATGTAAACTAAAATAAAACAAATGGACACTCTGCTGAAGTATATAAAGAAAAAACACAAACCACTGTCCTCTTTCCCGTTCACTTTGGTCCCTCTCTATATATCTTTCTATAGATTTTCCTCCATGCATATGCAAATCTAAATAAGAATTTATATCCGTAAGTTTAAAAATAGAAGCATAAAAAGCATACAGTAGTTGTGTTTCCTTGAGGCAACTTACTGTGTCAGAACTGCATGTCTTTATACAAACTTTTCCCTTTTTTCAAGACAACTGGCTTTTTAACTTGATCTTAACCGTATGTAAACCTCCTTCCTTCTGTCAAAGATGAAGATGAATAAATTGAAGCCAAAAGCACAGGAACTATGCTTGGCTTAACCTAAGTGTCCTAAACCCCAGGCTACAAATCTGTCTTCCACAGATTTCCACAAACTTCTTTTATTTTTATCATGGGTCTTGGGGTAAGTGGACGAGAAATTGTGTCATCAGCATCATTATTATTAATCTGAAAAGTTAGCCTTTTCCCTGGGTTCTCCAGCTTCTCCCTGAGCCCTGCCTTGTACATCTTCACCACCGGCCCAGATACTCTTGGAGGCTGTAGAGGTCATCCAGGGATGGGAAACAGTCAGCTTGGAACCCAGGCCACCAGCCTCTCTTGAAACCTTTTAGCCTTCGGGTAGCAGACAGTAAGGGTTCCTAAAGCCCTCACTAGCCCATTTCTTCTCACTGAGAAGATAGCATCTGAATAGCATTATACACATTCCTAGGACAGTGGGCTGGTTCATCAGAATTTTTCCAGTGCAAAGAGCAGACTTGGCCGTGAGACAGAGTTGGGGTCACTTCCCATCCCTGTCGCCGGGAAGCTGTGTGACTGTGGGTAACAGCTAAATGTGCCTGAGTCTCTGTTCCATTGTCCATAAACTGGGAATGAGCCCCACACCTTAGGGTATAGGCCAAGTTCAGTGCGTATAGACACGCATGAGCTGGACACAGTTCTGGAACCTTCCTTTCCAGGGCCAGTTCCTATAGGTAGAGAGGAGCTTGGTGAGCTAGGAAACAGGGTCCAATGGGTGCTTGCTTTTTGATACCGCCTGGCAGTTCTCCAGTTCTCAGTGGGCAGTAACTCTGGAGACAATCCACCTGAACTTGCACACGGCGCACCTAGAGATAGCATCAGATCCTAAGTCAAAGGGTCAGTCCCACAAGATTGCCCTTCAACTTCAGAGGCCAATCACAGCTTGTCACCTGTACTTCTTGACTGACCAGGTATAGTTTGGAGGTTTCCATGACCCTCTCCTTGGATTCTGTGCATTTGCTAGAGTGGCTCGCGGAGCTGAGAGAAACATTGCCTTTTGTTTACCATTTTATTGTAAAGGATAGAGATGACCAACCAGGGGAAGGGGTACATAGGACAAGGTAAAGGGAAAGAAGCATGATATTCTTGCACCTCTATGTGTTCAGTATTCACTACCTGGGAAGTTCTCCCAACTCTATCCCTTTGGGTTTTTATGGAGGCTTTATTTACATAGGCATAAATGATTAAATCATGGGCCATTAACAGATGGTGCAACCTCCAGCCACTATCTTCTTACTGGATCCCAAAGGTTCCAGCCCTCTAATCAAATGGTCAGTTCTCCTGGCAGTGAGTACCCCAACCTTAAGTTCTTTCCAAAAATCACCTCATTAACATAAACTCAGGTATGATTGAAAGGAGTTTCTTATAAATATCAAGAAACCTTATTAGCTCTTATCACTTTAGGAAATTCCAAGGGTTTTAGGAACTCTGTCTAGAAGTAAGAATAAAGATAAAATATCTATATGTCTTATTATAAATCACAATATCACCCACAGGATCTTTTTCTGGCTTTCATTGATCTTCAGTAATTTTTCTTACCATCCACGTGGGGGAAAGGTAATTCTAGAAGCCCACTCTCATGCGGATGATACAGACCTAGGTAATAAAATGACCCTGTTCTTCAACCTGGCTCTGCTCACTGTGTATTCTTACTTAAACCCCTTAAGCCTTCTAAAAATGACAAGTGTTGAACTTGATTTTTTCTGGGCTCCTTCTTCCCCTGCAACATCCTACAAGTCAAATCTCTTGGATCTCGAGAGGGAAGACCCTGAAGATGAGCTTCTATGGCAGGCAATGGGGCTTGTGCTCCCCCCACCCCTGTGTCCCCTGAGAGCTCTTCCTTCATACACAGTAAACCTTGGGGAGAAGACGGAGTTCTCCAGATGGTGGGATTTCCGGCAGAAGCATTGTAACCAACCCCCGTGATTTTGTTGTTGCCTTGTTTAGATAATGAGGCATTTCAACTGACTTTTCCTTTTTCAATTATAAAGTTATTATATATACACATAAGCATGTTTAGAATACAGAGAAGGAGGAAGAAAGGAAAATATCACCCAGAGTCATGCCATCTCCAATAACCACCATTTTAAAGTATTGGTATTTCCTTTTAGTAGTTTTCCCGTGTGATATATATTTACCAGTTTTATTGTGGAGTATCAAATACATGTAGAAAAATGTGTAAAAAACATCACAAGCAGTTTCATCAGTAGTAAATATGGGATGCCATTCCAATCATCACCAGGTCAAGAATTAGAATATTGCCTGCATTCCAGAAGCCTGTTCTTAACACACCCACTATGACTCTATTTCCCATTTTAGCACTTTCTCCCTTTCCAGAAGTAGCCACAACCTTGACTTTTATGAGAATCATGCCCCTTATCTGTTCTATATAGTTTCTCCATGTATATGTACAAAGAACAACAATTTTATTTTATTTTTGCCTTTTAGTGGCAGATTCTCTGACATTCAACACATTTCATTAAGCTAGCTAAAAACCCGTCTTCTCTTTTAGTTGAAGCAAAAACCACTTATCAGCTGGTCCACAGCTTCATTTAAATCTAAACTGCATTCCTAACACTACACGTGAGTTCCTAATGTAGTTGGACCCTCTGTTAGACCCCAAAGTCACAGGAGTGAATGGTGTCCGTCGCTGACAAAGAGCTCGGTCTATTTACCCAGCCAGGAATTGATAACTTCGGGTCCCACCACCCAGGATCACACGTGGATGCCTCTTTTCAGCACATATACAGAGTAAACTCTCCCTTTCGAATGATTCCCTCTGGTGTAGACTCGGGCCTGGGATGGGCTGCCTCTTCCTGTCCTTTGAGTTTTTGGCACCTACAGGAGCATATATTTTTTTTTCCCCAGCTGGTCTAAACCTTGCAGGCTTTTTCTAAGGCATATTTTTAAATGTTACATCCTGAGTTCATCCTGGGTAAGAGAAAAACCTTTTAGGCAAGGGGTGGGGGTAGAGAGAGAAAGGGAACCGATGTCTCTTGAGCTACAGTGAAGTGTAACTTCGGATCTTGGGATCCACCCAGCACACCAGGCAAATGGTATCACCATCCCCGTTCTGCATGTGTAGAAGCCAACCCAGGGAGGGGAGTGGCATGCCTAGTGCCACTCACATTGGGATTGACGGCCTTGGGATCAGAACCCCAACTGCAAGGGTTCCAGTAACCTTGTTGGAACGGTTGAGAGCCCTGGTGTGGGGTCAGACCCACGCTGAGCTAGTTGGTGACACTGCTCAGTGATGTATTAACCTTCTCGTACGCACAACAGCACCTCAACGTGGGGTTGCCTGGAGAGCGAGGGGAGGGGTGTGCACTCAGCCCAGAGTCTGGCTGATACTTAGTATGCAGGACAGAGCAGCTAGAAGAGAGTAGGACAAGATGCCGGGGAGGCCTTGGAAAAAAAAAAAAAAGGAAGATAAAGCACCATTCCCCCGGGGGCTGGATGGTTAGCGCTGGCGGTGGCTGGCAGGGCTGTGAGTCTTAGAGGTGGTCCTTAGTCCGCAGCTCATGCGTTTCTTCTCACCCACCTCCATTCCTCAAGGTCCAGTGTCTATGGCATCTGTCTCCATTCAGGGGTAGATTTTTTTTTTTCTTCCTTCTCTTAAATTGCTCTCTGCAACAACAAAAAAAAATTAAAATATGCAAACCACCCAAAATTACACTCAACATACGCTGAATAAATATATACCCACAGAAGCATATGTTCAATGGCTGCTGCACCGTGCTTTTCAAAGCCAACGAGCTTATAAAATCATTTCTCACGCAGAGCCCGGGCGATCGATGAGAAGGTGCGGTATGAGGACACAGCCACAAGCTGCAAATAGAGATTTTAGTTACAAAGAATGGGGAAGGGAAGGAGCCAGCGACGGGGCAGGGATCGGAAAGACCACGCCTTCCGCCTGTCCTGATAAAAGCCTGGCTCTGGCCTCTGAAACCAATGGCTCACCGCTAGGCACAGCAGTGGGTGAGAAGGAGCATTTGGGGATCAGGGTCTATGGGTTCAAATCCTGGCTCTGCCACTTACTGTGTAATACTGAGATAGGTTGCTTTAAACCATTTTGTATCTTAGTCTCTTAGTATCCAAAAAATGGGTACAATAATAGTACCTACTTTACATGATTGTAAGGAGCGGGTGTCACCAAAGAGTTAAGGAAACCAAATCCTGGTTTCAGCTTTCCTGGGTCTGCCATTGACTGTCTGTGTGATGTTGGGCAGGTTAGTGAACCTTGCTGTGCCTCAGATTCCCCATCTGGTAAGTGAGCATGGTAATAATATCCACCACCTCGGGTTACTTTGAGGAAAGGCTGCGATCTTTGGGCATTCAGCTCCTAAAATGGGACCTGGCTTCACAGGAAGTGCTCAAATAATGTTAGAAAGCCATTTCTTGGCCAGTGTCATCTTGCACATCAGTCGGTAGCATGTGTACCTTGTCCAGGGTCTCATGGCTCTGTGCCACACCCAGAGAGAAAGGACGTAAGGCTTCTTAACACTAAAATCTTAAGTTTATCTGTAATGGTGACTTGAAGCAAGTCCTGTCCCAAGCCTCAGCTGCCCACTAGTGTACCCTTTTCTGAGCAGCTGGGAAGAGGGAAGGATATGCCTGGCATCGGGGCACTGTGCCACCCATGTCCCCTTCCCTCCCAGCACCCTAGCACCACCAAGTGCTTGACCTAGGGCAAGGTGGTTCAAATCTGGTCTCGGCAGCAGAGGGCTCCTTCACTGGGGACTGTCTTTAGCCCAGAAGGCACAGCTTAGGAATGGGGCAGGCCTGAGCTGAACCTCAGTTCCAGCTGCTCACTGCATGGCCTTGGGAAGGCCCCTCTTCTCTGAGTCTTGGGGTCCTCTTCTTCCAAGGGCGAGCTGAGTCTGTCTGGCAGTCACAGGAGGCTGGAACAATAGAACGCATGGGGAAGACCTTTAGCAACCTTGACACACACAGGAAAGGACCATGACCTGATATCCTGGCTCGGCCACGTACTTGCCCTACAGCCTGGGGACAAGTTACCAAAGCTGCCTGTGCCTCGGTTTCCCCCTCTGAAAAATGAGAACAGTAATGCCTATGCCATCGGCTGTAGTTAACAGTATGAGTTAATTTTCTGTTTTGTTTTTTTCTTAAGATTTGTTTATTTATCTGAGAGAGAGAGAAAACGCGAGCAAAGGAGAGGGGCAGAGAGGGAGGGGGAGAGAGAACTTCAAGCAGAGTCCCCATTGAGCATGGGGCCCAATATGGGACTCGATCCCAGGACCCTGAGATCCTGACCTGAGCGGAAATCAAGAGTTGGATGTTTAACCCACCGAGCCACCCAGGTGCACCAACATTATGAGTTCATGTTCTAATTTTTTTTTTTTTTAGATTTTATTTATTTATTTGACAGAAAGAGAGAGGTCCCAAGCAGGCAGAGAGGCAGCCGGGGGTTGGGGGTGGAGAACGCAGGCTCCCCGCTGAGCAGAGAGCCCTATTCGGGGCTCTATCCCAGGACCCTGGGATCATGACCTGAACTGAAGGCAGAGGATTAACCCACTGAGCCATCCAGGCGCCCCATTATGAGTTAATGTTCTAAACACATTTAGAATAGTGCCTGGCACATAGTAAACGCTATTAAGTGTTAGCTGGCACATAGTAAACGCTCTTAGCTGTTATTATTATTAATGAACTACACAAAGGCTATTTATTATAATCCCTAGACAGTTACCAAAGAGACGTTGAGCAGGACTCCTGCAGGATTTTCTTGGGAAGGTGTTTGCTGTTTTCCCTTACCTCAGCTCCCTGTGCTTATTTGTGCCATATTAAAAACCTGTAAGTCCTGTAAGAATATTATTACTTATTCTTCGCCCTAAGTTAGACTAGAGGCTTTTTAAATTTAATTTTATTTATTTAATCGACAGAGAGAAATCACATGTAGGCGGAGAGGCAGGCAGAGAGAGCGAGAGGGAAGCAGGCTCCCTGCTGAGCAGAGAGCCCGATGCGGGACTCGATCCCAGGACCCTGAGATCATGACCCGAGCCGAAGGCAGCCACTAAACCCACTGAGCCACCCAGGCGCCCTAGACTAGATGCTTTTTGAAGGCTGGGCTAAACCCTTGTGGACTCAGTGGCCTGGAGGACAGTAGGCTTTGAATAGGCACATGCTGAACTGAATCCCTACTCCGTGCGGTGTTCTGGGGAGCTCCAGAGAGAGAGGTGGAAGGTTTCGTGACTCCAGCCAGAAGGAGGGAAGGGGCTGGAGGGGTGGGCTGCAAACAATAGCCTTAAGCCTCTCCTACAAGAGCAGTCTTTCTCCGTGGTTCCCAGCTCAGGTGCCTCTGGCTACCTGAATCCAGCACCTGACCTCTCTTGGAATTTCTGTGAGCCTCCGGCAGAGAATTGTAGGATGCCCGAGCTGTAAGGCCCTTGGAAACCAGCTGCCACCTTGCTCGTGTAACAGAGAGGAAGGCTGAGGCATGAGAAGGGAATGGAGATGCCCCAAACAGAGGCTTCTAACTACCTGTGCTCCTCTCATGGGAAAGGCTGGTGGCCATAACTTCAGACAGTTAGCCGTGATCGACGTGTGTGCCAGGGAAGCCAGCCACACCTTTCAACACTGCCAACATTCTTGAGCCTACTACTAGTCTGGAGCATAAGCCATCTTGAACCATGACTCACCTCCCTCTGGGGGTTTACCCAGCGCCTCTTGTCGGTCTAGATTCTCCTGGAGGTCAGGCACCCACTACCCCTTGTACTCTTTTGTGTCTCTATCAGAAAGGAGCTGTGTGGTGCTGAGAGCCTGGGATTAAAGCCAGACACACCCATGTCTGCCACTCCCCCTCCCCTGGCTCTACTCCTAGAAAACTGAGTGACAGAGGAAAAGCCCTTCTGGACTTTTCAAAGTCTGTTCCCTCTTTTGCAATGTGGGGCTGGTAACAGCGAGCTCGTAGAATCGTGGGCCTCGAGCAAAGCAGACTGAGGAGAGCACCCAGTGGGATGTCTGGCTCACAGTAGGTGCTCAGAGCGCGCGAGTTTCCTTTCTCACGTCTCTGGGAAGTGTGTGTTGAACACGGCACAGATGACGGGTCCGTGGGGAGAGAGGCCTGTCGCTCTTTCAAGGGAACTCAAGACACAACTAAGCAACGTGACCAGACATCTTATGGCATTCCAAAAATATTTTCCGGGTATCAGATATTAAAGTGATGATGATCACAGTGACGACTTTTGTAACGCTTGATGTTTTATCATGCCCAGGCACTGTGCTAGGGATATTCGATGTCTAAGGCTTTCCCACCCCCATGGCAGTTCTACTGAGGTGTACGTCTGTAGTCTCAGTTTACAATGAGAGGCTTGAGTCTTAAAGGGTTACTGAAGTTACTGGCTGGTATTACGAGGCTGGTGAGCGGCAGAGCAAGGTGGGAGTCTAGCCAGGGCTGGCCCGAAGCCAAAGGCCATGCCAGCGTCTCCATCCCCCGTGCTGGGCCCTGGGATGGTGCTGGAAAGAGGAAGCTGTGTGTCTTCTACTCTCTCTCCTCAAATAGCGCACAGATGCCTGGGGAGATAGACTGTGAACCAGAAGCCATGGACCTGCTAGAGCGGTGTTTGTTCTAGAGCAATTCTTAACATAGGAGAGAAGGAAAAATGGCGCCGGCTGACTCTGGGCATCAGAAGGACATAGCAAACTTTCATACAAGATGGTTGTTTGTCCATCATGGCCCTGAGGGTTCCCAGCACACCCAGGGTTCCTGTGGGTCTCAGGTCCATTTTTAAATGGGGAAACAATGATCAGAAATGTATGGTGACTTGCCCAAAGTCATACAGCCAAGAATAATGAGCAGCATCTGGATTAGACTTTTCTTTCTCTCTCTCTCTCTCTTTTTTGTCTCTTCAGCATCCTTCTGCTTCTGGAGTTGGGAGGGCATCTGCAGAGGGAGACTGTTTAAGCTGTCACTTAGAAGGTATATAGGATTTTTTAGGAAGAAGAAGGTAGGCCTCGCTCAGGGGCAAGGCATGGACAAAGGTACTGAGGTCAGACCCGGCAGGGGCCATTGGCTGTTTGCCTCCGTAGCTTCCACATCCGGGTGGAGGGGCACATGAAATAGGGTCGTGGTTTGGCCAGTGAGCCCCGGAGCAATCCTGGGGACTCCTTTTCCACTCCGAGGTCTGGGGCCTCCCAGAGCCCCTGTAGCTGCAGTCCTAAATTACCCGCTATTGATCCCTGTAATCTTTTTTTGCATGCCCACCCCCTTCCTCCATGTCGGCATTGGATTGAGCGACGGCTGAATTGGCATGAGTTGATTAAAACTCCCTGTAATTATGGGCTCTCGACTGGCCTGGTTGTCCAAATCAATGTCTCCAGTAATAGGCAGGCTAGCTGGCCTTGTTGACAGATTGAGGCTGAGTGGGGGAGGTGCGGGGGATGGGCAACGGCAGGGTCTTCCCCACACACTCCCTTTCCTGGCTGTACTCCAGAGGCCTCCTGGGACGAGGGCACTCAGGCCCACTCAGCCTCCGATCAAAGGGATGGCCCCTAATGAAGGACTCTGCAGCCCTGCTTCGCTCCCATGATCCTCCATAACCTCGCCTGCCAAATGAGAGTATCTTAGAGGTGTCCCTGAGTTTTTTGCTGGGAGAATTTGAGGAGAGGCATAGGAGAAAATGTCTAGCAAATGGTGCATCATCGTTTCCTTTCCTCTGTTTTCTTTTTCTTGAGATGCTATCTGATCTGTACATCAAGACGCTGCTGCCAACAGCCCCTGTGTTTTTTTTAAATTGAGGGTTTGCTAGAATTTGGCTACTTGTCTCCATCAGCCAATTTGCCTGCCACACCCACTTTGAGACAGGTCTTCCAGGTGGGGAAACTGAGGCTCAGACAAGCATGACTAGCTTTAGGCGATAGTTAAGAGGCTGGGTCTGAGGCTGGAGTCCTTTCCATTATCCACCCTGCCTCTCAGGTCCAAGGTTGTAGAAGAGAAGGAAGGTGCCACACCTGTCATCTCCCAGGGCCCAAGGGAGGGGCAGGGCTCTTCTGTCCTCACCACCCTGGAAATCCCCCAGGATTGCTTGCCATAGGAGTCACTCAGGCCCCAGGAAAAGTTATTTTGTCTTGTAAGCTGGTTGTTTTTCCTTCTGCTCAGAGCAGCTGGCCCACCTTCTAGACCTGGGGGTGGGGTAGTGGAGCAGCTCATTACAAATTTTGTACTTGAAGCAATTTGCATTCTATAATTAATGAACATTAAAATGCATAATTACAAATGGAAACAAATGGCTTGGTGATGTTGAAAACAGGGCTTGGGAAGGAGTGGAAGAAGGCTCAGGGGATGAGAGGGGGGGCTGGGAGGAGTACAGCAGGGCCAGTGTGTTGTAGGAGCAGCTGAGACTCCCCTTGGTACCTCTTCCCCACTAAAATCCTCAAGACTTCAAGGCTCACGGATTCAGGCTCAGGGTCTTCCTGTGGGTCCTCGCCTGAAGCAGAGCAGAGTGGAGGCTGTGAGGCTCTGGAGCTCAGCGGAACTGGGTTTCTCATCCACTTACTGAAAAATTCTGCCAAAGAGCGGCCTTCCAAGGAATGGGGTCATTAGGAGGTGGACCTGCCCCTTTCCTTCTGCCCACTCCTAGACCCACAGAGTCTGCCTCCCTGGCTTCTTTTTGTAAGACCTTAAAGTACTTACAGATAACCAAATTTACTGACTTCAGTAATCTCTTCAAGATAGCAAACCGAATCACTTCACAACCTTCAATGCCTTCCAGTTGTACTTAGAATATCAAGGTGACTTCCCAGGGTTGAAGTCAGGAGTCAGCAACTTTTTTGTGTAAAGAACCATGTAGTAAATATTTTAGGCTTTGCAAGTCACATGCATGTGTTGTTGTTGTTATTGTTGTTTGTCTCCTAGTCTTCCTTTTATTTCTTTAAGACTTTTATTTATTCATTTGACAGAGATCACAAGTAGGCAGAGAGGCAGGCAGAGAGAGGAAGGAAAGCAGGCTCCCTGCTGAGCAGAGAGCGGATGCCGGGCTTCATCCCAGGACCCTGGGATCATGACCTGAGTGGAAGGCAGAGGCGTTAATCCACTGAGCCACCCCAGGCGCCCCTCATAGTCTTCCTTCTAAAAAAATAAAAACAGAACTTTAAAAATGTAAACATAAATAGTCCTGTGCAAAACAGTTTGTGGGGAAATAGATGTCTTTTCCCTCTTTTTTTTTTTGCTAAACACAACAAAAATGCTGGAGATTACATATAAAACAAACATAAGTCTGTGAAAGGTGAAGAGAAAAAGGCAGACCAGCTAGGAATTTGGGGGCCCATGGAGATATTGGTGGTCAGTACCTTGGGTGTTCTTTTTGCTTTATATGTTCCAAGCTTGGAACTGAAGGAGCCACCAAGTCAGAAATGCCAATAGGTAAAGACCAAAGAAAATAAAACAAAAACAACCCAAAACCCAAAGCTTACTCTCCTCAGCAAAAGGAAAACTGCAGCCTATAAAGACAGAAAATTTTTAGACAATAATCACTCTAGCGAGACATCATGGTCCAACCCCAGCCCATTCTAACAAAGGCCAGGTAGGGAACTAGACTTTCATTTGTACCAGACTATAATGCTACAGTCTGATAATACAGTACCTCCCCCTTTCTTTACTGCAGTGATGTCAGAGAGAGGGCTAAGTGGGAAAACTGGGATTTTACTTCCCCCGACAGTAATGAGCTATGCCTCCACTCTGCCCTACTGGAACAGTGTCGGAAGAATCCAGATAAAATAGAAGGATTAAATAAGGTCCAGAGTTAAAACATAATGACATAACATAATGCCTCAAGTTTATCCAGGTTTCCACCAAATCACTTATTGCACCAAGAGCCTGAAGGATCTCAGACAGAATACAAACAAACAAACAAACAAACAAACAAAACATTGCCAATAGATGCCATTATGAAGGTAACAAAGAATATATATCGGAAGTTAATGACAAATATGTTAAAATAGTCATCATAAAAATGCTTAAACAAGCAATTATAAGCACATATGAGAAAAACAAAGTCTTATCAAGGAAGTAGAAGATATAAAGGAGAAACAGATGAAAATTATAGAACTGAAAAATGCAATAATCAAAAAAATGTTTTGAAAACTCCGTGGATTAACTTTACTAGCAGATAGGACAGAGAAAATAAAGATAGAAATAGAAATCACCCACTCAGAACATCGAGAGACAAGACCAATAAAGAAAATAAACACAGTCTCAAGGGCCAGAAGGAAATAAGAAAGAGTGGAACTGAAAAAGTGCTCAAAGAAATAATGGCTGAAAACTTCTCAAATTTGGTAAAATACATAAATATACATATTTGAAAAGCTGAGAAAATTCCAGAATAAACACAAAGAAATCCATACCAACAATTAATAGTCAAATTTTGGTTTTTCAAGAAAAAATTCTTGAAAGCAAGTAGAGAGAAATGACATCTTATTTATAGGAGAAGCACAACATGAATGATGGTGGAATTCTCAGGAGAAATCATGGAGGCCAGGAGGAAGTGGCACAGCATTTTTTTAGTGTTGGATGAAAAACGAAAACAAGAACAAAAACTGTGAACTCAGAATCCTGTGCCCAGCAGACATCTTTTTGGAATGAGGAAGAAATCAAGACATTC
Organism: Mustela putorius furo; assembly: GCF_011764305.1. Lineage (NCBI taxonomy): Eukaryota > Metazoa > Chordata > Mammalia > Carnivora > Mustelidae > Mustela > Mustela putorius. The sequence goes on along the minus strand of NW_025422439.1, from coordinate 2,034,646 downwards.
TCATATGAAGGAAAACTAAGAGAATTGGTTGCCAGGAGACTTATTCTAAAGACTGGCTAAAGGAAGTTCTTGAAACAGGAAAGGAACAATAGAAGAAGGGATTTTGGAACAGTGGGAAGGAAGAAAGAATACAACACAAATATGAGTAAATGCAATAGAGCTTCCCTTTCTTCTTGAACTTCCTACATTATGTTAGACAGTTAAAGTGAAAATGCTAGCACTATCTGATGAGGTCCTAAATGTATTTAGAGGAAATTTTTTTTTTTTTAAATACACCACAGATGGGAGAAGGTAAAGGGACATAAAGGGAGGTCAGGTTTCTATACATCATTTAAATGGGTAAAATGATGGCATAAGTAGACTGTGATAAGTCATGCATACCAAAAGCTAACACTAAAAATTATGCAAGGAGATATACTTAAAACACTACAGATAAATCAAAATGGAATTTTAAAATGTTGCAAGAGAAAGAAAAATGAAAAATGGAGATCAGGAAACAAAATAAAACATCCAACTTAAGCTCTAAAATACCAGTAATCACATTAAATGTAAATGGTCTAAAAATACAAATTAGAAGACAGAAATTGGCAGATTTGGTTTAAAAATATGACCCAGTTATATGCTGTTCACAAGAAATTCACATAACATATAATGATTTAGGCAGATTGAAAGTAAATAAAAAGACGTGCAAATCAAACAAAAGTAGGAGTATATATATTCATATCACATAAAGTAAGTCAGAGGGAAATCACATAATAATGAAAGTGTCATCCACCAAGAAGTCATAGCAGTCCCGAATGTTTATGCATCAAACAACAGAGCTGTAAAATGTGTAAAGCAAAAACCAATAGAACTGAAAGGAAAAATAAGAGAAATCCACAATTATGGTTGGATGCACCAACCTTCCTCTCTCAGCAACTGATATAACAGTTAGAAAATTACCAATGCTATAATGTAACTCAATGATGTCATCAACTGAAAGGATCTAGTTAACATTTATAGAACACACTGCCCAGCCACAACAGAATACACATTCTTTTCAAGTGCTTATGGAGCACATACCAATATAGACCATATCCTGGGCCATGGAAAAATAACTCAATAAATTTAAGAAATTCATCATACAGAGTGTATTCTCTAAATACAATAGCATGGAACTACAAAGCAATAACAAATAACAGAAAAATCTTTAAATACTTGGAGTCCTCACAGCACATTTCTAAATAAACCATGGATTAAAGAGGAAGTCTCACTGGTTATAAAAAACAATATGCTGATCTGAAAGAAATAAAAATAGAGTATATCAGAATTTATGGGACACAACTAGCATAGTGATCTATCCTTTCCTTGTAATTTCTCTGTGTCTTTATATTTAATGAGGAGGAAAGTTATTGCCATGAATGTATATATTAGAGAAAAAGTTTCAGTTAATAATCTATAATAAGCTTCCACCTTAAGAGCCTACCAAAAAAAAGAGGACAAAATGAACCCAAAGCACGCAGAAGATAGGAAATCAATGTACTTAAAAACAGAAAGAAAAAAATACACAAAAGTCAATGAAGTAAAAAACTGATACCTTGAAAACATCAAGCAAATTGGGTGAGGGGGAAACTAGCAAAACTGATTAAAGGGAGAGAAGATACAAGTTCTCAATACACAATACCATTTACAATGTCTAAAAAAATAATGAAATACTTTGATGTAAATCTAACAAAACATGTGAGACATGTATGCTGAAAACTACAGAATGCTGATGAAAGATATTTTTTTTAAGATTTTATTTATTTTATTTTAGAAAGGGAGCATGAATGAGGAGAGGGGCAGAGGGAGAGGGAAAAGCAGACTCCCCACAAAGCAGGGAGTCCAACATGGGGCTCAATTCCAGGAACCCTGGATCATCACCTGAGCCAAAGGCAGGTGCTTAACTGACTGAGCCACCCAGGGTGCCCTCATGAAAGATATTTTTAAAAGATCTAAGTAAATGAAGAGACAACCTGTGTTCACGGATTGGAAGACTCAACGTCATAAAGATCTCCTTTCCCTTCAAACTGATGCAAAGTTTTAGGATAATTCCTATTAAAACCTCAGCATGGTGATTTTTTTTTTTTAATAGATAGAGACAAGACTTTCCTAAAATTTATATGGAAGGGTGATGGAACTAGGAGAAACAAAACTTCTTTGGAAAAAGTAGAATAAAGTAGAAGGAGTCAGTCTACCCTATCTCAAGATGCATATAGCTATGGTAATCAAGACTGTGGTGTTAACAGAAGGATAGACCTATAGATGAACAGACAGAATAAAAAAAACACAGAGGGCGCCTGGGTGGCTCAGTGGGTTGAGCCTCTGCCTTTGGCCCAGGTCATGATCCCAGGGTCCTGGGATCAAGTCCCTCTTTGGGCTCTCTGCTCAGCAGAGAGGCTGCTTCCTCCTCTCTCTCTGTCTGACTCTCTGTCTTCTTCTGCCTATTTGTGATCTCTGTCCATCAAATAAATAAATAAATAATCTTAAAAACACACACACAGAAATGACCCACACAGATAAGCTCAATTTGGGTTTTGTTTTGTTTTGTTTTGTGTGTGTGTGCTGTTTTGTTATGGGTTTTTGTGTATGTGTGTGGTTTTGTTTTTGTTTTTGTTTTACAAAGAGGCAAAAACAATTTAATGGGGAAAAGGGAGTCTTCAACAAAGGGCGCTCCTACAATTGCACATTCACAGGCAAGAAAACAAACCTCAGTGAAGTCTCACACCTCATGCAAAAATTAACTAAAAATGTATCACAGAATTAATTGTGAAGCATAAAGCCATAACACTTCTAGGAAAATACACACACACACAAGAGAAAATCTTTGAGATTTGGGCTTGGCAAAATGTTCTGAGATTCTAAAAGTACGATCCATAAAAGAAAAAATGGTAACTTGGATTTCATCAAAATTAAAAACATTTGCTCTGTGAAAGCTCATTTGAAGATGGGAAGACAAGTTACAAACTGGGAGAGAAAATACATTTGCAAGCCATATCTCTGACAAAAGTCTAATGTCTAGAATATATAAAGAACTCTCAAGCCTTACTCGTAAAAAACAAAACAAACCCCAAATCATTCAATCAGAAAATGGGCAAAAAAACATTAAGAGACATCTCACTGAAAAGGATATAAGGATGGAAATGGAGCTTAAGAGATATTCAGCACCACTAACTACTAGGGAAATTCAAATTAAAACCACAGTGAGGGTGTGACTACACACAGATCAGGGTGTCCATATGTATATATGGACAACATCAAATGCTGTTGAGAGTGAATCACTCATACATTTACTTGTGGGAATTTAAAATAGGACAACCACTCTTGAAAACAGTTTGGCAGCTTCCTAAAAAAAGAAATTAAATATACAACCTTCCTATGACCCAGGAATTCTATTTCTTGGCATTTTTTTTTTAAGAAGTGAAAATTTATGTTTACACAAAAACTTGTAGGCAGATATTTATAGCATCTGTTCATTATAGCTAAGAAATAGAAACAACCCTCATGTTCTCCAGCAGGTGAATGGTTAAACACACTATGACCTGTCCATACCATGGACTACTACTATGCAGTGAAAAAGGAACTAAATGTTGCTACATCAGCAATCTGGATGAACACGAGAAGGATGCTGAGTGAAGGGGAAAAAAGCCAATCCCCAAAGGTCACATACTATATGATTTTGTAAATGTTATATTCCTGAAATGACAGAAATTCTATAATGCTTTCTATTGAATTCTAACCTGTAAAGGAATGGAGACCATGGTGGTTTCTGGGCATAAAGAAAAGGAGTCAGGTGGGAAATGGGTGGGATTTTAAAAGGGCAACAGGAAGAATTTCTGTAGCGATGCACATGCTCTGTATCTTGGTGATCAATGTATATATTCTGGCTGTGATATTCTTTCTATTGTTTTCCAAGATGTTTCCATTGAAGGAGACTGGGCAAAAGGTACACAGGATTTCTCTGTTATCATATTATTTCTAACAACTGCATGCAAATCTACAATTATCTCAAAATTTTAAAAAAATAATTTTTAAAAAAGCAAACTAACAGGTTTCAGATGGGATTTGGCTTGCAGATCATAGTGCACAACTCTGGCTTACGGGATGTGAGCACTGCCTTCCTCTCACACCTTGCCTTGTACGAGCTGAACTTGTTTTCTCCTGGCTCACTGAACTTTGACTGTCTGGCCTTCTCAGTTCCATAGGTCCACACTGTTCCCTCCTTCAGGACTTTCATACTTCCGGCTCCTTCTTGGATACGCCTCCCACTCATATTCCCCCAGAAGACCCCACTCATTATTCCGACTTCCCTCAGAGTTTCCCGGGATGCCTCTTTTACTCCATTCCCTGTTCACTTGGTTCTTTCTTCTTCTTTTTTCACACCATGGAATAACTGTCTTATTTATTTACTCATCAGTCATTTTCCTCTCTAGAATTTAAACTCCATGAGATCAAGGTGTTGTCTGTTGTGTTTACCGCGACATTTTCAGCACCCAGCACATTTGGCTAGTGCTGAGTAGGCGTCCAATCAATATTTCTTGAGCCGTCCAATGAAGGGCTTGCCTAGGTAAGAAAGAAAGAAGCTGATAGTTGTAGTTAGGTTTCCTTTTGAGGGATTGGGTTCATTCATTTACCATTTGTTCATTTCCCCTTCGTTTATGAAGTGCTTACTATGTGTTAAGTTCTGAGCCAGGCACTTACAGTGTGTTTTCTCGTGAAGTCTCCAGAAATGTCTCCAAGAGAGGCACCGTTACTCCCATTTTCCAGCTGAGGAAACTGAGGGGCTCTCTGAGATTAAACAGTTGTCGTCATGTTGTTCTGGGCTCACGAAACCTGTGTGGAATCATGCCTGACATCAGTCCCCATGCTCTTGCCTCCAAGCTTCCCCCCACCATTGAGATAAAGGAAACTGAGGCCCAGCTGGGTTCAAGGACTTGCCCGGCACACCAGGCAAGCTAGCAGAAGTGCTTGGGCAAGAGTTCTGATCTTCCTCTTTCCAGGATGGTGGCATGTCTCTCTTTTACTCAGGGACATCGTCTCCTAAGAGAAATACTTCTCTGATCAAGGCATCCCTACTCCAGTAACTGCTGGTCACTCACGCTGCCAGGGTTTTGAGTTTCCCTTTCGAATTATTCCGTGTTTCTTTTTTGTTCTATTACTAGCCCTCTTTCTGACAGAGACATAATATTCCTTAGCTCTCAAAGTAAACTCTAAGTGTCTTCAAATTACCCACGACAGCAGCTGCCCCTCATCGAATGCTGTGCTGGGCATCTGAGGCACTTAGCTCCCTGTATCGGTTACCTATTGCCGCCTAACAAGTCATCCCAAAACGGAGCAGCAGAAAACGAAAAGATTTTACTGTCTGACATCATCTCTGAGGGTTAGAAATTCAAGAGTGGCTTAGCTGGGCAAGTCTGGACCCTCTGAGGTGCTAGTCAAGGTGTCAGCTGACCAGTGGGAGGGTCTGTTTCTGAGCTTACTCAGGGGCTGTTGGCAGGGCAGCCATGCTGGCTGTTGGCCAGAAGCTTCCATTCCTTGCCCCACGGGACTCCCTCTAGCGCTGCTCACAACATGGCAGCTTGATTTCACCACAGCCAGTGATCTGAAAGAGAGGGAGGGAAACAGAGGGAAGCTTCAGCCTTTAATAATCTAATCTTGGAAGGGCTCTGCCATCAGTTCCGCCATATGCTGTTGGTCATGCGGACCAGCCCTGGTGCAGTGTGGGAGGCCACTCTACCGGGTGTGAATGCCAGGAGGCAGGAACCGTTGGGGACCATCTTCGATGCTGGATGCAATTCTGTTTACTCCTTACAGCAATCCTATGAAGACAGATGAGGTTGAGTCACTGGCAAGAGGTCGTGAAGCTTGTAAGAAGCCGAGTTTGGACTCAGACCCAAAGTTAACATACAGACACATCGTACATCCTGTCTGGCACTCAGATGGCTCATTCGAAAAGTAGCAAGTGACTACACTGTTACCAACGCTATGCTAAGTGTGCCCTGCAGGTGGGGACAAGACAGGAGGGTCCATTGTATTATAAACTTCGCATTTTGGTGAGGAAGACAGATGATGAGCAGTCAAGTAATTGAAATAATATGTTAATAATCTCGAACAGTGATACTACTAGATCTAGTCTGCCCTCGCCCACCCGCAAGGACTCGGGGCATGACGTCCACGCCGGATGAAGGGATAGTCATGTGGGGGTGATTGGAAAACCCACTTCATCTCCTCAGAACACCTCTCCCAATTTTAACGTAAGGAGATTAAATCAGCTCTAAATCTATCTTTGCTCCAATGTCCTGAGATGGGAAACCCATCAGTCAGTGACAGGGGAGTGGAGTGCATTGCCTGGGAGTTAGCTAAGAGCTACAGAGCCAGAAAGCCTGCACAGCCCCACCCCTACCACTTCTTCTCAGTTTCCTGATCTGTAAAATGGGACTCAAGATACTTCGCACCTGAACTGGGTCCTGTGGGCACTGTACCAATCACCACGAACTCTGTGGCCGAGGACGATGGAAATGTAGTCTCTCTCAGTTCCAGAGCGCAAAGGTCCGAAGTCGTGGTGATCTCAGGGTCGTGTTCCCTCCCAGGGCCTCGCTTGCTGCTTTCCGGCTTCTGGAGGTTACAGGATTGACTGAGTCATGGCCCCATGGCTGAAATCTCTGCTCTGCCTTCACCTGGCCTTCTCATCCGTGCGTGTCCTCTCTGTGCCTTTATCTTATGAGACTTCCATGACCACATTCAGATCTACCTCGATAATCCAGCTGGTTCGCATAATACAAGGACTTTAGTTTTATCACATCTGCCAAATTTTACCGTCGAAGGTGACATTCATAGGTTTCAAGGGTTAGGTCAGAAACGTATCTTGGGGAGCCATTATCAGCCTACCACACTACCTCATAGGCTTGCTGTAAAGACCAACTAAGTAAAAGCAGGTTAAGTGTTTAGATCTTGCCTGGATTACAGAACATACATTTTTAAAGAATAAAAGTGGCAGGGAATCAGCTGGGGATGGGGAAGAACTAGGAGTGAATTCCGTGTCTCTATCCCTCCTGTCACCTGATGAGAAGGTCAGACATTTTTTTTCTAGCGCTTATCCCTGAGTCTCTGCAGACAGACAGACCCAGCCCCGAGTACCCAAGTACCCGTAAATGGCCCCGTGACCAGGTGCCCTCCTGTCTGACTGTGAGTGTTCCGAGACGAGCAGGGGTTTCCTCAGAGCTTGTATGAATATTTACGGCACTTCACTCACATGGAAAATTGATTTTTCTTCTTAAGCACAAAATGTAGCCAGTTTTATAACCTTTCTGCAGCTTGATAAAGGCCATTTGTAACCCACTTTCTCTGTCACCCTCTCTGGCGCCAGTCTTAAATGTCCCGAAGAACTCTTGTGCGTTTGTAATTATGAATTCTTCTTAGGCAAACTTTAATTTTCAGGAGGATTGACCTTTTGTTGTTGTGGGTTACAGTAGTCTTTGTAAATGGCTTTGTGTGTGTTTGTTATTGATGTTCTTCAGGTTGTGGCTTGGGCAAGGGACCGGGGGTGGGGGGTGGGGGCGTGCACTATGGAGCCATTTTAATGGATGACGTCCAGTGATGGATGAGGAGGGCTGAGCTCTGGGTGTTCATCTCTGTGGACAGGAAATGCCAGTAGAGTGACCAAAATTAAAAAACCTCATACCTCGTTTTCTGTCCCCGATGCAGGAGAGCTGGTGTGCCGGATGGAAAAAGACTAGCTCAAATAGCCGGTTGTCCCTGCAGTATAGGATCTTCCATTTACGGTGTGCTTAGCGGATACCAGGCACCCTGATAAGAGCATTTGACTAGGTCACTCAAGATTGGAGTCATTGGGGTTTTTTAGGGACCGGAGGGCTGCTGGTTTGGTGACCTGGAGAGAGGTGCCCATGGCTGGATCTGAGGCACCTGCAAAGGACGTTACCTGTCAGTGTAAGGGAGATTGGAGGTGTTATGGTTGCTGTTGTTGTTGTTGTTGTTGTTGTTGTTGTTGTGGAAAATGCATTCATTTATTTAAGGTGGGGAAGGATGATTTAGCAATAGCGTTCTGTTGACCGTCAGGAGGACGGTGTGGAAGAGACCAGGCTGGAGAGTGCCGGCTCTTGCTGTGGGCATGCAGGAGTCCCGTTCAGGACCCCGGAGACAGGGATGGAGACAAAGAGACAAATTCACGACAGACAGGAAGAGAACTCACATGTGACAAGTACCGAATGGTGTCCAGAATTCTGAAGTAAGGTGCACACTCCCAGGATCCAATTTAAGCTTGACAAGAAATCCATATAGGCAGGTTCCATGCCCATTTAACAGATGAAGAGACCGAGGCTCAGAGAAGGTGAATAACTTGCCCCAGATCACAGAAGGAGAAGAAGAAGAAGAGCTGGAATGTAAATTTGCATCAGTAGGAACTCTTTAAAATACACCTGGCTGCTGGCCAGAGGGATTCTTTATCAATGGCAGACCCTACTGGTCCATAATAAATGCAGTGATGATGACGGTTCCAGTGTTGTCAACAGGAAAAGCAGCTAACCCTTGCCGTACAGCTGTCGTGCGAGCCGCAGTGTTCTGAGCACTTTGCTGACGGGACCTTGTATTCTCACACATCTACCGGGCAGGTACTGACAAAAGTCCCATTCCACAGGTGGGCACACTGAGGGTCAAAGAGGCCGTATAGCAATGAATGGGCCAAGCAAGACTCTGATTGAAACTGTCTGTGGTCCCTGCCTCATGCCCCTTTTCAGAAGGTGGGAGGAGAGGGCTTGCAGGATCCCACTGCCTCCTCGGCCATGACCACCCTGTTGCTCTCTCTCCCCCGAGCAGTGCCCCGAGGAGCTGAGGCCCATGAAGGACGGCTCTGGATGCTACGACCACTCGAAAGGCATCGACTGCTCGGACGGCTTCAACGGTGGCTGTGAGCAGCTATGTCTGCAGCAGACGCTCCCTTTACCCTATGACGCCACATCCAGCACCATCTTCATGTTCTGCGGGTGAGTCTTGGTCCCCGTGGCCCAGCCACTCCCCTCACAGCAGCGGGAGATGTGGGGAAAAGGTCAGGAGCTGCAGTCAGGCCAAGCCGGCCTTGACCTTCAACAAAATGCCTTTCTGTGTCTGCTCTTTTAGCCCAAGAAGCAAAAGGCAGCAGGATAACCTTCTCTCGGGCATTGGGAAGAAGAAAGGAAAAAGCAAAATAAATAATTGATTAATAGTTACACTAAATGGAATCCATGCTCAGCCTGTGTCCTAGGGTCACGACTGTGTTCTGCTGAAGCCCCTGCCCCTTCTGCCTCTCCACTACAGTCCCGGCCAGTGTAGTCTGGAGACCAGAGCAGGCACCTGAAAAGTGTCACTGAGAAACAAACAGGTGTTCATTTAAGGATACGGCCTTGGGCCAGGCTTTCAACCCTGTTCCTGCAGGAATTTAGCAGTCCTCATTCTTGATTTGCCCATTCAGGGAAGGCCTCTCTGTGCCCTACTGCCCTATCTGCAAGGAGAACCAAGTGGGGGGCAGGGAGGTGGGAAGGGGACCGTGCAGCCAATGCCAAGAAGTCAGGGCATTTTAAAATTCTCCTGAGACTGAAAGAAGGGGCACCTTGGGACCAGGTCACTGAGTGGCCCTGGACAAGTCACTTTTCCTCTCCAGCTGTGGTCTGATCACCTGTAAAATGAGAGCTTTGGACAAGGACACTGACCATTTCTTCCAGTTTACCTTGTTTTCCGTGCAGAGGACTGCACTGGGAGTTAACCTCTGTCCTGCTGTCCCGAATGGCATCCCGCGGAGGGCTTGGTCCTCAGCACTTACTCAAGGGAACGGATGCACCTTTTCTTCTCTGCTTCACTTTCCTGCTGGTGACATCTTCGTCTTTTAAAAATGTGCTCGTCCTCTGACACTCTGGGACTCAGACAAATAACCCCGTGCTTGTGCAAAAATGTTGGTCATTGAAATATGCTCTGTGCTCTACTGAGATAGAGAAACAGAATGAGATTTAACAAGAAATTTTCAGGCCTACATCTTATGCAAAAGAGGATAGGGGAGCGCGTATGAGTTTAATCCCAGTTTAACAGAAAACGATTTTACCTGCTCAGTTCTAGTCTGTGGCTCCACTGTTCCTTCTGGGACATATTTGGGTCTCCCCCTCTGCCCCAGTTACACTGGGGCTGCAGGTGCCTTTGAGCAGGTGTTGGAGCAGCTTGCTGGAGGCCCTAGATATGTATCAGTAAAATAAATAAGAAATAAATTAGTGTATGCAGACCTGAATTTATAGCTGTCTCTCCTCAGCTTAAGTGACTGCAGGGCAGTGTGGAGTAAATTATGCATGGGCTTAGATCTGAGGCTGGAATACAGAATCAGCTGTGCTCTTATCATTATTTTTCTCCCTGTGTACTTGGTATGTGTTTGGCGGTGGGGGGGGGAGTCCTTCTGTTGCAAATCACAGCAGTAACAGCAGCAGGGACAGCAGTAATGGACTTGGGCACAGAAACCGTCAGCACCTTCCTCCATCCACAGCACAGTGCAGAGGTCAAGGGGAGTCAGCAGACTTTGGTTCCCATTCGAGAATGGGCATGCCTCTGAGGACCCCTGCTCTTCAGTTTCCTGGTCTCTAAACTTTTAATAATATTTAACTCAATATGAAAATGGTCGGGAAGAATGCAACATATTTATCCTTTGTTACTCTATTAAGGCTAAGTCATGAGACCTTACGTGACTCACTGCCTTTTTGCTGTGTGACCTTGAGCAAGTCACTTAACATCTCTGTGCCTCCCTTTCCTCATCTGTAAAATGGTGATGGTAATAGTTATCTCTTTATGGACCTATGGTGAGGACTAAAATGCATTACGTTACAACTTATATGAGTATCTGTAAAGTGCTTCTGAAGGGCCTTTCTGAAGTATAGTTGAGAAACAATATAACATCAGTTTCAGATGTATAATGTGGGGATTGGACATTTATATACATTATGCAGTGCTCACCACCATAGGTGCAGTTACCATCTGTCACCATACAAAGTTATTACACTGTTATTGACTATATTTGCTATGTCATGCTTTGCAACCCACGACTTAGTTACGACTGGAAGTTTCTTCCCCTCGATCCCCTTCTATTTCAGCTGGCCCTCCACCTCCCCACCCCTCCGGCAACCACCAGTTTGTTCTCTGTATTTGTGGGTCTGTGTCTGTTTCATTTTGTTTGTTTTGATATTTAGATTCCACAGGTAAGGGAAATCATTTGGTATTTTTCTTTCTCTGTCTGACTTCTTTCACCAAATGTAAGACACTCTAGATCTATCCATGTTGCAAATGGCAAGATTTTTTTTTTCAGCGTTTTGATGGCTGAGTACTATCCCATTGCGCGCGCGCGTGCGCGCGTGCACACACACACCCTTCTGTATCCATTCATCCCAATTTACATTCCCAGCAACAGGGCACTGAGGCTCCCTTTTCTCTACTTCCTTGCCAACACCCGCTCTTTCCTGCCTTTTTGATACTAGCCATTCTCACGGGTTTGAGGGGATATCTCACTGTGGTTTTGATGTGCATTTTTTTCTGATATTTAGTGATGTTGAATATCTTTTCCTGTGTCTATTGCCCACTGGTATGTCTCCTTAGGGAATATGTCTAATTCAGGTCCTCTGGCCATTTTTTATTTGGATTGTTTGTTGTTTTTTTTTGGGGTATTGATATATCCAATAAGGGGTTAATATCCAAAATATATGAAGAATTCTGCAAGTCCTCAATAAGATGGAAAGAGATGGGGGAGTTTGCTGAGAGCTGTTGAACCCATCCAAAGGCTGATAAACAGGACAAAAAAGAAAAGAAAATCCAGGTCTCCTAAAACCAACTGCAGTGTCAATGTGTTTTGGAAATTGCCTATTAAGTATGCAAATGAGAAGTTACCCACACTTGTTAGAAGCACTATAAACAAAACAATGAAAGCCATTAGCAGGTACTTGTGAGAAAGTTGGTGGAGAGAAGTGGCAAGCCTTGAATTAAGCAAGGAAAACAAACCTTTGCTCAAAGAGACCTTCCAAACTTACTCAGACCTCTGTGACCTCTCTGAACGTCCTGGGTAGGGGCAGGTATAATAAACCTCTCTACAGCCAGGATAGTCCCAATAGCTAAGTCTTATAAAGTGCCTCCTACGGGCCATGACTGGGAAGTGCTTTGATTACAACAGGCTGTTTAATTCTTATAAGGACTCTATAAGGGAGGTACTGTGAGGAGCTCCAGTTACCCTCAAGAAAAGCGGGCACATGGTGACTGTGTGACTTGGCCAAGGTCACATAGCCGGTAAACGGAGGCTTTGAGATTTCCACCCAGGCTGTGTGGCTCTAATCTGGGTCACTGCTGGACACTTCTAGCACTGTGTGGTCTTAAGCAAGTCACTGAACTTCCCTGAGCATTCCCTTTCAAGTGGAATCAGATAGGACTGTGAGGAAAAATGAAATTATGCATGCGCAGGGGCCAACACACATGAGCAGCCAGGAAATGGTAGTTACAGTTAGTCAAAGAGGTATTAAGCCATCTAATTTCATCATTCAGTGACTGAACTGAGGTCTTGTTTACCAGCTCTAGCACCTGGAACATAGTAGGTGCTCAAGTAATCATTGTGGAATGATGTTCCTCAGTCAGTGTGGCCAAAGAATGTGTTCCTGGTCTCGTCTTTCCAGCTATAATTCCAGCTGTTTCTCTTTTCCTGAATTAGGGCCTGTGGCTTCAGCTTCTGGAATTTTGACAGTGTTGTTCCTTCTGCTTCTCCTCTCCTCCTCTCCTACACCATCAATCTCTGCCCCCTGCCTGTGGGCATTTAGCTTAGACAGCTGTTTCATCCTCCAGATTCAGTGTACGTGGAACCTTCTCCAACGAGTCTTCTCTGAGCACTAAGGGGTGCAGGAAAGAGGTGTGCAGGTACCTCAGAGCTGGGCAATAGAACACTTCACCCTTTCAAGGGGATACAAATTAAATATTCACTCAGTATTTACCAAAGAGTGTTAGGGAATGCAAAGAAAGGACTTTCTTTTCTTGTTATATTTTGGTTTGTATTTTTTCCTTTCTACCCACAAGACCCTCTTCCAAGGGACAGACCCATTTGCACGTAGCCTTGAATTCTAGTTTATCCCAGTGAAGCCTGGACACCATTTGCAGACTGGACCTATAGCCAGCTGCCGTGATCATCAGCCCCTGGTCAGGCCAAGGTCTGCACCACTAAGTAAAGTACCTTTCTCTGGGGTCACACACCTAGCCCACCACGGCTGCTGCCCTGAGCGTCTCTCTGTGGTCACCCCACCTGCTCTTCTGACTTACCTGCTCTCCTGTGTGGTCCTCATCCCACTGTGAGTGCCTCATGGTCAGGGACTAGGTCCCCTTCTTGTCACTCCCCACTATTAGACCTGAGAACTTCTTCAACACTGTATTTGTTGAATTAGGGAATTCATCTACCTAGGATTTCTTGTGCCTACTCTGTGCCTGGCCCTTTGTGGGATGCTGAGAACGCAAAGAGCATTGAGCAGGAGTTCTTGCCCACCCAGGGCAGAGGGGACACGGAGGACAGGTGGCTGAGCCTCACGTGGTCCCAGATGATGTTGATAGAGCACAGGTACCAGTGTGGTGGAGACAAGCAGGTGAATTGGAGAGAGGTGGAGAAGACCTTGGAAAATCAGCTGAAGCATTTAGAATGAGTCTTAGAGGTGAGGGAGCGGCACCTCCCCCGAAGGTCTCGGTAGGTTACCCAGCAACCAAGTTTGTATCCTTTGTATAGTGTGTTTATAATGTATTCTATTCATTCTTCTCTGAGAACTTAGTATTATCTGCATAAATCCAACCTATTAAAAAAAAAAACAAAAAACAGATAATATAAAGATAGGACTGACCAGAGCCATTTGTAAGGAGAGAAACAGAAAGGGAGGAAATGGTTTCAGAAGCCTGACATGGGGGATCTTACTCAATGGGAGATAAATTTAGCTCTGTGCTTCTTGGCAACTGAAGTAAACAGGAAAAAAAAAAAAAAAAGAAAGAAAGAAAAAGAAAACCGTGGTGGATTATATAGTTGTCCTGGTTTGACAAAAGGAATGTTGTGGTTTTGTTGTTTTGTGTGTTTTAACGGGCAAACATCTTTTCTTGATAGAATATTCTAAGAGAGATGTTCCCTGTATATTTGTAAATAAATCGTGATCAAGTCCGTTAATTTTTTTGAAGTTTCAGGTATTTTCTCAGATCTTTCAGAACAGGAAACTGAGGCCTGGAAAGATCTCACAGCCACGTAGGAGGTGAAGTTGGGACAGAAGATATCCCGTGGTTCTCTCTTCAGAGGTGGATGTATTTAATGTATTTAAATGTAATTTAATTTAAAATGTAATGAAAATGTATTTAAAAACGTGGGCTCAAAGAGCACGTCTAGCCTCACATAGTCCTTACCAGAATATCTTTTTTAATGTCATTTTTATGTGATTTTAGGAGGGAGAGGAGATAATACATGCATTTGATACTCACGGTGAACTGGAAGCCGCTCACTTTCACGGTCAAGGCTTTGCATGCTCTCTAGTAGGGGAAACCACTGACCTCAGGAAGGGAGACGCTGATCTTGCTTTTGACCATGAGTAACAAGTTACAGACGTGTGCGAGGTTTCAAGACCTTGTTTCATTGTGGTTCCTGACTTTTAGGCTAGGGCCTGCATTCATCCCTCCTCCCCGCACCCCCTCCCCGAGTTCTGATTGAAGGAAGAGGATTTTACCTCCCACAGTTAACACAGAACATCCGCATGCCACGTTCTTGTCAAACATTACAACCTCATGCTCCCAGGCACTTGAAACATTTTGCAAAAGCTCCGGTGTAAGACATATTCACGGACAGTTGACGGAAGCACCCAGAAGTTCATGCATTTGCTCAGAGAGGATTTTTTTCCATGTGGGCTCTGTGAAACATTAGTCCCATATGCAGCTGAAAGGCAAAAAGGGACAGCTCGGTGGTCATGCCCACATGGAAAAAAGTCCGTACTCTAGAACTGCCTTGAAGGTTCACCATGCACCTAGGGATAGTAAAGGCTTTGACAAGCCCTGTAGTGGTGAAACATCGTATGTCACTGGTTCTAAACTGACCACATTCAAATCTCTGAAATTAGGATGCATCTTACCATCAATGCTTTGACAGAGTTTAAAAAAAATGTTTTTCCTTCTCAGTGTTAGGTAAATGCTAATGTTTCTTGTAAGTGTTGAGGGTCTTAGGATAGATACATTGTTGCATAATTTAACCAGAATTCCCCATGGAATTCTGTTTCCTTTCCTTTCTTTTTCTTATTTCTTCTTTTCTGAGGAATACCCTTGGGTATCCTATATTCAAAATGGATTTTCCAAAAACTAAAATTTTCCTTTGAATGAAACCTTCAGATGGAGACCACCCTGAGAACAATCTTAGTCATCTGTGTATTAATTAATGTTGGGACAAGCCCAAGGGCCTTCATGAGAAAGACCCCATGACGTTGGTTAGCAGGGTTTGTGTGGTTGAGGATCTTAGCTTCTAGGCCACAGAGAGTCGTGGTCCTGAGAGCCCCAGGGTGGGATTTCTCATAGGTGTCATATTCAGGAAAGCTGGAAAAGCACCTGTTGCTTTCTTGCTTTGCTGTTAGGGTATCAGATTCACCCTGGCATTGGTCCAAGTCTGTGTGGCGTGCAGTTCCTTGAGCTCTTCTTACCTGACCTTTTCTCTGTTTCTATTGCCCCTCCCCCACCCCCAGGATTTGATTCTTTTTCCTTTTCAAAACAAAACAAAAAACAAAAAACGCTCTCTAGTCTATGTATTTTAATATATATAATTTGTGGTTCCGTAAACCATTGAGGAATGAATGAATAACCAAGCAAATAAATACAGGAATAAACACTCTGCTCTGAGAATCTGTGTAAATGCCATATCTCTATAAGGTCCTGGTTTCCTCTCTTGAAAGACAAACAACTTGGAAATAGCCATTGGCGCTGAAGTAGAATGGGCACTAGATTTGAAATGGGACAGTCCAGGTCAAGGTACTGTTTTTTTTTAAGTGCTCGTTTGATCTTGGTGGAGGAATTTTAAAGTGCTAAGCCTCGGGGTCCTTGGTGGCACTGTTGGAATGAAACTCCCCACCTGTGATGTTGCTCTAAGGATTAACTAAAACATGCTCTTGGCTAAACACGTACAGGTTTTATGGTGCAATCTCTGAAGGCCTATCTATTTCTAGTATTCTCTATAATGTGATAGGTGTGTTAAGGGTAACACATTCATTGCCTTCAGCTAAAATGCCCAGTTTGTATCTTTGTACTTATTTTATGTTTTTCGTTTTGGCATATGTATAAATATAGTTTCATGCAGATCTTGGCTGGTTTCCTGTGAGCCTACACGCTTTAGAATTTCTGCAAGAAATTCTCCCAGACGACAGAATGTTCTAAAGAAACTGTATAATTATGTCGCGTGGTAAAAAAAAAAAAAAAAAAAAAAAGAACAGAAACCAACAACTAAACAGACCTTTGCATAAATCATCCATCTTGTTCCCTGAGGTGGCTTGCGGGAGTGAGTTCCTCATGTTTCAAAACTCAGTGGATCATTTACCTCTGAGTCCCTATGTTTTTATGAGTTTCTGTTTTTTTTTTCTTCTTCTTCTTCCCTGTATCTCTAAGAGTCTTAATAAGCATACCCCAGGCCTTTTTGTCTCCCCTCCTTCCTCTACTACTGAAACACAATCCTTTCTTACCTC
Source organism: Mustela putorius furo (assembly GCF_011764305.1). Lineage (NCBI taxonomy): Eukaryota > Metazoa > Chordata > Mammalia > Carnivora > Mustelidae > Mustela > Mustela putorius. The sequence continues at coordinate 2,017,901 of NW_025422439.1, read as the reverse complement.
CAGACCAAAAAAAAAAAAAAAAAAAAAAAAAAATCACCATGAACCTATAGTTATAATATGGCTAAAATCATACACACACACACACACACACGTTTTGGAATATGAACTCCAAGATCTATAACTTAACACCACTAACAGTAAGGTACTTCTTCATGGGCAAGTCACTTAACTATTCTAAAATAGTTTTCTCATCTGAAAAAGGGAGCCATGCCTCCCTGTTAGGATCTTATATTAGTTTCCTAGTTCTTTGATAATGGATCACCACAAATTTATTGGTTTAAAATATCATAGATTCATTATTTACGGCTGTGGAGGTCAGAATTCCTAGAATCAAGGCTCTGTAAGACTTTGAGGCTAGAGAACAGCTGGTTTCTATCCCTGTCTCTCTTCTATTTCCACATGGTATCTCCTTCTCTTGACACATTTGTCTACTTCTTATGCTCTTACAAGGACCCTTATTATACTGAGCCCAACCCAGATAATCCAGAACAATCGTCCCATTTTCAAAAGTCTTAAATCACATCTGCAAAGTTCCTTTTGCTGTGTATGATAGCATATTCATAGGCTCTGCTGACTACAACACAAACATTTTGAGGGCGCTGTTATTCTTTTTTTTTTTTTAGATTTTATTTATTTATTTGACAGACAGCACAAGTAGGCGGAGGAGCAGACAGAAGGAGAGGGAGAAGCAGGCTCCCTGCTGAGCAGGGACCACCCCCCCACCCCCACCCCCGCCCCCGCCCCCATACAGGACTTGATCCCAGGGTCCTGGGATTATGACCTGAGCCTAAAACAGATGCTTAACCAACTGAGCCATCCAGGTGCCCTGGGGGCACCATTATTCTACCTACCACAGGTTGTATTAAGGAGCAAGTCAGTTCGTCTACAGAAAAAATATTCTGTAGACTGTGGAACTTGATTTGAGGGCTGAGCTTTGCATATGCATGTGTGTAGGAGTGGTTGTGTATACATGTATACGTATAAATACATATACATGCATATGCATGTGATGTATATGTTTAATTTATATGTAATAATTACATATGTATGCATTCATATATTTAAAATACATGAATGATATATGTATTTCCAATGAATGGCACATCAAAGTTCCCAATTATGTAGTTTGAATAATAATATAACAATAATAATAATAATAGAGTCAAAGAAGGATTACTCTGTTGATTTTAAGAAATCTGGATCTAGAGAGAACTCCACGAGTAGTATTTGAGAAGCACTAGAAATGATTTTATGCTCTGTGGTGAATGCAAATGGGCTAACAGATGAAATAATGGTAGAGTAATACATGACCATAGTAACATGAACAATCGGGAAGCAGCAGTGTTGAAATGGCACCATGTGTAACACATTGTCTACTTTATGACACATGCGATGTTGTCCTTTATGTAAGTTCTCTCCGTCCTCACATCAGCTCTGTGATCAAGGTAACTATTATCCCCATTTACTAGATTGTGACACTGAGGCCTAGAGAAATTAACAGATAGGATCAGGGTCAGATGGCTGATAGGGGGCATAGCCTCTATTTGAACCTGGGTTTAATGAGATCCAAACCCTGAACTTGACATCTGTGTCTCCCTTAAATAAGGAGGCATGAAATCTCAATAAATTCACCAAAGTAGAAATTATACAAGCTATATTCTGAGACTAGAATGCAATATTAGTATGTATTAATTACAATCTAGCTAACAGATAAAGGTCTCCCCTTGAGAACTAAAAAACAAAAATAAAAACAAAGTGAAGTAACACTTACTTGGGTGGGGAAAAAAAATCAAACTCAAATGACCACTTCTTTAAAAATGAATAAGTGCAGAGAGACTGCATATCCAATTCGTGGAATATGAGGAAAGCAGTCAGAAGCTCCATGTCATTTATTGAGAAGCAAGACAAATTGAAAATAAACAAATAAAGCATTCAAATCAAGAAGCCAGAAAAAGAATTATAAAGCAAAGTCAAAGCAGCAGGAAAGAATTAATATAAATGAAAACTGAAATAAATGAAAGAGAAAAAAGAGAGAGAGCCTCATCAATAAAATGCAAAACACTGTTCAAATGAGAAAGAGAGAGAGAGAGAGAGAGAGAACCCAAATAAACACATTAAGAATGAGCTGGGGACATAACCATGGAAGCACAGAAGATAAAACAAATTTAATGAGAATACTGTGTACAACTTTATACCAATAAATTTGAAAGTCTTGATAAAATGCATTATTTTCTTAGAATATATAAATTACCAAGTTTGAGTTATGATGGCGTAGAAAATCTAAACAGACCAATAATATAAAATAAAATGATCAGAGAGCCAACTATCTGCAATTGAAAAGACATGAGCTCAGGGGATTTATAGGCGGGTCCTATCAAATCATTAAGGAATGTATAACCACTATCTTGTATAAACTGAATCAGAGAAAGAAAATAAATGGGCAGTTTTCTAATTTATTCCAAAATCCTAGTGAAGTCCTAATACCCAAACTTGACAAATATATACTCATCCATTTAGAAAAATCTGGTAGATGTATGAGAACTGATGAGCTCCTTATGTGGTAGGATGAAAAATCAAGTTACAGAAATCAGTCATAGATTCCCTCAATATCGGCAACAATTAACTAGAAAACATACGGGAAAACATAAGTGAAAAACTGATCCTCTTCCTGATGGGGAAAAGACTGTAATAGTAACAGCTATCACTGACTGTATGTTTGGGTATGCCAAATTCCAGACGTAACTCATTTAATCCTCACAGTAACTCCATGAGGTGGAACTTCCTTATAGATAAGCAAAGAAGGTACAGAGAGGGTAAGCATTTTGTCCAAAGCCACACAGCCAATAGGAGACAGAATCAGGATTCGTCATCTGGTGGTCTGGATCCAAATGCATGTCTGTAACCCCTGTAGCATCCTACGTTGCCTTAATACCTGTGAATAAGCCCTGACATGATACGTGGAAGACCCAAGGTCTAAAACTTCAGCGAAGGTTTTAAAGGAACACCATACACATGGAGATGCAGACTATGTAACTGAATTAGCAAACTCACAACTATAAAGATGTTAAAATAAGATAAGCTAGGTTGCCATAACAAATGAAGCCTTCCAAGCCAGAAGCATATACACAAAAGTTTATTATACATTTTTCATGCAAAATCCATGTGACCGAGGCTCCCCTCTTCCATCCTGCAGTATGCACTTGGAACCTGTGGTTTCCAAGTTCGCCATAGCAAGAGAGGAGAGGGCTTGAGAATCAGTCACACAGGATGTTTTGAAGGGTTGAGTCTAGCAGCAACATATCACATCAGCACAGATTCCAATATTCAGAATCCTGTCACATGGGATCCCACCACTGCAAGGGAAGCCTGGATGCAGAGGCTATGGTGCATACCCAGGAGGAAGACCCAGCGTGGTGAATAGAAGACATCTCTGCCACAGCTGGTGGCAGTGCCCAGCACAGAGCTGACTCTCGATATTTATAACTCTTAAATTTATATCTTCCCCCAAATTGGTCTACCAGTAAAATGCAATACCACCCGCAATTCCACTTGGGTTTTATATGGAATTTGACAAGTTAACTCCAAAATTCATTTGAAGGGAAAAATAGTTTAGAAGAGTGAGGAAGTATTGAGATAGAAAATCAGTCTTTGCGATGGGGAGGAAACTTACTTTACTATATGCAAACGATGCTATAAAGCTACAATAATTCAAAGAGTATAGAATTTTTTGCAGAAACATACAAACAACTAAAGTAGGAAAAATTCCAACCCTGTATATATGGTATACATAGTGATTTAGTATATGACAAAAGAGCATTTTACATTAGTGAACGGGAAGGAACCTTCAGGTAATGGTTACTATTTTAAAAATAACCACTCCCGCCATGTACAAAATTAAATCCATACAGGTTAAACAACTGAAGATGAAAAGATTTTTTTGTAATGAGAATAATATACAGAAATATATTTTATCATCTCGTGGCTTCCTAAGCATTGCCGCAAATTCAGAAGCAATAAAGGGCCAGGACAGAAAAGTTATAAGGTATCAAAAGTAAGATTAAAATACAAGTGCAGACTAGAAGAAAATTTCAATATATATGGCAGGCCAAGGATAACTATCCAGAAAATATGCAAAGCATATACAAGCCAATGAGGAAAAAGACAAGTATGACAATGGAAAAAATGGTCAAAGCACATGAATGGACAATTACACAAGAAGAAATAGATAGACCCGTGACACGAAAAGACGGTGAACCTCAGCACTAATCAGGAAATGCAAACCGAAACAAAAAATGACTCAGAGCGCCTGGATGCCTCAGTTGGTTGATCATCTGACTCTTGATTTCAGCTCAGGTCATGATCTTAGGGTCCTGGAATCGAGCCCCACATCTGGCTCTGCACTCAGCATGAAGTCAGCTTGGGAATCTCCCTCTCCCTCTTCACCCCCCCCTCCAAATAAATATAAATAAATAAATAAAATGTTTTTAAAATGAGTTACTTTTCCCATCCAAGGTTGATGATAATTACCATGAAAGATACAGGGAAGTGGGCTCTCTCATTTATCAGTGATAGGACTGTGAACGGGTCGAGACTCTACAGACATCTATTCAGGAGATCTACCAAAATTTTTGAATTCATGAACCACTGACCCAGCAATTCCTCTTCTAAGATTTTGTTATAGAAAACACACATGTACACAATGATGTAGGCACAAAGATCTTCATTATGACACCATTTGTAATAACAAACAGCTATAAACCACCAAAATGTCCATCCATAAAGATCAGCGAAAAACATTAAGGTACACTTACACTCTGCAATGCCAAATAACCAGCAGAAAGGTAGATCTGTATGAATACTGATTTGAAGAGATCTCTAAGAAATGGTATTAGGTACAAATGCATATCTTACAGCAACATATGGTGCACTTACGAGTTTATTATGAAAAATTTATGTATAATATATTTTTTATTATATACATGATATTGTATTTCTAAATGCATTGAAATACTGTAGAAGAATCTATAATAGTAATGATTACCAAAATATGAAGTAAGAATATGTGTAGAGTGGAAATGAAGAACTTCCACATTTCACTCTATAGACTTTGGTAATGTTTAATCATTTATAACAAAAGTAGGTATTCACAGGCATACATGTATGTATGTGAAGAGAGGGAGAAAGCTCTACTTTGGGAAACCATTTCTTATACTTCCTGGGAACCTACTAGGATAAATGGATGGAACTAGACTTTATTAAGAACTTACCATTTACTTTCCCCATTCATACAACTCATATTATGTGTACTGCAACTTTATCAAGGGAGAGTTTAATTGCATTTAACAAATGCAAAAAGAAGTGGGGATAGACTTGGTGAAGGTACCAAAACAGCCCTTCTTTCAAGAACTTTCCATTGTGCTTGGGCAGGAGCATGTCAGCATGAGAAAGACGATTGGTGCTCCCATGCAACACACTGGAGGTTAGAGAGTAACAAGGGAAGAGTATGTGGGGAACATAGGGAGGAGCAAAGTGAAAACTTTTCACAAGAGTGATCTAGGTTAGCTTTTCAGCCCTGCCTCTTTACTTCCTGCCTTCAGTTGGGTTCCACATCTCTAACATCAGCTACTGGCTCCTTTAACCCAGGAATATTTTCAACCCAAACCATTTAAAACAGACTCTCCCTTCTTCCAAATGAGTACCTGAGTATCTCTGCAGTCAGATTCAACAGATGTTTCACTCTACCTCCCAGAGAAAAGACAAATAAAAGACTGCCTGCCTTCTACTTCCTCCAGCTGTCACAGCCCAACCAGGGTCAGATCATGCAAAGAGAAACAACTAGAGTTGGAAAAAACAAGAGTAGAAAAAGGTACCTTTGTTGATTAACAGACCTGAATTTGAATGCCATTTTGCCACTCACTCACAGTGTGACATGCTTTATAGTTCTTTGCTCCTCATTTTGATTCTGGGTAAAGCAGGAATGATGATATTACTTGTTTTTTTGGTTACAAAATAAATATAATAAGTGCCCATGAAAAATATATGCTCAGTAAACAAAAACACCATCATTGCTGCTGTTAATATATTATTATTTTTGTGTGTGTGTGAACTACCTTGAGTTCCTGTTTTTTGGATCATAGGACCTTGTAGCTGCCTAGTGAATTAAGATAGGATAAGCATTTCTACCCCATTTTACAGATGAGGAAACTGAAGATCAAATAAATTAAATGACTTGCTAGGGTTCACATAGGTCCAAAGGAGCAAAGATGACATTTATACAAGTTTTTCCAGTTGAGCAGCCTGTTCCCTTGTGTGTCTTATCTATTATGTATACTCTATTCCCAGTGCCTAGCAAAGGAGCATGGGCAGGTAGACACTGGAAGAATTCCAGCTTTTGGACTGATTTTTCAAGGGCAGAGACCTCTGCTTTCTCCCCTCCCCCATGCTTAAGAGATAGATTTTTTCACTGCAAACTCCCCCAGATTGCAAATGCTATTTCAATACCCCATTTAGATGCCTGTTTGGTCCATAGAGGAGGGTTTGTTTGGTCCCTGCCTCAGAAGCATGTTAAGGATTGGGTAGTTAGAGGCCAACAGAGGCTGCTAACATCGCTAATTGAGCATAAGCAGTGGCTATGGCTCTATGAGCTGTCCATGGTGCTGGATGGATCAGCTCTGAGTTACAAGGGCAATAACAATGTTGCTTTTGCTACAGTCTTCAGCCTTGGTCGACAGATACACTGGGAATAGATTCTGGTTTGAGAAACTAGTTGATAATTCCCTGCGAATTGGTCTGTCATGCTTTTTAAAATCTGTGTGTTCATGGAAAACAGTTTTTAAATTTGCTTTGGGCGTAGATGTGCACTCTGGTTTCCCCCTCGACTCCTCCAAAATGTCACAAATGACTTTCCCTGAATTTACCATTTGCAGGATTAATGTGCTTTTCTCTAGACACCTGGGCCCTAGAGAGATTCCAGACAGAATAGCTGTCTCCATTCCTAAACTCTGACCTGCTTTGCAGGCAAAGGAGGCTTGGTTTTAGGTCACCCACAATGGGGGCATCCAGCATGTGGAGCTAACTCTCGGCTCTGTTTTATCACGCAGTTGTGTGGAGGAGTACAAGCTGGCTCCTGATGGAAAATCCTGCCTAATGCTCTCAGATGTCTGCGAGGGCCCCAAATGCCTCAAACCTGACTCCAAATTCAACGACACCCTCTTTGGAGAGATGCTGCATGGTTACAACAACCGGACCCAGCATGTGAACCAAGGCCAAGTCTTCCAGATGACCTTTAGGTATGGGGAAGACACTTGCACTTCACTGTTGAATCACTGACCCAAAATCTGGACAGGGGGAGGAAGCCATGGGCACCATGGAGTTGAGTGGTTTTAGACTGGTTAGCATCTCCCCGGGCTCACTGATGCCTATCCAACAGGGTGTTAGAAGTCAGCAAAATTCATTCCATGAGTTTCCTTTTCCACTGACCTAGTCCTTATTTATCCTGCTCTTCCATTTTTCTAATTCTAGCCACATTTTAAAAAATCAGTCTTAAATCATCCTGTAAGTATGGTTAATGGAATTTTAAAATGTTTAAATTAATCTTTCAGTCTATTAAAAAATAAGTATCTTATGTAGGCTATTCAGGCAGTTCAAAAATAAAGACATTTAATGAAGTAGAAAATAAAATTCCCATCACCCAGAAATACCCAGAATTAACATTTTCTTGAACATTCTTAAAATGCCTCTCTCTCTCTGTCTACACACACACACACACACACACATGCACACGTGCACGCATGCACACACACACAGACATGCCACATCTCAGTAAAGCTGTTTAGAAATTGCTGTTTTTTGCTCAACAGTATGTCAAAGACCTCATTCTCTGTTAATAAATACAGAGGTACCTGCGAAATTAAAAGATAAGGCTACTCTCATATGAGAGCAAACAGAATGGGGACTGGGTTGACCAAATTATATAAAGATTAGGCATGCAATCTCATTATGAAAGGCTCCCTGGGAGAGTCAGAGAAGCTGGATTTATTCATGCCTCAAAATCTGAAGAACCATAAGATGGTAGACTGAGTAGAATTGTTCCCTGTATAAGAAATGATTATCTTAAAAAATTAAAAAAGCTATATGTTTAGACAGTTTTGCATGAAACTGTAAAAGGATATTATTACAAAGCAGGGCTCACCCCAGCCTGTGAGATCATGTCAACAAAAGTCAGAACTGGGAAAGAATATCTTCATCTAATCATCATCATCCCCATCCCACCATCACCTAATTAATAATAGTGATGTTTGTAGTGGGAGTGGTAATAATGACCGCTATTTATTAAGAATTACTCCATGTCAGACTCTTTACCAAGTACTTTTAGTAATAATCAAATAATGATGATAATGATGACATTAATTCAGCACAAGCTGAGGGCATTCCAAACACTTGCCATCTACTAATTCAAGTGATTCCCCCCCAATGGCCCTGGGAAGTGACTCTTCCACCTCTCCCTTCTAGGAAGTGAGAGAGCCAGGATAAAAGCATTTTAGCTTCACTATTAAAACTCTTCGAGGCACCGTGGCCTCCCTTTTACAGCTGAGAAGTCAACATCAGAGGTAAAGTGACTCTCCCAAGGTCCCCATCTGGTGAGAGGCAGAGTAAAGAATCAGGTGTCAATCTGACGGATTCCCAAGCCTTGCTCTTTTTTTTTTTTTTTAAGCCGACATGCCTCATTAATTCTTATTTCATAGAATAAGAATGGAAATGTGAATTCCCTGAAACCATTCGCCTATGTAGTTATCACAGGCTGCTTGAGCACTGACCATGTCCCAGGTGCCATGCTGCTTACTTGAGATACAATGAAAAGTGAGATAAAAGTGGCCCAAGACCCTGTGGTGCTTTGTTGTGTGTGTGTGTGTGTGTGTGTGTATGCGCATGCACATGTGTTTGTAAACTTATGGACTTACTTAATTTGTGCTAGGCACTATGAAATAAAGGAACATTATTGTTCCAAGATAACAATTAACAGTGGGATCTAATTCAGTTGGAGCAGAATAGTAGGTTTGCATGTACTGGGTTACAAAGCAATAAGGCTTTGGAGCCTACTTTTCAGATGAAGTGTTATTTAACTAATACCTAAACTTAGGTATTAGGTATGGGACTTAGCTTTGGGAAAATATCAAGCAGAAACAGATGTTTTAAGAAGAAAAACAACATGTTCTGCTTTAAGTAATGGAGAAGTCTGGTGTGGTTTTGGTCAAACAAGTAAGGGAAGAGTGGTGGGAGGTAAAGCTAGAACAGTCCATAATAGCAGATCATCATGGGGGTCTTGCAGGTCAGGTCTCTATTCTAGGAGCAAACAGGAGAACTCAAAATGGTTGAAGAAGTGGAGTGTGCCATGGCTGCATTGTTATTTTCCAACCTCATGGGGGCTGCAATGGGAAATAAATGGCAATGAGGGTTGCCCAGGACAGGGTGGAATGGGGGCTCGGTTGGGGCTTTACTGTGGAAGCCATGTGAAAGTGTTGGTGGCTTCAACCAGGATGATGGGAACCGTTTGGAGAGAGAGGGCGATTTTGTGAGGTAGTCGTGAAGCATGGTTCACCAGGCCAGTGAGCGTAGTAGGCAGAGGGTAGGGTCAAGGGAGGGTTTGAAAGTAATGAGAGTGACTGGTGGCTACTCAGCAAATTAGTGGTTGGTAGTTGAGTCCTTCAAATCCCAGTGGAGTTTCCTTTCTGCCATGCAGATGCTCAAAGAGCAATTGAATGCTACTTTACTGGAAAACTCTGGGAGAAATTTAAGGAAAATCCAGATGAACTACTCCATACTGAGAACCACAATGCTGACTTTCTGTAGTTTTAATGCTCCATGAAATTCTTTCTTCAGCATCATGATGGCTAACATAATGCTGTGTGGAATTCAAAAGAAGAAAGAGAAAGAAAGAAAGAAAGAAAGAAAGAAAGACCCTTGTTTCTGAGAAGGAAATTTACAGGCTCTCACAATGACATACAATTGCCAAAAATATGTGAAAATTTAATTTCCAAATTGGCATTCCAGTAGTTTTCAAAGCTTTTTGAGAAGAATTAGAAGGAATGTTAAGGAGTTTCTCAAAAGATGAGGCTTGTGAACTGGAGTTGGAAGTGATAGCCAAGAACAGTGTCTCTTGGGAGGGTTAAGAGCTGGAAGGGCATTTTCTTGTCTGGGAAGGAGTCTGTAGAAGCCTAGACACAGATAGGCAGGAGTGGGGAATCAGCAGAACAGGTCTCCAGCAGGACCTGGCTCCAAATCTGGCCCCACTGGTGACATGCATAGTACTATTGCCTTCTGCTTGTTTATTTTTTAAAAAGATTTTATTTATTTATTCATTTATTTATTTATTAGAGAGAGTAAGAGAGAGAGTATGATGATCAGGGGTAGCGGGAGAGGGAGAAGCAGATTCCCCACTGAGTAGGGGGCCCAATGAAGGGCTCCATCCCAGGACCCCGGGATCATGACCTGAGCCAGAGGCAGACAACTGACCCCATATTGCCACCCCATATTGCCTCCTGTTGTTTTTTTTCTTTTTTTTAAAGATTATTTATTTATTTATTTATTTGACAGAGAGAGAGAGGGAGAGAGATCATAAGCAGGCAGAGAGGCATTGCCTCCTGTTTAAAAAGAGGTGTTTTATCAGATTCTGGCCCTCACGGCAGCTCTCAGACTGGCCGGCATATATGTGATAAGTGATCAAATGTACTTGTCATTCTCATTCTCTCATGTGAAGATTAGCTTGGTCCAAAAGAAGGATCCAAACTGCATAGTAAGATGCTAGATTCTGAAGGAGATTCATGGGTTCCCTGATCTCACTTACGTATGGGGAAGGGACTTGGCCAACGTCACAAAAAAAAAGTCATTGCAGAGCTACCTCATACCCTCAGATCAGATCCCAGCATGCTTCTACTCCCAAAAAACTGGTCATTAAGAGAGAGCATGGTGCCGTAAAGGCTGGCCTCGAAGTCCCCAGACTCATACAGAATTTTAGCCCCATCAGGAATCCTCATTCTGGCTCAGACCCTCTGCTCATTGTTCCCAACCCTTCAATCTTGGGTTGTTTCAAAATAGCCAGGGTCTGTGTCTGCCCTGATTTGCTCATTGGAAAGAGTATAGTGAACAGACCACAATCTCTTTTGACAACAGCCTCAAGATTTAGGGAGCTCCCCAGACTACCATTGTGCTCGAGTGGCCCATTTCACGTAAGCTCTCTTATCCTTGGCTTCAGTTGAACTTTCTTTACAATAATTTCCATCCTTAGACTATGTCCCCTCCTGGAGCCACATGCCAAGGCAGTTGACTTCCCATGGTGGGAAGGTGAGTGCTTCTGATGAATCTAAATTTATCTCTTTCAAGTCTCCCTCACAGAGCCTCAGACCAGGAGGAGGCTGCTGCTCCTTTGTCCTCCCAAGTTCCAGAAGGCAGGCCTGCAAATGTTTCAGTATCAAAGGCAGTTGTCATTTCTCGCCTCTCCTTTGTTCCTTTTCTCTCTCTCCTCCAAGTAATGTTCGGTCCAACCCTCCAGAGTAGCCAACAGGCTCCCCACCAGCCGTCCTGCCATATGCCACATTTCCTGACAACTGCCTGGCCCGGGATTTCAAACTGTACCTACCAGCTAGAGTCTCCAGTGTGACAGCCACCACTCTGCTGTGTTCTCTTTTCTGCCCCCACCTCAAGCCTCCTGCCTAGCAACAGCAGGTAGAAGACAGGTGTGCCTTTTCATTTCCTCTTTCCAATCCCCAAAAGAGCAGCCTGGATTTCTATTCTACTAAAGGCCTCCCATTACAAGTATCTAAATTGGACTAGCATTTAACAATCAGCACAGACATAACCCTTTATTATACACATGGAGAAACTGAGACCCAGAGAAGGATACAACTTATCCTCCGTTCACCATGATCTGGGGCCCCTCTGAGACTCAAAGTTAGAGTCTGTGACTCTCAAACCAGTGTTCTGTGGTTTCTGGTTCTGTTCTAAGGGATGTATATCACTTCTTCATCTCCCTTTAACATCATGTGGTCTGCAGAGAGGGAGGACACAGGTGCCATAGGGGAATAACAGGTTCTTAATTAAGTGGGGAGCTTAGGCAAGAGCCACCCCTTGAGTACATGATTCTGCAGGAACTTGATGCCATCGGCGGTCACCTTCTCACGTGGCCATGTGTAGGCTGCATTCTCCACTGAGAGATGAGCATGGGGTGATGCTTAGGACCCTGGTGGGCCTGGAAGTTATCTGCTGTGTATGAAGATTAAATGTGGTACGCACTGGGAGGCCATACAGAAAGGCAGAGGTAAGACAAGCATGATAAAGACAAGCTGTTAGAGAGGCCAAGCAGAGAGGAAAGGTGGGGGAGACGGGAAGATTTGGAGGAGAGACCCTCACCCTCAAGTCACAACAGAAGTTATTTGCAGGATGGATGGAAGTTGTTTTAAGAACCTGGTGTCTGGAGAGACCCCTTGATTACGAGTCCGTTTCCTAATCAGAGGGACATGAGGGGACATAAAACTTTGTGAAACACTCAGGTTCTGTACAAACAAAAAAGATCAAAGATCTTTTTTTCAGAATGACCCCCAAACCCAGGAAGCAATGTCAAGCCTTCCTGGTTCTAATCCCTTTCCGTGCACTGTATTGGTTTTAAGGACTCAGGCAGGGTCACCATTAGAATTCCCTCCTCCTAGCTCTCCATCAGTGAGGGGATTGGTAAAGACCGCCAGCGTGAGATAAACGTATCAAAGGTTGGTGGTATTTGATGTTTTGTTTGTTTTTCATTTCCCTCCTACCCCCATCCTCATCCATCCTACTTCATTCCTGTAAGAAAGAAAGGTCAACTTTGGTTATAGATTGTGCGGATTTAGATAAACATCAGTCAAGAGCTCTTATTGAGCCCAGATCTTTCTATTCCTGTGCACAGTGAGAAGTTGCTTGGGAATGAGGGCTCAGCAAATGACGGTTGTAGATTTTGCAAAAGCCTCATTGAAAATAAGAATGGTTCTGCCACCAGTGGCTGTTTCCCATAGGCCTTCAAGGATGACCTTGAAAGAGCATGGGTTGCTCCTGGAAGATTTGTTAGGCGCTTTCAATCGGGTCCGCTTATCAGATGTGCATATTGTACAGGGTAAGAGGAGAGTTTGGGATAAGATGTGGGATTTCAGGATGAGGTACCACCAACCCACGCCTGGTGAGACAGAAGGGTTCTCTTTAAGGATTTGGCACCCACTTGTTTCCCAGTAGAGGGTCCTGAGTCACATCTTATTAAGTGGCCTCCACAGCTATTTTTCTAGTGCCTTTCTGGGTGATGATTAATGATACATGCTGCTTCTAGATCCTTCCCTTCCCTGCCTTCTCCCTCTTTCTCTTGTCCTCTGCATTGAGCTATGTGCATTTTTGTTATGTGCCAGGTCCTGTATCCCATACTTTAATTTTCTCATCTAATCTTCCCAATACCTATCACAAAAGGGCCCTTAACAACTTGGTTTTCTAAAAAAGGAAAGGAATGTATCAGCCAGAATTCATTTGGTCGTGCCCCTACCGAATGCCCTGTATGGAATTGCAGGGGTCCTGTTCATTCTGGCATTTGGGAGTCTGAGCTGACAGAAGCATCATCTTCATGTGCTCCCATGAACACTCTGGTAATGGGAACAAAATTTGGCTCTCATCACTTCCTCCTAGGGATGACATTCTGCTCAGATTCCACTGGTCATGTCCAGTCCTGTGGTCACAGCAGCCCTCAAAGTGTTGGTCAGGACATGAAACCCTATCAAGTGCTGAAAAGACCCAGAAATATGTGGGGCGTCAATATGATTTACTACATTGAGGTACAGAGATGTTGAGCCAACTAGCCCAATAGTTGTATAGCTATCATGTGATAAATCTCAAGTCTAATAACAAATCCCATCTAGCAGCGTACCTTTTGGGATCCTAGCCTTTTTCCATCACCACCTCTGGGAACTGTAGTAATACCTTCTAGTCTCTTCTCTACCATTTCTTTCATTCAACTCCCAAAGAATCATAGACTTTGTAGAGGGATGAACCTTGGAGAACAGTTTCTACATCCCCGTTTGGTAGATGAGATGCCTGAGTCTTAACAGTATTTAAAAGAATTATTTAAAATCATATAACTAATAAGTGAATAAGTTTTAACTTATAAATCCCAGTCTATTGGACTGCACTATATCCACTCTGAAGGCTTAGAAATTTATGATCCAACTCCCACACTATATAGTTGGCAACATTAAGGTCAAGGTTCCATAAAGAATTAATGGTAGAGCTAGGACTGGAACCTGTTTTTCTGAATTTTCAGGTCTGGGTGTTTTGTGATACACCATGATTTTATTTTAACAGGAGAAAGCAAATGAGGCCAATGGTGGAGAGATCATTAATTAAAAGTAGAATTAACTTCTGATTTGCAAGGCAACTCCCAAGCCTCTCTGTACGGTGATATCCCAACTCTTAACAAAATCCTCAACTTGCCACCTGCAGACGCAGCTGTACGCTACCTTCTCTGGGGTATCAACTCAGAAATTAGAGGACAGAAATTAGAGGCTAGATCAGAGGAGTTAAGGGGTGATTTTCCCTAGAGCTCTGACTCTTAGGTTGGCTGGAGAAGACTTTCCCTTTGATATCTCCAGTTTTCCAAGGTTTTCGGACATACTCTGAGGGAGTCAAGGCCAATGTGCCCCATGAACTATAGGTCCTGAAATCCAAAAAGCTGAGTTTCTATTCCTGTTCTGCCTCTTCCTATTGGATCACCCTTGGTCATTCTCTCCTGATTTCTGTTGCCGTTTCTATAAATTAAGGTTAAGGCAGAGCTTGGGTGAAGACTAAGGAATACAGCCTCTTTCTACTCAACCCCTATGGCCATGGGATTAGTGAGGCCATTCCTATCACCTGATCATAAGACTCACCTGGGCGGCCCTGAGACTTACCAATCTTTTTTTTTTTTTTTCTTTTTTTCCTCCCAGATAAGGGGCCTGGGAAAGTGAGTTGTCTTCATGTTCCCAGGTGACTCAAATTATCTAGAAATTTGAGATATATTGGCCTGGTGTCTAAGATATTAGGCTCTAGAATCTGGTCGTAGCTTGCCACCTGTCAACTGTGTGACCTTGGGCACATTCGTGCATTAAACCTCAGTTTTCTCATCTCTAAATTGGGAATAATGACTCTACCCGCTTCTCAATGGTTTTGTGATGATTAAATGAAATTGGCACCTTATCCCCATTCCTTATCCCCATTCTCATCAGACAAGCAGGACCCAGGTGCCATGGGGGCTGCCAAATCAATAACTGTGAAGAATCTTACTGAAAAGGCCAGCCCCATGTGCATGATTCTGCAGGAACTTGATCCAGTTTCTAGCTGGGACCCAACACAATGTGTCAGGCTGCTACCATGTAAAATAATGAGATCTAAATCCCAAATCTGCCATATTGTAGCTGTGTGGCTTTGGGCAAAGCTTTTAACCTCTACGAACCTCAAGATCTTCAACCATAAAGTGGGCTTTTAACCTGAAAATATCCTCAAAGGGCTATCATCATCTTCATAACTTACTCCAACCAACATGTTTTGGTGAATGTATTGCTTTGGTGAAATGCCTAGAGTAAGGTCAGAAGCACAGCCCTTCATGCTCTGTGGGTCTATGCGAGGTGGACAGTTCAGCCAACAGTGTGGAATAGGCAGCAGTTCAAGGTCACCTTCTTTTGGGAAGACATTGTCTTTCTCATGTGTTGTATCATATGTATCCTATATTGTAGCCCCTTTGTTTCTGTGTAAATGACCTACAGGGAAATACATCAAATCAGGAATGTGGGATTTAGATGCTCATGACTGCAGAATTTGATAATGGACCAGGGGCTTATGTCCAAAAGTTTTAGAAGTGTGGAATGTGTCTGTGTTAATATTAAAAATATGTAATAACTAGCTTAGAAGTGACCCTCACCTGTAGGAAAGGATATCCATCCAAACACAATGAAGATTAACCAGTATGTCCTATGGTCTGCCCATCAGTCTTGCTCAGCAACTACTTTTCCTTCTGGTAAATTTCCCAATATCCTTATGTATGATTGATAGTGTAAAACTATTTTTTCTTTTCAAAGCTGGACTTTAAGGGGCATAGGCAGGTATTTCTCCCATGATACATGTGGACAGAGCAGGCTGAATGCCATACTTTTTAAACGAGAGAACGGAAACTCAGAGAGGTGACGGGTGGCATCCAAGATCAAGCAGCTAATACGTGACAGAGCCAAGAGCTGGAGCCACAGCCTGCCCTTGTCTCCACTCTATAGCCTCTAGATAATGTGTGCAAATGCCTGTACATATGGCTCAAACCATATGATCCTCAAAGAGCAGGAAAGCAAGTAGTGGCTCCTCATCATTATTCTGTACAAAAACCCTATCTAAAGGTAGGACTTTTCCCTATGTCTGCTTATAGCCAGGATACAATATACATGAAATACACTAGTGATTCTCAGTCTCTAATAGGCACACAAAGTGCCACGGAATCCTGCTAAAATACAAGCTCTGGTTCAGTGGGTTGCAGATAAGACCTGAGACTCTGCTTTTCAAATGAGTTCTTGGGTCTGAAGACCATTTTTGTATAGCAAGGTGTGAAACTAAACTTTTTGTGAGATATGAGCCCAGATGAGACCTGAAAATGGAGAAGGATTGTTACTTCTCCATTTGCCTATTGGATTGCGAGAACCAAGTCCAAGGCCAGTGGCATTTAAAGGCTATGCAGTCACAGAGGTGTCTCTTTCCAGACCAATCAAGCACAGAGCCTGTATTTTGGATTTGTAGCAGTCAGGGTGACAGTTCTGCCCTGTCATCCAACAGGCCCCTTGGGCGTAATGTAGCACAACTTATTTTCTCCATCCATCCATCTATCCATCCATCCATCTATCCATTGGCTCTGCTTAATGATGGTTATGAGATACTCTGAGCATCAGTCCCAGTGGGAGAGGAGGCATTTATCCTGAGTCCAGTGCCCAGGTCGAGTGCCCTGATCAGAGCCTCCTGTTTGCCACACTGTCATTCCTCCATCATTGGATGCAGCAGAAGGCTGGGCAGCCGTCAGCATCAGGGGCACAGGTCGAAGACAGACACCCAAAAAAGTAGTGAGAAGTCCATTTGGGAAGGGACACTGGCCTAAGTGAAGCTTTATTATTCTTAAGTGCTTGGACAAAAATCTCATACCGTCAACACTCATTAGTATAATTAGGGATAGAAAGAAAAGAGTAAAATTAAGACCTGGGGAAAGATGCTTTTTACTTCTTGCATGTGGGGAGCAGGGAATTGCATTCCATTTTTCAACAAGGCCTCTCTCATCTCTCTCCCTAATTATAGTAAAAGATTTAATTTAAAAAACAAAATTATTCTCAATGTTCACATCTCTAAATATACCAAACGTGGTCATTTTATGAGGAAAACAAATTACACATTGCACATTTTGAGTGTTCTCCGACTAACCTAAAAATGTGTGTCTGGTCTGCAAAAGTTGCTAAAGCAACAGAGCCAACCAGGTTCGTTTCACTTCTTCTCTCGCTCTCCTTCCCCCTTTTTTTGTGGTTTGGCTTTTAGTTTTCTGGCTTCAGAATCCCTGACTCTGTCCTTTTTTCCAGGAGGGGGAAGCCTATCGGAACCATCAAGCTGTCTTAAAGCAGAGACCATTTTTAAAGAAGCACCATTTCATTATACTCAAATGCAGGCAGTAACTCAGGCTGGTCTAAGTGCTCAGAAGGAAAGGTCCACAGGGAACCTAGGGAACAGATAAGGATAGATTGTAATTAGCACAGTAATTGTAATTAGCAGAGCAATTGTAATTAGCACAGCGATTGTTTGTTCATAATGGGTGCTTCCAAAGTGACTCCAGGCACTTTGTCCTCTTAAGTATCTTCCCTTATCCCTGGTGGTCTTGTTTACACTGCGAATGTACTAATGTGCTTAGCAATCTCTTTTATAAATAAACACTCCAAAGGTACAAGCCAGCCCAGCCCCTGGCCAAGCCTTATGCATCCTTAATTAACGGAGTCCACAGTGCTGAAATTTCACTGTATTTGCATTATGCAAAGGCAACATTAGGTATATTACTCTCCGAAGAAGTCACACCTCTCAAGTCATTTTTTGTTGTTCTTGTCATTTTGTTAATTACAGGAGGGAATAAGGTGGCCGAGGGCTGCACTTGAGGGCAGAGATGCCAGTCCTGGCTGTACCTCTCCTTCTCCTTTGTTACTTAGCAACTTTTTGTCGAGCACCTATGACACATAAGCTTTGAGGATGAGAAGATGAAGGAGACAGTCCAGGTCTCTACTCTTAGGCAGGTGGACCATGGGCCCAGTGTTGGTGTGGGTGAGCAGAAGTAGGGAAGGCGTCCTCCAAGCTGCTGGCTGAAACCTGGAGGATGTGATTAGGAGTTAGCTAGGTGGGAGAGTAGCCCAGGCAAGTAGGAGCATAGGGCATCTGCAGGTGTGAACATCAGGGGACTGTGAAGAGGGTGAGGGAATGGGATTGTAGAGATAAACCACAGAGAAGCACGGGCATTCAACCAGGAAGGTTTATTGAAGTGCCACAGTAACGGGACCATTACTGGCTGTGAGACTTTGCCCGGTCTTCTAACCTTCTGAGGCCGGTGTGCTCACCACTAAATCAGAGAACATGATAATACCATCCTACAGGAGAATTATGGTGGGGAGGGAGAGGTGATGAGAAAAGTCCGGTTAAAATGCTCTAAAGTGTGAAGACACGTGTAGATGTTAGTGACATTTTCCCAACACGAATCAGAGGAGCTGTGAGATGCCACTTACTCTGAAATTTTGTGCTGGAGTGTACATCCTGGCACACTTGAGATCATGTGAGATGCAAATTAACCAGCATTACTTTCTTTGTGCTCCTTCCAGAGAATTGAGAAAGTAAGTCTATTCTAAGTGCACATTAATAAGCCTACGCATGTGTATCAAGAAAATTAATTTTTAGGGAAATATTTCCATTTCAGGGAGATGCCCTGAATAGAAATGTATTTAGTAACAGTTCTAATGAAAGATATGATTATAGTTTATTGGATGTGAATTAATACAGAAAGCTCCAAGGGCAGTGGCTGGGGTTTTATGTAACATCACCACTGAATAATTTCTATTAATGATAATCTAGTGAAACACCTCAAAGGTGGCTTTTAAGAGTCCAAAATGAGCATTTATTTTTATGTCTCATAAGATCCTCAGAGGAACCCATTAAGCAGGCAATTAATTAGCAGGCATAAGCCAGGAGCCAATACTGCAGGCATTGGGGTAGCCCAGTCCTGGTTTATTCAGGATATTCCTGACCATGTTGCAAGAACCTTCATCCCCAAATCAGCTAGCCACCTCCCCCATTCTCCATGAGGGTCCTGTCATTTGTTGTGACCTTGAAGATGCTCCAGCTTGTCTGGCGTGCTTTCTAGAGTAGGAAGAAAGACATAGGATAAAGGGATTGGTCTTCCTCGCCTACTCGTGGTTCAGAGAACTAAAGTTGCACCAAAGTTGTAACACTAGAGTTACACCTACAAGTTTGTATGAATCCCCAAAGTACTTCTGAGGAGTTTATGATGACCGGGCCACTGGGAAAATACAAGTCTATAGGCAATCTCGCAGCTGTGTTTGCAAAGGAGATGGAAACCTAGCTTGAAATTAAACTACATAGCAATTAAATTCTCCTTCAGCTGTGTGATTCAACCAATAAATATACACTGAGTACTTATCATGTGCCAGGTTCTGGAAATAAAACTGGATAAAATTCACAGAGGCCCATGTTTGTGTAAAGGGCAAAAGGATATCATGTTTTTTTTGTTTTGTTTTGTTTTGTTTTTTGTTTTTATTGGTATTATCTGGGTTTGTGTATCTTGACTTTCTTTTTTCTTTCTCAAAGACCTGGGAGCCATCTCTTTGAAATGTAACCATTGAGCAAGGTAAATACATTGGAAAATTCAGAATAACTCAATGTACAGGACATACCCATCAGCCAACCCCCACCCCTCCTTGCCTTGAAGTTCTCCAGACTTTTACCACCTACTCATCCCAGCCTCAAAAATCCTTCTGCCTCATATCTCAATGGAATTGTGTTCAGACTGCTTTCCCGTATTGCAGTAACCTTGAATAAGTCAGTTACCTGGATTACCTTAGTTTTTACTAATGTTCTTTTGTTCTGGTTTGGAAGCTTAACCAGTGCTGTGACTTGCATAGCAAAAATTTCCCTGGACAGTGTCAAACAGGCAAGGAAGACTTTATTCAAGGCTGTTGCAACATGGGAGAGAGGTCTGAACTCAATTCCATCCAGACCAAGGGCAAGAGGGTTTTTATGGCTGGAGTGAGCAGCTGGGAAGGTACCGAAAGAGTTCAGGGGAAAGTTCACTAATGGGATACATCCTACAAGTTGAATTATTCCAAATCCACAGGCATATTTCTCTACTACTTTCCTGGGTGATTACATTTCAAAGAGATGGCTTCAAGGTCCTTGGGAAAGACATTCCTGGGTTGTAGAACTGGCCAGAGGTTTTTAAAAAAATTTACATGTGAAAGGGAAAGAGAAAGAATTTCCAGTGACACTTGTCTAAAGGCAGCAGTCTAAGAACATGGAAGTCAGGGACCTAAAGCCAGAAAGAAGCCCCTTTACAGTTTGGTCAAGCTGAGGGAATCTTAAGGCCAGCTTGGTCACTACCGTACCTTTGGTTGTCTGTCTCCTGGGCTCTTCTGGGCTGGGACAATTTGGATGGCATATATTTTTTATGCACATTGAATTCACAAAGTTCAAAAACAAAAGCAGGATTAAAGACGGCCAATGATAGTGTCCACTCTCTGTGCTCTTACTATCATCCCTTTCCCCTGTCTCTACTCCACTGTTACGACTTTCTGAGGTATCTTTCCATTTTTTTTTTCTAAGCAAGTAAGATTAAAAATTACTCCTTCCCCTTCTCTCATAAAAGATACAGTAAGTGGGACGCCTGGGTGGCTCAGTTGGTTGGACGACTGCTTTACGCTCAGGTTGTGGTCCTGGAGTCCCGGGATCGAGTTCCACATCCAGCTCCCGGCTCCACGGGGAGTCTGCTTCTCCCTCTGACCTTCTCCTTGCTCATGCTCTCTCTGACCTCCTCTCCCTCAAATAACCAAATAAAATCTTAAAAAAAAAAAAATAGATACAGTAAGTATATCGTCTTCCCCCCACCACTTAGCGAGAGCTCTTAAAGGTCTTCCCAGAGACAATGAACTTTTAAAAAGTGACACAGAGACCATTCTAATATAGGAATCCCATTGGTCATATAGGGTGCTGCCATGGTAAAGTAGGGGCCCCCGAGAGGTGGAGAGAACTGGGTTTTGGAGACTGTGGTTCTTCCCCTTGGACTGCCATGAGTCTCGCAGGTGGTTTCTCCCTTCTCAGCCTCATCCCCTCATCTGCACAATAAGGTTCTTACATCTCCCTGTGTTGTTGTAAGACAATAAGATAAATGCAAGGTGTTCAGTCCAAAGGGCGCCTGGGTGGCTCAATCACTTAAGCATCTGCCTTTGGATCAGGTCATGATCTCGGGGTCTTGGGGTTGAGCCCATGTCAGACTCCCTGCTTAGCAGGGAGTCTGCTTCTCCCTCTCCCTCTGTGCTCTATCAAATAAATAAAATATTGACCAAAAAAAAAAAAAATAAAAAAAAGAATTTCAGTGGCTATGAGAAAGCAGCTCTCTGAATATTAAAAATAAAAAAAAGAGTTTATTTCTAATAAACAGTAGCAATAGCAGTAATAATAGTAACAGGGTTAGCAGGGGCAAACCTATGGTACTTACCCTACACCAGTCACCACCTTTTTTCTCTAACCAAAACATTTACTGAGTACCTGGTTATATGTCTCTCAGTGTTTTGGGAAGCCAGAAGTACAACAGTGAACAAAACACTTCTAAAATAGCTGTCCTGGTGAGTTCTAGGGTGGGAGACAATCTACAAATAAATACAGACTGTCAAGTGTACACACTATGGAGGAAAGAAGAACAAGAGGGTTAGTGAGTGCTAGGCCAGGGCCCCTGTCTAATACAAGCTGAGCAGGAAAGACCTCTTCGATAAGGTCACACTGGTGCATGGATCTTAGGTGAGACAGTGAGCCTTGCAGGCATGGAAGGAAGAGTTTGCAGGTGGAGGACACAGCATGTTCACAGACCCTTGGCATGTTCCATGAAAAAGAAGGAGCCCAGGGATGCGCGCCAGGGTGGCTCAGTTGGTTGAGCGCCCAACCCTTGGTTTCAGCTCAGGTCACAATCTCAGAGTCATGAGATCAAGTCCCATGTTAAGGGGGAGTTTGCTGGAGATTCTCTCCCTCTGTCCCTCCCCTCATTCTCTCTCTCTCTCTCTCAAATAACAAATAAATAAATCTTTTTTTAAAAAAGGAGCCCAAACAAGATGGAATTGGGAGGGAGACAAACCATAAGTGACTCTTAATCTCACAAAACAAACTGAGGGTAGCTGGGGGGAGGGGGGTTGGGAGAATGGGGTGGGATTATGGACATTGGGGAGGGTATGTGCTTTGGTGAGTGCTGTGAAGTGTGTAAACCTGGTGATTCACAGACCTGTACCCCTGGGGATAAAAATATATGTTCATAAAAAATAAAAAAAAAAAAGGAGCCCAAGTAGATGGAACATAGTGAAAGAGGTGGTAAGTAGTAGGAGAAAATGTTCTAAATTAAAAAAATAATGGGTGTTGAGTGGAGCAATGCGGCAATCTATGTCGAGTTCTATGAGTCACGTAAGTGCAATACTTTGGATTTTATCCTGAGTGAGAAGAGAAAGAAGCCAGTGCATGGTTTGAGCAGAAGAGGGCTATAATCTCACTCGTATTTTTAAAAGACCACTCCATCTGGGGTGTGAAGATAGACTGCACTGGCCAGGATGGAAGCAGGGAAAGCAGATCCAGAGCTTGTGCAGTGGTTCAGGTGGAAGACAATGGAGCACGGTTGGATGAGTTGACACGGTGAGAAGTGGGCAGGCTCTGGGTGTATTCTAAAGGCAGGGCGACAGAATTTGCGGATGCAGAAGACAAAGCAGGGGTCAAGGTTGGCTCCCTGTTTTTTGGGTCCCTAAGCCACTGGATAGATGGAAGTCCCATGGGTGGAGATAGGAAGAGTAGACATTAGGGAGGGGAGCACAAACAGAAATTTAGTTTCAGCCATATGAAAAAATGAACTCGTTTGTGGAAAATTCCAGTCATTTATAAAAGTGGACAACAGTGCCATCACCCCCAGGTCCTCAGCATCCTGCTTCGGTAGCCCATCATTGGGCCATGTCTAATAGATTTCTTCACGGAGAGATCGGGAAGCCAGTTGTGTATACCAACCCAGAAAAGAGACCAGACTCAAAATGCCAATTTCAGATGATTCGGCATATGAATAATACAAAAGTGAAAAGAGACATACTTACCTGAGTAGAGAGAGAAGAGATGAGCCCAGGCCCTGAGCCCCAGGGGGCGATGGGGGGGGGTGGTTTGCCATACTTATAGGTCAGATGGATGAAGAGTCACCAGCAAAAGAGGGTGATGAGAATGAGCTCCCAGTGACATGAGAGGAGAGCCCAAGTTGTAGCTTCACCCATTGAAAACCACTCAGCTCTCACAACAGGGTGATGTCCAGATAGAGGCTAATTTTCTCAGCGTCATTCAGCTTGGAACTGGTGGAGCCAGGATTGGAATCTAAGTGTGTGTGGTTCCAAGCCCATCCCCAAATACCCGTTCTTCCCCTCTGCTTACACCACACGGTCACACCTCCTGCTCCATTCACATCACTGCGCTAGGCGGAGGGACAAGAGGGTGGTGGCAGCTGGGGAGTGGGAGAATGTTATAAAAATATGCCCACGTTCAAAGTTAACCAGCCACACAAATCACGATGTCTATTATGGGCCACCGAATTACCTTAGTCAATAATTCAGCGCCGCGTAATAATATTAACAATGCTGATAATTGCTATTTACTGAGCACACATGTATGGGTCAGAAACTCTGCAAAGTGCTTCAAAGGCTTATCTTGTTTCATCCTCACAACAAGCTCATGGAGATGAGCCAACCTTATATCCATTCTGCATAGACAGACATTGAGGTTAAAAAGCTTAGAAAGTGGTGATGAGGGATTTGCTGTCTTCCACCAAGGGCTTTATGATCACACTGTCCAGAAGGAAAGGAGGGAAGGAAGACAGGCTTCGCAGTCAAGTAGATACGAGTTCAAATCCTAGCTCTCCGAAATATGATCTTCATTATTAACCGACTCAGCCTATTTTTTTATCCATGAAAACAAAGATGAAAAAAAATCCTATCTTGTTCTTCTACTATTTTTTTCTACTGAAATACTTGTAAAAACCTAAATTAAATTAATCTTGGTATGATCATTTATTCAGCCTCTATCTTCCCTGCTGAGATGAGACCCAGAGCATCTTTGACTGTTTGTCAGTGTAAATCCCCAGGGCCTAGCAAAGTGTCTACACGACGAAGGTTTTGACATATGGTAGCTGTAAGTTTGAAGTTGATTTTTTTTTTTTTTAAGCTTATGGATAAAGTGCAGGAGAGCTGTGGGCCAAAGATGCTTTTGTACCCATCTGCAGACTGATGAGCCTTTCTCAGTCATGGTCTCCACACACTGTGCCATTTTCTACTTTAGTTTCCCTCCACAAAGGTAGGAGTATAGTTTAAAGATGAGACTCCGGCAGACCTGGAATTAAATGCAGTCTCTGCTGTTATTAGTTGTATGACCTTGGTCAAGTCCCCTGACCTCTCAGGACTTCACTGTCCTCCTTTGCACAAGGTGAATATATTAACTACCTCATTGGTCGGGTGGCTAAACAGGCCGGTGGTTAAATCAGCTGACCCAGGGTAGATGCTCAGGATATTCTGATTATTTTCGCTTCTCACCCTCAAGCCAGAAACCATGTTTATTGACATGCCTGGTGATTAGAAAAATAATAATAAACAGGGCTTGATCAATAGAAGGTGACTTACAAGTTGGAAGGCAGGAAGAAAGAAAAGGAAGGAGCAGGGCAGGATGAAGGAGAGAGAGTCAGAGGACAGAAGGATCAAAAGAAGGAAGTCGGAAAGGTTCTGTGAGCTTCATTAGGACTCCTTAAAAGAACCCATTCACTCATTAAATGAGTACCCTGCTCTCAGTAAATTTTAATCAAAGGGATGGCGATACAAAGCATTGCAATATATCCCAGTTATCCTAGGAGTGTTCTAGTTTATGCCATTTGCCTCCAAGTCGTGTCTAGTTGAGCATTTATCCCACGTAAAAGTCACCTGGATTAGATGCTAACTTCCGTAGTCTCTCTACCTGTCGAGTTCCTAGATCACATGAGAAAGAGGCTTAGTCTAGTGAAATCCAGACTCGTGATCTGGGGGTGTGACATACAGTAGTTTGGGTACTCTAGGAGCAAATGCCAGGGACCCACCTGGAGTTTAGGAACCCAGGTAGCTGCTCCGCAGGAAGTAATGTCTAAGCTGAGATGTGCAGGGTGAGTTAGAGCTCCTTAGGTAAAAGGAGGCAAGGCGGGGAGACTGGTGAGCTCCTAAGAGTTGGTACAGAGGGCAGATCACGCCAAATATAAAGACTAAGGAGAACTCGCCTTGGTGTTCAGAAAGCGTCAGATATGTGGGGATCTCTTTCCTGGTCTTCCCTCACTCAGTAGGTCCCTAAAGAGGAGAAGGACCTCGTTGCCTTCCTGCCATCCTGCCGTGGTGGCAGTCCCCAGAGAGAGGGAAGAAGAATGGAAGTGTATGGAACATGCACTCTTGGGTTGGCCTAAAGGGACAAGCCACAGAGGTGCCAAAACAGGCAGAAAGAAGAACGCCCACCTCCCCCAAATTAGCTTCTCTTGAAAAGACCCAGGGGAAGCTTCTGTTCCGACAAAGTTATGTTAATATTGTCAAGTTGGTGCACTGGGCCGCTGAACTGGTACTTGGGGACTGTCACAATATTGATGGGGAGTTTGGCAAGTTAATTTTCAATCTGTCACTTCACTCTTCTGCGACTCTTGCTCCTTAATAAAACTCCACAGTGATTGTGGGCTCAGCTGACAGCTGGAGAGTGATCTTTGAGTCTGAAACTGGCATGAAATGATTCTTTCTACTCTCCCTTTTTCCTCCTGCCCCCTCCCTTTCTCAAAAAGGCTGCCAACCTGAAGTGAGAAACCCTTTCTCTTAGGGCGCCTGGGTGGCTCAGTGGGTTAAGCCGCTGCCTTCGGCTCAGGTCATGATCTCAGGGTCCTGGGATCGAGTCCCGCATTGGGCTCTCTGCTCAGCGGGGAGTCTGCTTCCTCCTCTCTCTCTCTCTCTGCCTGCCTCTCTGCCTACTTGTGATCTCTCTCTGTCAAATAAATAAATAAAATCTAAAAAAAAAAAAAAGAAAGAAAGAAAGAAAGAAAGAAACCCTTTCTCTTACAAGAGAGAGACCATTGTTGAGGTCTGTGTGGGGCCCTGGAAGGGATTTGGGGTTTGCAGTTAGACCCACTGGGGTATGAATGCCAATTCTGCTACTGGCTAGCTGTGTGGCCTTGTGGAAGCTACTTGAGGTATCTGATTTTCTGGTTCCACTGGTTGTCGTGATATAAAATAATACATGTCAAAACACGTACTGTAATTCACGAGTGGCCAGGTCTCCTTCTTCCTTTCAACAATATGTGTGGCATGGGCTGCAGGTGTCAGGCCTTGGATTCAAAGGCAAGTGAGTCAGAGACTATCCCTTCCCATAGACCTTTAATAGATCCCGTGCTCAGACAGTATCAAGAAACCCATAGAGGAATCAGAAGGAATGTAATTATAACAAATGTGCAACACTTTCAAGAGCCCTGGTGAGTCTCTAATGAGCTTTTTGCACCACAGACTAAGAACGATCCTGATAAAACCCAATCCACTGGAGCTAAAACCTTTATTTTCTCCACATCTGAAGGACTTGTCTCTGCTGGGGCTCCTGAACCCATGTAAATTGCTAGGGAATTGTGCAAATATCCAAACATTATATGCGCCTGGCATTCACTCCCTGGATTTGATTCTGTGGCCAGTCTCCTGTGTGCTCTAAGACAGTCGTACACGCTTGTCCGTGTCTCCCACCTGGATCCCGCCCCCTGCGTGTGCCTGAATTCAGTTTTACCGTGTGCTTGATTCTACACTTTTCTTAGCAACGTTGACTTCGCTTCTATTTCTGGTTATCACAGTCACTCCCTCCACATCACCAGCCTTCCGGCATCCAGTTCCTTCCACTCCTTGCTTAGTGGGCAGCCCTGTTCCGCAGACCTATTCTTCTCTTCTCTCCAAAGTCCAATTCGAGGCCACATGTGCATCGACTGTAGAGTATTGGACGTTCACTCCGTAGGCATTGATACGGCAGCTGCACTCCGGCAGGCTCT
The DNA here is from genome assembly GCF_011764305.1 of Mustela putorius furo. Taxonomy (NCBI): domain Eukaryota; kingdom Metazoa; phylum Chordata; class Mammalia; order Carnivora; family Mustelidae; genus Mustela; species Mustela putorius. The sequence continues at coordinate 1,990,504 of NW_025422439.1, read as the reverse complement.
GTGCTAAGTCCTGGTATTTACGGAAGGTGAGAGTGGCGGGAATGAAGACAACTAAGGGAAGGTTATGGAAGGGACACGCTTGTCTTTATGCATGGGATTCTCCCGACGTCCTGGCTGGGACTCAATCGTCATCTCCTCTTCAGTTACGACCTTTTCTCTCCTCACTTTGAAGGACAAACTCCTTGATGGAAACTCATCGCTTCCACTTCTTCACTTTCCAATTGCTTCTCACACCTTTCTAATTGGATTTCTCCCACATCACTCTCCAGAAATTCGAGTCTCAACTAAGGTTGCCAGTGATATTACCAGTGAATACAGCTGAGTGCTTAAGAGGTTTGGGGGGAGCACAAAGGAACGGTCTGGGTGCAGATCTCAACTAGGTGTATTGACCGCATAAATGTAGTTTCATCATCTATTAAAAGGAAGGGGGTATTAAATCAGAAAAGGCATAAAAAGTACTGGGGGCAGAGTAGGCATGAAGTTACTATTTTCTTTCTTTCTTTCTTTTTTTAGATTTTATTTGTCTATTTGACAGACAGTGATAATAAGTAGGCAGAGAAGCAGGCAAAGAGAGGGGGGGAAGCAGGGTCCCTGCTGAGCAGAGAGCCTGATGTGGGGCTCGACCCCAGGACCCTGGGATCATGACCTGAGCTGAAGGCAGAGGCTTTAACCCACTGAGCCACCCAGGCGCACCACTGTTACCTTTCTTTTCAACATCTTACCCTCCTCTGCTCTACCCTGGCCACACAGCATTTGTAATTTTGTGTTTGTCTCTCTGTCTTCTTCATTGGTTTGGGAAGTTCTCAAAAGCAACAGCCATTGCTTCTGCAAGTCAGTGTCTAAGTCAGATCCTGACCAAGTGAGCGCCCAGTAAGTACTGTGGAGGTTCAATGAATGAATGAGTGAAAGAAAGAACATATGAGTAGAGAACTGATGTGAACGGAAAGTGGAACGGACCGTTCAGTGGATGCACACATGTGTACGTTAATTTATATGAACGTATACATATTCATTACTATAGGAATTATACCTTAATATCCACAGTACTTAGTGGGAGAACCCATGAATGGATTAGTGATGTGTTCACTGAATGGTGGAGTAGATGAAGGAGGGGCTGAGGACAGGAATGTTACTGAAATGAAAAAAGTGATCAAATCAGAAGGAGAATGAATGAATGAATGAATGAATACATTAATTATTGACCCCAGGTAGACTTAGAAGGAATCTCATCTTGATGTTGGCCAAGGGGAGCCATAAAAGGTACATGGCTGTGGGGGAAATTCGTGTTAGTCTGGGCAAGTGGAAAGAAGAGACTGGGATATAAACCAAAACTAGTGATTTCTTTCCTGGTGTTTTAGGAACATTAAGAAATAAATCAGTGGAGGGGCGCCTGGGTGGCTCAGTGGGTTAAGCCGCTGCCTTCGGCTCAGGTCATGATCTCAGGGTCCTGGGATCGAGTCCCGCATCGGGCTCTCTGTTCGGCGGGGAGCCTGCTTCCCTCTTTCTCTCTCTCTCTGCCTGCCTCTCCATCTACTTGTGATTTCTCTCTGTCAAATAAATAAATAAAATCTTAAAAAAAAAAAAAAGAAAGAAATCAGTGTTTAAGAATTTGCAGTTGTGGTAGGCACTGGTCAGGGAATGCTGGAGGAGACCCGACAGGTAGGTAAGGAGGGGAGAATGGGAGGAATTCACTGAGGCAGGGAGACTGCGCAGAGGGGAGTTCTGTTTGTCACCGGCCCTCAAATATCGAGTTGAAAGTACAACTGGCTTTTTAGTGTGTGATAATGACAATCAGAACAATAATTAGCCATTCCATCCCTCCTGTCCCTGTCCATCTGCAATAGTCCTTAGATTTCTCTCTCTTGAGCTCAATACATGGCTCAAGAAAAGGGTGGGCAAGAGAGAGCCCTCACTCCATCCATCTGCATTCGCTGCCTCAGTGGTTCTGATGGAGGACCTCTCTGCCCTTCTAAACGACTGTAGATGAGTGGCGATAAGTTGCGTACATGTATCAAGATATTTAAAGCAAAGGGGTATATTGTATAATGGAGCGGTTCTAGAACTGTACTAAAATCACTGTAGGTGGCTCCAGGGAACGTTTTGGTAATGGGAAGTATACTGGGTCCCATTTGCCTGTAGAAGGAGGTACAGTCAGTTATCAGGGCAGAGAGAGATGAGTTAGCCCTGCACCCTGAGAATAGTGTAATAGGTGACTGCCCACCCCAGAATGCTGAGCAATACCACGGGGTGTGTCTACAGCAATTGTTTGGATAAGTGCACACGTATTTTTCTCTACAAACATGTTTATAAATTGACCATCGAACCGAAGTCTTGACATTAAAGAACAAAAATCATTATAAGAAGAATAATGAGTGTTACTTTGAAAACAAGCAAACTGATGCCCAAAGAAGTTAAAGAAATTGCTCTAGCCGTAAAGGAAATGAAATGAAGGCAAGGCCTCACTTGGAATTCAGATCTTCCAAATTATGTCTTTTCTACAAATCATTTTTCTGTACATTTAAGACCTCTTTCTTTTGCATTAGGTGCTAGAATAGATTCTTCAGTCTCGGTGCTGCTGTTCTAGATTTCTCATTTCCCCGTGTCATGGCCTAGGTGCACAGGCATTGGCTGCCCAAGGTATGCTGTGCCTAACAGATTGGGTACCACCGGGGAGCTCGTTAGAAATGCCCAATCCCCCATTCTTCAGAAGATCTACCGATCAGGTGGCATATGGGTGGCTCAATTGATTAGGCACCTGACTCTTGATTTCAGCTCAGGTCGTGATCTCAGGGTTGTGAGAGGGAGCCCAGAGTCTGGCTCTGTGCTGGGGGGTGGAGCCTGCTTAAGATTCTCTCTCTGCTCTATCTGCATTTTAACAAGATTTCTAGGTCAGTCATTTGCGAACTCAAAACATCTGGAATAGAGCAGTAGTCCAAGCGTGGTCCTTGGACTAACAACATCAGCATCCCCTGGGAACTTGCTGGAGATTCAAGTCCTCACTCCCCACTCCAGACCTATTGAATCAGAAACTCTGGGAGTGGGGCCAGCAATCTTTAACAAGCCTCCCCCACCCCACCCTTCCCCTACCCACAGCCCTGGTGATTCTGTTGTATGCAGAGTTGAAAACCTCTGAGGAAATGATACCAGTCATTAGAATCAGAAGCAGGTGCTTTCGGGTCTTATGTATATGGTCAGCCACTCCTTCTTGGACCCTGAGTTCATTAGGAGCTAAAGTAGGATGATGACAATTGATATGATGATAACGATGACGATGGTAATGACACTTGCCCCATAGGGAGGTTGTGATCATCAAATTATCTCTAAAACACCGGGATGCACGGGGGTCTTCCCCTGTTTTAAAGATGTCTTGCGTGTCTTGCCTGGGATCCCAGTGGCCCTGCTGCCACTCCCTTCCAGACCACAGACAAGGGTGGGAACATCTCCGGGCCCGGCCCTTGGAGCAGTACTCTGTATCAGCCCCCGATGGCTCTGTTCTTCCACCAGATGTAGTAATAGCGTGAATCTGCCTAACACAGCTTGAATCAGAGGCAATTTGAATTAATTTGGCAAGTTGAACATCACATGTGACACTATTCAATATTTTGCTGGAGCTCAGATCCATAACCTTTACTACATCTCCTTCATCCCCTAATTTTGTAATTTTGTCAGGAAAAGCTATCAAGTTGTCCAGGATGATTTGTTCTACAGGAACCTCCAGTGCTCCTTATCGCTCAGTATTCCATTATCTCTCGAATGCTTGCAGATTTTCTCCGGGCACATTTGTCCAATTATTTTACTAAATATTGACACCAGGCTTACTGGACAGTGATTTTGCGGATTACCTCTCATTAACCTTCTTGGAAGACCAGTTGCACATTCGGTCAGTTTCACTGCCACCACGCCCCGACCTTCTGCCTCCCGCCGTACAGACATTCCACTCCTGTCAGGTGATGTTTGCTGCTGTGTGATTTGGATAGCAGTAGGGTTTCTTGCCCCCTGCCCCTGAGACTGCAATAGCCAAGGTGATTTTTCATACAGAATCACAGAAAACTAGAGGTGGAAACAGCCTCAAGAAGAAGCATGTTGCCCAGATATACTCAGGTTGCAAACCCTGCTTCTCTGCTCAGCTGTTTTGTGACCTGGGGCAGGTGAGCACAACTCTCTGAGCTTCATCCCCCCCCCCCCATCTATAAAATGGCATTAAATAAACCTCAAGGGATTACTGCAAAGTATTAAATAAAGTGGATGCTTCATCCTCTCAGCACTGTACCTGCTGGGAATTAGTGTTTTCACGGTAGCCCCCTCCCCTGCACCTTATCTCGTGCCCGCCCTTTACAAAGAGGGACTATATCTAGGAAGGGATGTAAAAATGATCACAGAATGTGAACCTCACAGAACACATGTCTCTGAGACCTTGTTCAGTGTCATTCCCTAGACCTGCCTATGGCTCCCCCCGTTTCATTATGTAGAGGTGGATGCAACTCAGTGTAAGGCTCCATTGGTCCAGGATAGCATAGACTAGATGGCAGTCTCTACTCACTGCTCCATGAGGCACCCTTGTACAGTGCACAACCTGCACAAGTGTACATAGAGACCCTGCCTCTTCCTCTATCTCACGAGAGATACCATTCTAAAGCCTTTTTTCCAGCTTGAGATTCTCTGAACTGCTTCTCTGCTCTGAGATGTCATAGACAAATATGCCCGAAGTCCTGGCTGTTCTTTTTTTTCCCCTCCCTTTGCTCTTATGGACAAAGACAGTGGGTGGAGAAAAGATGAGCAAGTCTATAGGGGTATCTGATACAACTGCTGAAGCAAAACAAACATAAAGAATGGGACCCCATTAAATTAATTTCATTGATTTTTTTTTTCTCCCTCTCCTTTGAAACCTCAGAGTGCGGAGGTTATAATTGTGCCGTTTATTATCCCTTGCTGAGGGACCTGCCGGAACCAGTATCTCGGGGACCTGGAGCCTCTTGTTTACATATCACCCTTCAGGACGGATAACAGATAGTCCTCCTTTCCGGCCTGAGTCCCATTCCATTCCCTTTTATTATGTGTCCCCGCAATTCTATTACCTGCCCGCGGTCTCCGTGACTCAGCCACAGTGGCTGCAGTAATGATGGCTTTCAGAGCTCAGCTAATGACGCAGGCACTGAGGTGTCTCCAGACCCAACAGCCGGCTGAATCTCAATTTAGCAGGATTTGAGACCGTGGTGCCATGCATTATGCATGAGCGCGCGCCCGCACCTGGGTACGCGTGCCTGCGGGTTTGTTGGAGGGAGGGAGGGCGATGCGCATTTATACCCAAGACCTTGCACATAGGCGGTCACGGTGAAGAAAATGAGATGTCTGATCGTGCAGAGCGTTTGCTGGGAGATTGGCAGGAGGGGAGGGAAGGACATGTTGGTAAATACCAAGGAGTCTAGCCTTTGCTAGGAAGCCAGTGCAGCAGACTGGTTAAGAACTGGGCTTTGGAGCAAGATGGCTTGGGATCAAATCCCACCGCAGCCGTTTACTGGCCGGAACACCTAGGAATTAAGACCCAGCTTCCTTATCCCCATAATGCGATCATAATCTGTTGCAGGGATTCAGTAGGGTAATGAAGGCAAGGCTGTCTGCCCTGCACCTAGCACCATGGAAGACACTCAGTTAAGTTGGTCACTGTTATTAATGATTACTCCTCCTGCCAGAAGGAAGTTCCTGTCTCCACAACCCACTCCCCCTTTGCCTGCTTGCATAGGCCCCAGAGTATTTTCTCACCCGCTGACATAGATGAGTCAGCCATTTATAGAAAAGAGAGTACTAACAGCATGGGTGGAGAGTCCTGCCCCGGGGCTGCCTCAAGGTCATTGGATAACCTTGGGTGAGCCCCTTCCTGACCTTAGTCTGCCTCTTCCATAAATGCGGAGCCAAAGTAGGTCAGACTGCCTTTCCTCAAGGGGCATGGGGTCCTCAGGAGAGCCTCAAGAATCCCTTCCAGTGGGGAATCTAGAGGGGCTAGAGAGTTCTCTGTTATGTGCTTCATACATGAGAGTTCTGAGTTCAGATTCTATCGCAAACAAAAGAAATTTGAAAAGTATTGCTTTGGTAGATTCCTAATTTGCTTATGGTTTCAGTGGCCCGTGGTTCTATAATTTCTTCATGGAAGGAGCCAGACAAGCAGAAGGGACAGTGATTGCTCACTTCAACTATAAAAGACAGTTATCCTGGGGATTTCTGGCTAGTCTGGGGGAAAGACCTGTTTTAAAAGTCTGAGGACATCCTGAGTCTATTTACCTAGGGGATTCATTTTCTAGGAGGGGGGAAATGACTTTACAGTGAGACAGAGCTCATTCAGTTCTGGGCTCTTCCCTTGACTTGGTTGGTGATACTGAAGAAGATTCTTAACCTTCTGAACCTGGGTGTTCTTCTCTGTAAAATGGGGGCAATGGCTCCTATTGCAAGGACGGATGGGGCTATTAAATGAGATAATATATCATCTCACAGTGTTTGGTTTGTGGTATACACTTGGTGTGTGTTTTCTCCTCCCCGCCTCCCCACCTGAGTTCTGAATCCTGTAATGATCCCTGCTCCTCAGAAGCCTGTCTTTGAGTGAGGTACTCCCTCACGAAGGAGACCTGGTTCCTTCTCCCTTCCCCATCATTAGGGGTCTTCTCTCTGATCCCTCTTCTTCCACATGACATCCCCACTAGCCTACTGTATTTTCTTCTTCAAATCCACAGATCTCTGGGGGCAAAGTCTTCTCAGGAAACTTCGAGAAAGGAAGAAACATGACTGGAGCCCATTGGAAAATCCAGTAGGTCCTCCCTTGGGCAGAGAAAGTAGAAGCTGTCTCTTCGTCAGGGCTCAGAACTCTGCAGTGGGGGTTAGGAATGTTTCAAAGACGAAAGGCCCCAGATACGGAATGAAAATCTTGGGAGAGCGTTCTACATCCTGGAGGGAAAGCATCAGGATCAAAAGAACGTAGCTTGCTGGGGAGGTTATGAAGAGCATCACTGAGTAAATAGGATAGAGTCCCACTGGATAAAACTGGTTCCTAAAATGAGAGCAAGACCGGGGCACCTGGGTGGCTCAGTCAGTAAAGTGTCTGTCTCTCGATTTCAACTCAGGTCAGAGTCTCAGAATGAGACTGAGATCGAGCCCTGGGGCAGGAAATTCTCTCTCCATCTTCTTGTGCCCCTCACTACTGACACTTTTTCTCTCTCTCAAAAAAAAAAAAAAAAATCTTAAAAAAACAAATAAGATGAGAGCAAAACCAGAAGCTGGCCTAATTTCTTCTCCTTCCTTTCTTTCCTTTATTTCTCCTTCCCTCCTTCTTTCTTCCTTCTTCTTTTCTTTCTTTCCTTTTTTTTTTTTTTTTAATCTTACTTCTTCTAGGAAAGCCTCAGGCTAGCAGGAAAGACACATCTGTAAAGAAATACTGACGGTACCACTAGGTACATGCTTAGTAGACCTAAGTACCAAGTGCTAATGTGAAGCTAAGCCCCCCAAGCTCTGACCTAGAGGTTCATAAATTTCCTTTGACTGGACTCAGGTCCCAGTGACTGCAGCCAAGATGAGGCAGCTGGCCGGAGTCACGTGGCTCTGGTGTAGGGAGAAGACAGCTGGGGGGATGGTGGTCGAGGGGGAGGCAGAGGTTTCTAAGAGACAGCTTCTATGCAAGGCTCAGATTGCTAATTCATTGACTCGACAAGATGGCTAGCCCTTCCCTGACCTGAACTCCGTCCTTTGCTCTTAGCTTGTGGCCACTTGAAATCCAGTCTTTGGGTTCACAATCCTCTAACTGTGTTCTTCATTACTTTCCCCAGTCCTGCTGGGAACTGAGGATCCCAGTGTTTCAGGGAAAGGGTAATATTTAATATATTTTGTGAATGTGATGGCGGGGAGGCCAGTCCATCAGAATGGACCCTGGAGTTATCCTATTGACTATGGAGCCATAAACAAGCAAGGTTGTTTGCATGAATGCCACTGGGTGTTAGCCTCAATGCAGAGCTCCCATCTCTCCATGGGGCTTAGATCTTTTTCTTGCCAACTTTCACTGTTGACTGCCTAGCCTTTGGTTTTCACCTCTTCTAAATGGTCGTGAGTGAATTCTGGTGGGGGATGGCCATCCCACTGCTCATGGTCCTACATGGAGCCTGGTCCTCGACCCATCAGTCTCCCCACCATCAAGTCAATCCTTGGGGAGCTCTCCTGCCTTTCAAATGAAGAAGATACTTCTTATCCCTTATCTTCTCTCAAAACATATGGAAATAAAATAGGTAATTCCAGATAATAGGATTACAGGGACGATATACACTGAAGGGAACTTAGATTCATCTGCTCATTTATTCATGAGTCTCTATTGTGTGCTACACTGTGAGCAAGGTGCTAGAGATGGAAACATGAATCAGATGCTGTCTCTGGCCTCTTGGTACTCATGGGCTGGTGGGGGGATGTACGCATAAACTAAATATAGTCCTGTTTGACAAATGTTCCCAGGAACAGCTGCCATTCATTCTGTGCTGAGCACTGTGCCAAGTGCTTTTGCTTGCTTCTTCACAGCAACCCTATGGGGTAGGTATATGCTACCCTCACCCTACAGCTGAGAAAATGGGGACATCAGAAGTTTAAGTGACACAAGTAGTAAGTGCCTTCAACCCGGTTTTGTCTAGTCTGACTGAGAACTGCTAAACCAGTCACGTCATCATTGTCCCCTGCCTGTCCTCTGTCATGATCAAAGAAGCACAAAACCTAGGGGGCACCTGATGTAGGAAGGCCACCTGACAATGTTTCTCAAAGGCAATGCCTGAGTTGAATCTTGAAGGGCGAGTGTTTGCTAGGAAAGGACTAAGGAAAGGATCTTTCAGGCAGAGATCAGTAGGCTTGGGTGTCGGGGTTTGGTAGGGGAGTAGAGAGGTGAGCAGGGATGTGGAATGCTGGGCAGCTCTACGCCTCTGGCTCCTTGAAGGACACCTTAGTTGGTAGACGGGTTTAGGGAGAAAGGTAGATGGAAGCATAGGCACATTTCCTTGGGGAAAACCCTCCAGGGTCTTCAAGAACTTCTTACAGAGGAGTCTTGGCTTTCCCATAGGGAACTCATTACCACCTTGAAAAAAGCACATGTGTGAACACGTGTTCAGGGTCGGGGAAACTCAGAAACTGCAGGGGACGATGGGAGAGTGAGGGCACTGGAAATGAAGTCCCCAAAGGAAGTGTTCAAAGGTGCAAGTTGTTTATCCCAGCGAAGCAAACACTTGGGGAAGATAAGAGCGGAAGTCAAGTCTCAGAGGCTGTGACAAGATACAGGATATGGAGAAGAGCCCGGGCTTTGGAGTCAGGCAGGCTTGGGAAGCGTTGGGAAAATTGCATCACTTCTCTGGGACCCAGTTCCCCTGGGTAAAAGGGAGAACGCTTCGTAGTTTTGTGGTGCTCTCCTGAGAATCAGAGATGTAGTCTACAAGGCTCCTGGAACCCAACCAACACAGCACAAAATGGTAGCTGCTGCCGCAGTAATTATTGTCCGGGAGACACAGGTCAGTGGAGGACCAGTCTTATGTAGACCCTTGCCCTGAATCCACCCAATCGGCTCCCCTCCTTCCAACCTGGGGACAGCCCCGGTGGTTTGTGTAAGCCACACCACAGTGCAGACTGGCACCATGGTCCCAGCGTCAGCTGGGTTCTCGACACAAGCAGACAGTCCCTTAATGCTCTCTTCCTTGTCCCCATCGCTGCAGTGGATCCATTGAACCTTCAAAGCCTCCTTGTTGTAGCCTCTAACACACTCAGCTCTACCTTCCTTTCTGTTCGACTCTTTTAAAGATAGAACGTGAAACCAGAACGTAAGGTAGAGCACACCTTCCAAACGTCTTTGCACGTACCTGCACGCACCCCCACTCCTGTCTTAGGGGAAGGGGTGTTCTTCTGCCGTCACATGCGGGTGGCATCCCCTCCAATCTTTTAGAAACCTGATGTCATCAGTGAACTCCCTCCCCTTTCCTGAAATGGCTCCCTCCCTCCTGACCCTATGCCTCAGCCCAAATGTGTTCATCTCTCCCATCTCGTCCCCTCCCCACACTTGGAGTCCCCTTCAGCTGCCACCGTATGTCCTCCCTTCGCAGCCAGCATTCTAGAAAGAGAAGTCTATGCAAATGGTCTCCGCTTCCTCACTTCCCACTTGCTTCCCCGCCCACCGCAGCCCGGCTGCTGCACCCATCACCCACAGAAACTGCTCTCCTCAAGGCCAGAAGTGCACCCTTTGGGGTCAGATACAGAAGACACGCTTCTCTCTCGCTCTCCCGCCTATGCTTCTCTTTATGTAGCACCACTGTCTACTCTCTCCTGACAGTGTCTTCCCTGGATTTTGTGCACAGCGCGCCCCTGGTTGGCTCCTCCCCTCCACAGCCGCTTCCCAGCCTTCCTGGGGCTGGATGGTTAGCCCCGGGTCTTCTCTCCCCCACAGCTCTCCCTGCGTGTTCTCTTCCAAAGCCTGGGTTTTTCTTGAGAGCAAAAGTCAGGCATGTCTCCCCTGGCTGAGTGGACCTCTCCTTGGTGAGCGAAGATACCTCCGAGTTGAGTTCTAAACCAACTCACTTGTAGTCTCCGAGACATAGATGAGTTCAAAAGTCACTGTAGGGGATTTGTCCAGAGAGAGTACAGATAGTGAAGAGACATGGGACAGATGATTTAGGGGTGAGAACAAGGGAAACCAGCCAAGGGACAGGGACAGAGCAGCCAGGCAGGTGAGGCAGGAGAGAGAGAGGAAACAGCAGGTGATGGGGATGCCGTGGAGTCCCCAGAACACGCTTCCCGAGGAGAATGCTGCTGTCTGTGGCACAAGCCCCTTGGAGGTCACCTAAGATGAGGACGGAGACCCCGGGGGTTTGGCAAACGGGCGGTTGTCGGTGATGGTGGAGAGTGGGGGATGGGTGTGCGTGAATGAGACAGAAGGCTCTTGGGATGAGTTAAGTGAGGATAAGAGGTGAGAAAATGGAGTGTGTGTGTGTGTGTGTGTGTGTGTGTGTGTGTGCATGGAAGGTGGATGACGCCTTCTTCAAGGAGGGGTTTTACTAGAGAAGGGAGACAGAACGTGGGACTTGAGGAGTTCATACATGTTACAATTGTCTCTTCACCCGTATGGCTCCCCTACTAGAATGCCAAGTGCTTGAAGACAGGGTCCCCGTGCCTCTGCTTGGTTTTGTTTTCATCTTCAATACTTAGGGTCTGAGGAAAGTAGGTCATTAGCAAGTTTTGTCCTTTGTAACTAGAACCCTCAACATTTGCAAACATTATTTATCAAGCTAATGAGCTTTTACTACAGATCTACAGTAGGAAACAGAGGAGCTTCTTCCTTCTCCTCTTGCATCCCTCCTCCTCTCCGCCTCTCTCTCCCCGACCTCCTTTCCTTGTCGCAGAGGTCTCGGTACCGCAGGACCCTGTTGTGCCGTGTCTCCACTGTTTTTGACCTCTGGGGCCCTCAAGGACATACCGGACAGTGCGAGCTACAGGGGCCCCTGTCCACAGAGGAAAATCTGAGCACAACTCCCCAGGGGTTTCTGTCCCGCGACTTGGAGGCGTGGGGTGCAGAAGATGCCGGAGGAAAGGCCATGCATTGCCAACACGCCTTTGAAGAAGCCTTGTAGTGTCTGTCCTTGGAGCGGCTCAGCGCACCAACGCGCTCTTTCATTAGTGTCTCCTTGTTACTGGGCTATTAGGAGCTGTCAGCTCCTCCCTTCCTAATGCTCTCCTCCGCTTTGAAATGTTTTGTCAGGCCTACGCACGCCTGGAGAACAGGGGTTCCGAGTTCAGCGGCGTGTCTCTCCCCGTGCATCCTTCGAGCTGTCTCTGGGCATCATGCTTAATTCAACTCGAACAATCACCCTCGCCTCTCCTGAACTACCCCTCCCTCTCCTTGCAGGGAGACGGGCTCTGGGAGCCAGCAGAGGGCGGCCAGAGTGTGCAGTGGGGACACGGGGCGCGAGCGGACTGGTGGGCAGGGGGAAGGGTGCCAGCTCCATCGACTCTGCTGGCTTCATCCCCTTGGTCTCCGCTGTGTGTGTGCTTCGAGTTCAGTGTTGTGAGCGTGCCTGTGTGTGTGCGTGTATGTAGGTGTGTGTCTGTGTGTGCCCCAAGCATAGGTGTGCAGACCTAGAATCTCTGTGCCCGTCTCTGTGTGCCTTGGTGTATATAAGCGTGAATGTGTGTTGTTGCGCACATATGAGCATGAATATGTGTTGGCGTGTGTGCTTATAGGTACATGTGAACACATCTTGGTGCAGGTTATGTGTGAGTGTGAATGTGTGGATGTATGCATGTGTGTACTGATGGGAATGGAGATGAATGTGTGTGTGTGTGTTTGTGTGTTTGAATGTATGTGAGAGTGTGTGTGTGTGTTTGTGTGTTTATGTGTGTGTGTGAGCATTGCCCTGCAAGAGCAGAAGAGAGGAAGACTGGCCCATTGGGTGGTCATCTCTGGAACTGCCCCAGGCCATTGATCCGGGATGTCTGACCCATCCCTGCTTCTTTATAACAACTATAACCAGGGACCATTTTTGAAGCTTATCATTTTTAGGCTTTGTGTTAGGCACCTACGTTAGGTACATTTTAACATAATATTGAATAGCCTCATTAATAGGTAATATTAGACCCCTTTCCACTGTGGATTGCAAGGGAAAACTATTCACCCACGGCCACACAGTCTTTATTGCCCACCCCCTTAAAGTTAATAAATGTTTCCATAGAAGACCCAAGTAATATTAAAACAACAACAACAACACAAGTTTAAAATCACCCAAGGTCTCCACTGTGTATGACCTCCTTCACATTTTAGTGAAACTCCTTCCAAATGCTCCCCGTGCTTATAGTCACATATTACATGTTGAAAAATTGATATGACTGGATGACACGGTATATGCCTGTTGCATTCTAACATTTCCCCTAAACATCTTTCTCCTCTAATTTGTAAAGATCAGCGATATGTTTTTCAATGTCTGTGCAGTATTTCATTGCCCAGGCGTTATATAATTCATTTATTTATTGATAGACATTGAGATGTTTGCCAGCTCCTCACTGTCATAAACTATGTTGTGATGAGCATCTTTGTAAATACAGCTGTGCACATTTGACTGGTTGTCTCCTCAGGATAAATCTAGGAAGCGGAACCTCTTGGGCAAGAGGTTTGCACACTGAACTGTTGATACCCTGTGCCCCACAGCCTTGAGAAAGAGCCTGCCTTTACACTTGACGTTCTGGGTGCAGTAGCTTAGCAGAGCAGTGAGCTAGCCAGAGGCGATACAGCTGGTGTTGTTTGGGGTCCTGATCTAACTCCACACATCGTTGTAGGGAGCGAGCCTTGCATTATTGTCTGGACCTTGGCGGGTCCAGGACTCAGGCCGGAAGCTTCGGGTGGTTCTGCCACAGGATTCCTGGAAGACAAATACAAGCACAGGATAAGCGGCTTGCTCTGCAAGGAGGGGTATATTAGGTCGCTCTTCCACATCAGGTGCTCCCAGGTAGAAGTTGGCCTCCGCTCAAATGGAACCCTCTTGGGCTGAATTACCCTAATTCCGCCCCATGCTGTCTTGATCCTCAAATCTGTCATTAGCAAGCAGGCTGGAAAGGCATCTGCATCTCACGCAGGGGCTCTCAAAGATAAAGAGGATTGTTGCAGAACTAAATGAGGGGGAAAAGGCAGGCAGAGCCAGCGTGGTGGGGCTGAGACTGAAGAGCCCAAAGAAACTGAGGAGCAGATCGATGTCTGTGCAGGATGGTTATTATACACAAAGCCCTCAACTGCTAATGGAAAAACAGAGCGTAGGTGAGATCCCCAGAGGTCAGAGCTCCCATAAAGGTGGGGGGACCGTAATCTCAGAAACAGGAAATGTAAGTTTATGGTCCTCTAAGCGCCTTGAAGGATCCCAGTTCTCAGGAAGTCCCGTGGACAGCTGAAGACGTGAACGGGCGAATGGCCTTCGTTGTGCAGTTATCCTCAGAACGATGTCCCCCCCGGGATCGTGTGGTCCAGGTGTTGTCTCCATCACTTGCTAGCTGTCCTTGCACGTGGGTTTGCTAAGGAAGCAGAATCTGGGTTCAGCGTGCGTACGAGGGCGTGGCTTTGGATTGACCTGTGGGGAAACTGGATGAGGCAGGAGTCAGGCTCTGTCCTGCAGGTGTCCACAGCTTTGGCTGATCCGGGGGCGGTGCTGGGCTGGGCTGGCCCCTTGGCATCGGCCCCCAGTGGGCCGAGATTTCTAGAGTTTTACAGCCCTGCAGTGAGCAGCTGTGGGTACAGGCCATCCCAGGTGGGGGTGGAGCTTGGCCGAGGCAGCTCTATGCGGCCAAAACAGCCCTGGAAGGGGCTGACAGCTGAAGGCTGATTACTAACAGCATGTCCAGAGCTGGGACAGGACCTTTGCTAAAGGGGAACCTGCGAGGAACCTCACAGGGCCTGATATACTAACCATATGGCCCTGGACAGTCACATTCTTTCTTTGATCAGCTTTCCTATCCACGACACAGAGAGAATGCTCCTTACGTACTGGGGACCCTGGGAGCCTGAAGAGGTTCTATAAGAGGAGATTTGGCCCCAGGGATCTTCAGTAAAAGTTACATTCTTGTTTCTCTTCCTCCAGGCTCCCTCTTACCGTGCCTGGAGCTGCTGTAAACTGGTTTTCTCCCTACCTCCATCCCACACCCCCACTCCCCAGGGCTGGTGTAGAGCTTTGCATGTTGTAGGAAGGGGAACTGCGGGGCAGTAGAGCTCACGGAGTATCCCCTGTGGGCCATGGGCTGCGAGGCACTTTCTCTGCCTACTCTTTCCTGTCCAGTCCTCTCTATGACCCAGACAGCCTGGCTTTGGCAGCCACACTTTCCTTGCAAGGAAACCGAATCTCAGGAAGGCAAGGAAATCTTGCCCGAGGTCACATGCAGATCGTTGGGAGGCAGGGAGAAACCAGGTCCCGCTGATCGACACCACGTCCCCAAACACATTGTTTCCTCTCTGTGCACTACCCTCGGTGGGTGTCTTCTCGGGCCTGTTCCCAGGAAGTCCAAATGGGGAGGGTTGCCTAGAGAAGGAGGAGATGGGGATATTCAAAGATGGCCATCAGGGGCCCTCAGCCGCCTTGCAGCCGGAGGAAGAGGTAGGCTGGTGTTGATACAGAAGCTGTTTGCCATGAAGCAGCGGGCCCTCACGCCTGGGCTCCTTTCGAGAAAGTGAACGGAGTGTGCACACGTTTCCAGCTCGCTGCACTTGGGGGCAGATTTATTCTCACTGCCAAACAAGAAAGGAGAAAAGGAATATATCATACAGATGAACTGTGAGCGCTGGGGTAAGCGGCATGTGCTGAAACAGAACGGACACCCCAGCCACGTGTTGCAGAGTAGCAAGAGTTCTTCACGAGCGTCTTCTGTGTGTCAGGCACTGGGGTGGATATTGCCTGGCGTGGGATACAAGGCAGCCTTAGTCTTTACCCTCCGTGAGTTCAGACCCCATGATTCCTGGGTGTCTTGAGAGAAGGGGAGGGGGTTTGACCCCTTACGGGAGAAGAATCAGGATGGTGCAAAAAGAGAATGGGCTCTGAAATGAAGTAGTCGTGGAACAGAGGCAGTTTTTATTCTGTGTCTCTTTGGACAAGTGGTTTGGTTTTTGGGGGGCCTCCGTTTCCCCATCTGTAAGTGGAGCAGAAACAATCCCTGCCTCGTAGGGTTGCAACAATCAGCAATGCTCAAGCTAGTGCACCTAAAGGGGGGGGGTCAGAAAACTTTTGGGGTAAAGGGCCAGATAGTGAATATTCTATTCTTTTTTTTTTTTTTTAAGATTTTATTTATTTATTTGACAGACAGAGATCACAACAAGTAGGCAGAGAGGCAGGCAGAGAGAGAGGAAAAAGCAGGCTCCCCGCTGAGCTGAGAGCCCAATGTGGGGCTTGATCCCAGGACCCTGGGATCATGACCTGAGCTGAAGGCAGAGGCTTTAATCACTGAGCCCGCCAGGTGCCCTGTGAATATTCTATTCTTTATCTAGACTCTATTCTGTTCACCATTCCCTCTTCTATTCATCTCTGCGGCTGGGTCACTGCTGGTCAGGTAACCAGCTCTGTGACTGCATCGGGGAAAACAGCCCCAGACGTTAGACGAGCAAGTGCATCCCGGCACCTGTCTGCTTTGTGTGTCGTGGGTGTGTTCCTGTGACACTGTTTATGGACCCTTAATTTTGAAGGTCATACAATTTTGTCACACAATGTCACACAAGATATTATTCTCTCTTTGATTTTTTCCCACAGCCATTTGAGAATTAAAAACCACGCTTAGCCTGGGCCCCTGGGTGGTACAGTCAGTTAATCATCTGACTCTTGGTTTCTGCTCAGGTTATGATCTTGGGGTCCTGAGGTCAAGCCCCCGCATTGGGTTCTGAGGTCAGTGCGATGTCTGCTAAGGTTTCTCTCTCCTTCTCCCTCATCCTGTCTCCTCAATTCCTCTTTCTCTCTCCAAAATAAATATTAAAAGAAAAACAAAAACAACAAAACATCATGGCTTGTATGAAAACCAGGCAGAGGGCTCCATTTGACCTGCACACCAAACCATGAACCTACAAAGTGGGGCCCCAGGGGGCGCTCACTGGATAGGGGTTCACGCTCACTTTCTACTCACGTTGCTAAAGGTACATGTTTGTCAAACACTGAAATGTCAGCCGTCCTGAGTCCTAAAGAACAGGTACAGAGAAGAATCTTATTCCCAAATGCAGAAGCTGAAGCAGGGAGCTTCCACGGACCTTCCGAGTTCATGGCCAGGGAAGGGCGACCCTGGAGCTGGAAGTCTTCGATGTTGCACTACTGTATGTGTCTGGGTATCAGTGATGTGAATGAGAGACAAAAGGAGGAAGTAATGATCAGACCCAATAGGATGGTTCTAGTTAAATAACCAATAACTCATGTGTCAGCAGTGCTTTAGGCCTTGTCGGTCACTGTGACACGCAGATCTCCCTTGCTCTTCAGTAGAACTCCGAGTGCACGGCAGTCAGAGCCAGCTCCCCGGTGCAGGCGAGAATCTGCTCCTGCCATGCCTTCCGCCCCCCGGAGAACACGCCCCTGCGAATATTGCATAAGGGCCAGGCTTCCTGCAAAATCCTCAACAGCCCCCTCATGGCCCTCCCACTCTTCCCTCTGAATCCATTCCCCATGCTGCAGCCGGCGGGATCTTCCCCAAATGCAACACCTTATCCTGTGACTCCTCTGCTCAAAACTTGCCAGCAGTTTTGCGTCGTGCCCAGGATAAGATCCGGCTCCTTTGCATGGTGGCCAGGCTCTCCCATAGATGGGCTCAAGCCTGCCTCTCCTGTCTCATAGCTTCTGGCCCTTGCCTTGCTTGGTGTCATATGTTTCTTCTGAGCAGCTTGTGGCTCCCTGAGTTCCCTGGGATTCCTCTTGCTTCCCTCATTTTGCACATGCTGTTCCCTGTATCTGGAATGCTCTTCCACTTTCTCTGCCTCAAATACTCCAGTTCGTTCTTGATTTGCCCCAGAGGAGTGTCACCTCCTCCAGTCTTCCTTGAACACCACTCCTCTGGAAGATTTAGGCAATCATTCTGTGCTGTCTGCTCTGTCAGAGCTCTCCTTCATTTGGGGGACGTGTTCCCATGTCTGTCTCTCCAGCTAGGTTGGTGGAACGGATGAGCTTCTTGAGGGCGAGGGATGTCTTATTTCCCTCTGTCGCCTGGAGCCTAGGTTCCTGCGTGGCACACGGTAGGAGCCGGTAAATGTTTGTCGAAGAGCTGTGTTGGACAGGCAGGGGGGATGGCTGCAGGTGCAGGAGGAGAGATGGACGGGGGGGATGGATAGGCCACACGGGAGCAGGCACCATCCCCGAGAGGGCAGCAGGAATAGGATGTAGTGGACAGTTGACCTATTTCTCGCTGTGCCCTGCGCAGTCGGCACCAGCCAGGGCTCCTCGTTCCCAGCCACCCTTCCAGCCTCTCCACACATCTCTTCCCTAAAACTGCTGAGAAGCTGGTTTCCCCACCTCCGCGTCCTCCCCTCCTCCCCCACCCCTGAGAGTAGGTTTGGTGTTCCTACAGATGTTTGTATTCTCTGCAGCTGATGAAAATATTCATTATCTTGTTAGCTGCGGCGGGGAAGGAAGTGCAGATTTGCATTTTCCCAGCTAATCAGGGTGGCACAAGTGGTGCCTGTCACCCAGGCCCGTTCCCCGCCGCCCCCACTCCCTCCTGCATGTGTGCAAGGGGATTCCCACCCTGCAGACTCGACCTCTCTCCCCTCCCCACCTCCGAAGGCACCCTCGAGAAGGGAAAAAGGAACCCGGAGGCCCAGCCTGGGCTGCACACGTGCCCGGAGTTGCTCCCCAAAGATGATTTCGTAGGGTGGCTCTCTCCACCCTGCTCCAAATCCTCCCATGGCTCCCAGCTGTCAATCAACTCCGAACTGCCCAGCCCTGCTTTCTCCTCCTGCATCTGTGTTCAGCTTCACACTTCACAACGTGCTTTCATGCCATCCTCACAGGCGCTCTTTACGACGCGTGTTAGCGTTACATCGGTTTTGTGTAAGAGGCAGTAAGGCAAAATGATGTACACGACATCATGGCCACCAAATGGTGCTGTCCAAAAAACCGTCCCCTGCTTGCCTGTCCCAAACCAGCTCTAATGGTACTTTGCACAGACTGGTCTTAGGGAAGGTCCTTGTCCGGAGCATGGCAAAGGCTGGTGCTCTGAGGTTAGGCTGTGCGTCCCAGCCCTCAAAAGGTGGGGAGCCTTTGGCAGGGACCTGGGCTCTTAATGCTCAGACAAAAGGCCTGTGTCTACAACATGTGCCCACAGGAGCTTAATAAGAAGAAGAACAACAACAACATCTTCAATTTTGGCAAGTTCGTGAACTTATCCCAGTGGCCCTTTTTAGACATTCAGGGAGGTGTCACGTCTAGTATCTGTATCTTGCCTGACTGATGAAGAAGCCAGCGCCATAGAATGAGAAAGAAAGAGAATGCCAGACTCTAAATGGACATTTAAATAACAGACCTGAGGCTCTCCAACCATCCTTCCAGGCAATTTCATAAATACATATCAGGCACTTTTCTGTGTCAGATGCTGGTTCTGGATATTGGTAAAACAGCAGTTAACAAGACGGAGAAGGTCTTTGCCCTCATAGAGCTAACCTTCTGGGAAAGCTCGGGGAAGTGAAGGCAGCCAAGAGAAAAGTGAACATGCATTTTTGGTGGTAGTCAGGGATAAGAAGAAGAAGAAAGCAGGGTAAGGATTTGGAAAGTTTTACTGTATCTAAGTCATGGCAGGCTTCTCGGAGGAGGTGAGGTAAAGCACGGATCTGAATAAAGTGAAGGGGTGAGCCAGTGGAGGGAAATAGTGTAGCAGACAGAGGGAGTGGTAGGTCTCCTGAGTCCTCACTCATCACCTTCAAGGTCCCCAGAGAGGAGAACCTGATGGTTAAAAACAGCACTGGTGGCCTGTGAGTGAGTCAATGAATGAATCCGTTTACCTGGCGCCCCCAAGAGGACAAAGAGGGTGTGCAGACCAGGCTTTGGAAGAAATATAAGTGGAGGGGCGCCTGGGTGGCTCAGTGGGTTAAAGCCTCTGCCTTCAGCTCAGGTCATGATCTTGGGGTCCTGGGATCGAGCCCCGCATCGGGCTCTCTGCTCAGCGGGGAGCCTGCTTCTCCCTCTCCCTCTGCCTGCCTCTCTGCTTACTTGATCTCTCTCTCTCTCTAAAAAAAAAAAAAGAAAGAAAGAAATACAAGTGGAGTTTGCTGCCATGAGTAGGGGTGTGGGGTGGGGAGGGGCTCTCATCTCCTCTGTGCTGCCCTCCTAGCACCCCTCACTCCCTGGTTCATCTCTTCCTCCCTGCAACATTTGTGCACAAGTGATGCTGTGAGGGGCTCGGCCCCCGGCAGGGAAGGGGAGGCTGGGGCACAGAGTCAGACACGGGCCCCGTGGTCTATCAGGTCTGGGTTGGGCCAGAGGGAGAGAGATCTTGAAGCCTAGAGGAAAGAGCGGTGGGGGCGGGAAAGTTCCAGAACCCGCACAGAAATGGAGGCAATAAAATACCACTTACAATGTCAGTGCTGCTCCTTGGGAGCGATGTGGCCGCCGGCAAGTCCCTCGGCCTCTTTGAGCCTCTGTGCTCTCGCTTGTCCATGCTCGCCGTCATTGGACCTTCCTGTCAGGCCCCTGTGGGACTTGGAGGAATAATGCACATGGTACTCAGTGTACTATGCCTGGACGGAGTTGCTGCTCAATAAATTAGCTACTATTACTCTAGAGTGCTGCCAAGCTTAGGAAATCCCCACACATGCTGCTTCTCCTGCTTCTTCAGTCAAGCATTTGTGCTCTGGGCTCATAGCGCCCAGTAGCCTGTACCACTGATGGGAGGGATACGTACAGTGCATGGATTCAACAGCTATGTGCTTCAGCGTCCCCGAGTCTGGTCACCGTACAGGCACTAGGGGTAGAAACATGAGTCAGAAAAACACTAGTCCTGCTCTTCTGAACGTCTGCCCCCTGTTCTGAGGCTTCCCGTTCTCTAGGCCCCAAGTTCTCCATTGACCCCAAGAAAGCTCCAAGGCCGCACTTGCCAATCAGAAAAAAAAAAGGAGCCTTCTCGGGGCAGACACACGCCTGTGTGGACACCGAGTGTGGCTTGCCGAGCAGGACTGGATGTTACTCTCTATTTGCCCTCTTAGCATTGAATGGCATGGTCCACGAAACAGTATGCGGGAGCCCCAAGAGTCCCCAGGAAGGGCCAGGCTCTTCTGTCAATATTGGTGAGATTGTCCCTGGGCCCCGACTTCCTTCTTAGTCTGAGTGTCCCCTAAAGTGGCAGGGGGTGCGGCTCTGTCTCCCTCCTTAGACCAGTGACCCCCAAGAGATGGTACGTGTTGGTCATTTGAGCTCTGGCCCTCTGAGCATGGCGCCGGCCCATCCTGCTCAGACACAGCAGCTTGGGCGGAGAGGGGGAGCCCTGCATTACAGTCCAGGTGGACCCTAGACCGCTGTTGCTTGGGCAAAGCCCTCTCCCTGCCAGCGGCAAGCTTCCCCATTTTATTATCATTCCCCGCCCTAGCAGCAGGGTTTCCCGATCTGGTCCCATTCCAGGCTCCCTTCTAAAAGGTCTGCATATCATTATATATTTTACTCCTCAAGGAACCTAATCAGTGGGGTGATTCTGTTGTCCCCATTCTACAGATAAGACAACTGAGGCACAGTGGGAGGACTGGACTGGGTTCGGATCCCTCGGCTTCTTCCAATGCTGACATTGAGGGGTTTTTTGATTCTGCCATCCATTCATTCACTCAGTGAGTCCTTGCTGACCACCCATCATTATTTTAGGGACTGTGCTACCTACTGCATGTCTGATTTTAAACATGTTTTAAAAATATTTTATTTATTTATTTGACAGAGAGAGATCACAAGTAGGCAGAGAAGCAGGGGGAAGCAGGCTCCCCGCTGAGCAGAGAGCCCCATGTGGGGCTCGATCCCAGGACCCTGAGATCATGACCCGAGTCGAAGGCAGAGGCTTAACTGTTCCACTGAGCCACCCAGGTGCCCCTGCATGTCTGATTTTATCTCATCCAAATGGGATGCTAGAATAGGACTTCTATGATCCCTTCTACAGAAGAGGAAGCAAAGGCTCAGAAGAGCACACTCATCTATTAGACTGCTTAGCCTTCTTCTCGGATACCTTCTCCCGTGTTCTGGGGAGACAGATGTTCTGTGGAGTGACTGAGGAGAGAACTGAAGGACAGTGGGTGACCAGAGAATGAACTCTGTGTTCCACTGTGCAAGGAGGCTGGCCTTTTTCCGAGGATGCTTGCCAGCCTACACAGATGGGGCCTTGTGACATTGTGTCCCTGCCTCATTGCAGCCACATAAGAACCTCATCCTCGGGAGGGATCAAGTGGCCCTCTCTGTTCCTCGTTTCTCAGGCCCTCGACCACCCACACATCCCGTTCCTGAGCCATGGGCATTCTCTGTGACCCTCGTGCCCACCACACTCCCAGGGGGCTAGGAGCTTCCCATGGCTTCAGTAATTAAGTTCACACATGCCAAAAAGAGAAATAGCATCACAGATGCGGTCGCAAATTTTAGCTAATTAACCATATGGTCTGGATTGCTGACAGAGCGGGAAGGCACTCTGGGTAAGTGCTGGTTTCCTGGTTTCCTGGGGGGAGGGAGGACTATTAGGTGTGTCACCACTTTCTCCCAACACAAGGACACAGAGCCTCAGGGCTTCCCACCACCTGCCTGGAGTCTTCACAGCTGTCTCCTCACTAGGAGCTGCCTTGGGGAAGGAAGTCCCTGGAAGACAGAAGGAGGGAGTCTGGCCTTAGGAACAGGAAACACCCGCCCCCAGTTCAGGAGGTATTGTAGGGGGCAGCCCTGTGTTTTGGGGTTTAGAATTTGGAGACACAGTTCTAGCAGATGAGATGCAGTGTATCATAGCAGATAGCTCTTTGGAAACCTAGACTTAAATCCCAGGGTGATGGTTCATTAGCTGTGTGACCTTGGACTTGTTGCTTAACCTCTCTGAAGGGAAGCCATTCAACCTCCCTTAAGTGCCAAAAGGCAGAACTGGAGTCATTGATGACCATGCTTTTTTGATTCTAAGCATTATACAGATAGTCGGGGAGACCCATGAATGAAAGAGGAAGTTGCCGATACAAACTCATGGGATTGGTACCTGAGCTCAGCTCCAAACCATGGTCTACAAAGTCCCTTATGAGCTTTGAGAAGAGGAAATCAGGTAGACTCCGAATTCATGGAGAGTCCAACAGTTAATGATAGCAACCATCACTATAACTTACTGGGGACATTGAGAGCCTATATTATTCCACATCATTTTAACTATTGTCATTTAAAATATTCACAACCCCCCTAGAGAGCTGATAGGTTGTTCTCCATTCACTGACTGAAATGGAGGTTTCAGTGGGCTAGGTACTATGCGCAAGACCACGTAGACCAACCCTTTGTGGGGTAGGGATTCAAACACAATGCTGGCTAAAACCAAAGCCTAAGTTCCTCAGAGCTCTTAGATATACTGGTTCTCTGAACGTGCTGCATTCCTTGGAGAAGGAATTGGGGAAGCAGTTATCCAGCTTCTGCTTAAGAGCTGAGTAGTCTTGGAGAAAGAGGGGTCTGGAGACCAAGCTAGATCAAAAATGGTATTTATCTGAGAAAGTACAGGTATTAGTTTCACACAGCTGCGGTAACAAATTACCACAAACTTTGTAGTTAAAACAACATACATTTCTTCTGTCACTCTTGTGGAGGCCAGAACTCCTACCTGAGTCCGTTAAAACTGAAGTCAAGGTATTGAGGAGTAATTCCTTCTAGAAGCTTCTGTGGGAGAATCGGGTGCTTTCTTTTCCATACGCAGGCATTCCTTGGCCTGTGGTCACATCACTGCAGTCCCTCCTTTCATCTTCAAATCACTTTCTGTGCCTCCTGTGGGCACATCCCTGCCTCCTTCTTCCAGGGACGTGTGTGAAGACAGGAGCGTCCACCCGGATCGTCCAGGATGGACAATCATTTTAGGGTCCCTAATTTAATGTAGACAGGCAGGTTAGACTAGGAGCTGTTGCTCTGAAAAGTTCCTTTTGCCATAGGAGGCTGACGTTACACAATACCAGAGAACAGGTGGCTGAAATAGTAGATATTTACCTCCTCACGGTTGCTTCTGGAAGCTGGAAGTTGAAGACTAAGGTGTTGGCAAATTTGGTTTCTTCTTGGGCCTCTCTCCTTGGCTTGTAGACAACCGCCTTCTCACTGTGTCCTCACATGCTCTTCCTCACACATCTCTGGTGTCTCTGTGTGTCCAAAATTTCCCTTCTTAAAATTAGAACACTAGGCAGATTGGATTATGACCCACCCCAATAGCCCCATTTTAACTTAATCGCTGCTTTCAAGATCCTATCTCCAAATGCAGACATACTCTGATGTCCTGGGAGATACTGTGAAGCTTTTAAATGATGAATTTTGTAGGGAGACACAGTTCAGCCCATAGCATTAGGTAACATTCACAGATTCCAGGAATTAAGATCTGAATATTACCGGGGGCCATCATTTTGCCATGGTGGAACCTTGAACAACGTGGGTTTGAACTGCGTGGGTCCACTTATACGAGGTTTTTTTTTTTTGGTTTTTTTTTTTTGGTTTTTTTTTTCCAATAAATACAATACAGCACTATAAATGTATTTTCTCTTTCTTATGCTTTTTTTAGGAATATTTTGTTTCCTCTAGCTTACTTTAAAAAAAAAAGATTGTATTTATTTATTTGACAGAGATCACAAGTAGGCAGAGAAGCAGGTAGAGAGAGGGGAGGAAGATGGCCCCCTGCTGTGCAGAGAGCCCAATGTGGAACTTCATTCCAGGACCCCAGGATCATGACCTGAGCCGAAGGCAGAGGCTTTATTCCACTGAGCCACCCAGGCACCCCTCCTCTAGCTTACTTGATTGTAAGAATACAGAATATAGTACAGATAACATACAAAATACGTGTTCACTTGTTACAGGTAAGCCAACAGTAGTCAATGGAAGCTATTGCAACATTTTGCTAAGTTGGGAGTCAAAACTTATATGTAGATATTTGACTGTGCAGAGGATTGGTGCCTTCCCCTGCTACCTGTTCAAGGGTCAACTTACTTTTCCATTTAAATGGAGCAAACGGAACCAGGGCCATAGCTGGGGCACCTCGTTCTCATGTTGAAACTAAAAATCAGAAGCAGGGTCTGGGAGTATGAGGATAAACAGAAACACCAGTAGTCAGGAAGTACAGGAGGAGGCTGAGACTGGGTCAAAGTCTGGTTCCGAAAGAGGGCCGAGAGCGATGTGTGGATGCCCCAGGGCTACTCTGACGTCCTATTTCTAGATCAGAAAGAGTGGGCTTGGTGAATCAGAGGAATAGTAGAGAGAGGAAAAGAGGCTTGTTTCTAAATGCCAAGATTAATGGGCAGAGGTTCACACCAGCTGGAGAGGTTAGACTAGGCAACTGTTCCTCCTGGGATGATATTATGGTAGTAAGGATTCCAGAATTTATTAGGTAATTGAACTGAACTACTTCTCAGGGCACGTCTCTGTCTAACAGTCTATACTCTAAACACAAGTCAGCAAAATTTTCTCTGAAGGGTCAGAGAGCCAGTATTTTCAGCTTTGTGAGCAATACACACTTTTACCATGGCTACTCCACTGGGCCATTCTAATAGGAAAGCAACCATAGACAATATATAAATATACAGATGTAACTTTGTTCCAGTTAAACATTAGCTACAAAAATACGTGGAGGCCACCAGACCAATAAAAGTTAATGCCACAGCTCTCTTGCCTATGCATATTATTATTATTTTAATTAACAGAATTTCCAGAGCAGTTTTAGATTTGCAGAAGAATTAAGGACAAAGTAGAGAATTCTCATTACCCTCAATATTCCTCTACCTACCATACGGTCCCTCCTATCATTAATATCGGTCCCTCCTATCATTAATATCTTGCAATGGTGGCTTATATTTGTTACAATTGAAGGGCCAATATTGATACAATATTCAGTAAAGTACATAGTATACTTTGTGTTATACATTCTGTGGGTTTTGACAAAGGCATAATGTCATGCAGCTTCCATTACAGTTTCATACAAAATAGTTTGACCTCTGGTGCGGCCTACTCAGCCCTCCATCTCTCTTCCCAGAGACCTGGCAGTCACCAATCTCTTCCCTGCTTTCCTAACTTTACCTTTTCCAAAATGCGGTGTACTTGGAATCATACAGTATGTGCCCATTTTAGACCTGCTCTTTACATGGGGCGAGATGCATTTTAAGTTCTTCTCTATCTTTCTGTGGCTCCATAGCTCATGTCTGGTTGTTGTTACAAACTATCGCGTTTAGGGATGCACTCTGGTTTGTTGATTCAATCCATTACTGAAGGATAACTTGGTTGCTCCCCAGTTTGGGCTGGTATGAATGGGGTTGCCATAAGCATTGGTGTGCGGGGTTTTGTGTAGACATGTTTGCCACTCACCTGGGTAAGTGGTTGCTGAACTATGTGGTAAGGGTATGTTTGGCTTTGTAAGAAACCAGATTACCTGCCGGAGTGGCTGTACCATTTGGCATTCCTACCCTCCATGAACTCTTCCTTTTGGTCCATATCCTTACTGGCATTTGGTCATGTTAGTGCTTTAGACTGTAGCCTTTCCAACAGTTACGGAGTGGTATCTCATTGTCATTTGATTTGCAATTACGGAATGACATGTGTTGTGCATGAATTCATAAGCTTCTCCGCTATCTCTAGATCTACTTTGGTGCTACGTCTGCTCAGCTCTTTTGCCCCTTTTTAAATATGGTTGTTTGTTTTCTTATTGTGGAATTTTAAGTGTTCTCTGTATAATTCAGATGCAAGTCTTTTATCAGCTATGTGTTTTGCAAATATTTTCTCCCAATCTGTGCCTTGTCTTTTCGTTTTCTTAACAGTGTCTTTCACAGAGCAGAAGTTTTTAATTTTAATAAAGCCCAACATATCCTCTCTTGTTCTTTAATGGATTGTGCTTTTTGGCATTATATCTGAAAACGTATCCACCAACCCAAGATCACCATGATTTTCTTTGATGTTATCTTCTAGAAGTTTTATACTGTTGTGTTTTACGTTTAGTTCTATGATTCATTTGGGGTCAAGTTTCTTGTGAAAGGTGTAAGTTCTGTGTCTAGATTTTTTTTTTTCCTGGCATGGATGTCTATTTGTTCCAGTACCATTTTTTTTTTTAACTGTCCTTTCTCCATTAAATAGCTTCTGCTCTTTTATCAAAGATTAAGCGACTAGATTTGTAGGGGTCTATTTCTGGCTCTTTGTTCTGTTCCTTAATTTATTTGTCTATGATTTCACCAATACCATACTGTTTTAATAACTGTGGCTTTATGATAAGTCCTAAAGTTGGATAATAGCAGTTCTCTAACTCTCGTTCAATTTTATATTAGTCGTTTTGGGTCTTTGAGCTTTCCGTAAAAACTTTAGAATTAGTTTGTTGATTTCTATAGAATAACTTAGTGGGAATTTGATTGGGATTGTGTTGAATCTGTAGATCAATTTGGCAAGAACTGACATCTTAACAATGCAAGAACAAACATGGACTATCTTTCCATTCATTTAGATATTTTTTATCACTTATATCAGTTTTGAAGCTTTCCTTATATGGATCTTGTATGTATTTGGTTAGACTTATACCTATTTCATTTTTTTGGATGCCACTGTGAATAGTTTTTTATTTTTAATTTCAAATCCAATTGTTCATGGCTGTCGTATAGGGAAGAATTTGACTTTCATATATTAGCCTCGTATTCTGTAATTCTGCCATATTCACTTGTTAGTTTCAAGAATGTTTGTTGCTACTGTCATTGATTCTTTGGGATTTAATACTGTAGAATATTCTTTTAAGATTTATTTGTTTATTTGAGAGAGAGAGCATGCCAGTGTGTGGGTGGGGGAAGGTGCAGAGGAAGAAGGAGAGAGAGGATCTCCAGCAGACTGACTCCCTGCTGAGCAAGGAGCCCGATGTAGGGCTCAGTCTCGCAACCCTGAGATCGTGACCTGAACCGAAGTCAAGAGTTGGATGCTTAACTGACTGAGCCACCCAGGTGCCCCCACTGTATATTATTTTTAAAAGACCTACATCACATTCCTATTATCAATAATAATAATGGTAGTTAACATTATGGAGTACATAGTATGATGTGGCAGGTGGCAGGTGTCATTCTGTATTTGTCACCTCATTTAATTCCATGACAACTGAGATCCACCAGCACCACTTTTTAGTCCTACTACAGATAAGGAAACTGAAGTTTATCCAATGACCGAGGCAAGTCTATCCAAAAGGCAGAGGCAAGACTTTGCCCCATCCTTCTTCTTCTTCTTTTTTCTTTTTTAATTTTATTCATTTATTTGACAGAGATCACAAGTAGGCAGAGAGGCAGGCAGAGAGAGGGGGTAAAGCAGGTAGAGAGAGGGGAGGAAGAAGACCCCCTGCTGTGCAGAGAGCCCAGTGCAGGGCTTCATCCCAGGACCCCGGGATCATGACCTGAGCCGAAGGCAGAGGCTTTAACCCACTGAGCCATCCTTCTTACTGGAAAATAAATAGAAACTAGCACATAGTTACATATCTACCAGGCTGTTCAGATGCCTTGCCCCTTCTGATTCTCGTAATTGAGTCTATAAGAGTAGATAATATTCTGATATTCATTTTACAAATGAGGGAACTGAGGGTCCTGAAATGAAATAACTCATTCTGGATCATGCACCCGGTAAGGGGTGGAGTTTAATACCCATTCTCACTGAGGGCGGGTAGAATTATTACAGACAAGCCCGGGGCTCAGCGTGGCCCTGTCATACAGCCATATGACAACCTAATCAGTAACAAGCAAGGCTAGAAGCTAAAGCTAGGGTCTTGGGAACTGAATCGAATTATATTTTGGCATCACATTTTGAAAAGATCCCAAATTGTGTTATTTAGACTCTTGTTTTGCTAGGCCCTTTTTAAGTCTTGACATCCATTGGTTTTAAGGAGCACTTAAACCCATTTCCAGTTGTCCTATCACAGAACCCACACTTCACTTCGATTATGATGTAAACTAGCTACTGTCCACACTGGCTGGGGTCTGGATTTGACTGCAACTGACGTCAGATCTATTGAAATAGAAAAAGAAGGGCTGTGAGAGATGGTCAGGTCTCCTCATTAGCTCAGTGTTGCAGAGCACGTGCACATATTGCTGCTTTTCTACTGCCTTTGGGTGTTTTCTTTCTCCATTGCTAATGACTAATAAAAAAAGAGAGAGAAAGAGGAGAGGAAGCAAACAAGAAAGCAATTGCTATTAGATTTTCTTCTACTGCGGCAGGTTTCTCATTTTGCAAAGCTCATTAGAGGTGGCTATATGGAAAGACTTGCCAGGTGCCCCAGGGAGAAGGGGAAAGACGAAAGGGAAGAAGAAACTTTTCAGAGAGATGACCCCTGCCACAAATTCACACCAGAAGCAGCTGTTCCTAGGCCATGTGTTCTGATTCTAAAAAGCACCTCATGGCTTCGTTTGAAATGTTAACAGGGCAGGAAAGAGGGAAAGAAAGTAGGGAGGAAGGGGAGGGAGGAAAGGGAACGAGAGAGATACGAAAAGTTTCTAACTACTAACAGGCGGGAAGTTATAAATGCATGGATGCTGTGTGGTTAGTTAAAATGTGGCTTTTATTTTATTCTTTTTTAAATTTGTTGTTTTAAGTTAGGAGTTTTGAAATTTCTTATCTAATGTGGAGTCCAGTCTACTGGAGGTTCAATTTCACCAACATTTCTGTGAGTCTCTTATGTACCTAATGTGCTCTTGGGAACTGGGGGAGAGAGAAGACACAGTCTCTGCCCGCAGTGTTGGGGGGGAAGACAGACCCACAACAATTCTGGTGTATACTGTGATAGGAAAAGAGGTGTTCAACATACCGTGCTGGGAACATTGCCTTTAGCATTAATAACTCTCCTCGATGTCAGGGATATGGTATGAGGTAAGGAAAAAAATTAAATCCACCAGCCAAAAAAAAAGAATCCCAGGATAGAAAGAAAAGAACTCCAAATTAGTAGCCACCTGTCCTGGGTTCTCATTATAATCCTATCATGTGACTTGGACAAGCTGTGTCTGCTGCCTGGAGAGAAGGAAAAGAAAAGAATTTGAGGACCATCCCAGCTCTAAAATTTACATCTCCCTTACTCCTAATCAAGACAGGCTTTCCAGAATGTTAAATGAAACTGTGCTCCACAGCAAAGAAAACTACCTTTTATCGAGGGCCTGTTCTTGCCAGGCCTTCTGCTAAGCAGTTTGGATTATGGGCTCTTCTAATCTTCACAACCAGTATGTAAGGCTGTGATGATGATTATTCCCATTTTCCCGACGAGCAAACAGAGGCCCCCAAAATGTTCAATGTTCTGTCCAACCAGAGCCATGTAGGGGATTGGAGTTGCAACTACAACATAAATTCAGGTGTGCCTGGCTGGGAGACCACTTCCGAGGGGAGAAAGGAGACCCAGATTGCCCATGGGAACAGGGCTCCCCTTCTCCAGGACTCCTTCTTAGCCCTCTGTGCTAGAGCCGTTTGGGAACACATGTTTTCGGCAAAGAAATGACCCAGGGCTTCAAAGACCCCCAGAGATGGGGAGGGACTTGCGCAGCCTCACAAAACTGGCTTCCTGTCCAGGGTAGGACTGGGGGTACAGGAGGAATGATGAGAGCGCACGCCAGGATTCAGGCAGAGTCCCTGGTCAACCTTTGGACCCATGCAGCCAGGGGTTTAGCACACCTCTTCTGTATCTCTTGCTAAGCTAGGCCCTTGAGACAGATGTGAATGGAGAGAGGTATGGAGGTTGCGGTGCCCTGAGAACAGAGAAGGCCCTGAACACCAAAAATTGAAGATCCTAAATGCAATGGAAATGGTTTTAAAGGCACAGGGATATTGGCTTCTGTCTTTGACTGTGATCGTGTAAGCAGCTAGACCCTTCTGGAACAGAGAGGGGGAAACCTCAGTATGCAGTAGGGGCCAGCCATCTCGGCTCTGAGGCTCAGCCGTCCCCTCGGACCAAGGGACTCTTCACTCAGACCCTACAGATCGGGGTTCCAAGGCAGCCTTTAGGTCCAAATCTCTGGCGGATCTGCAACACAGCTAACTCTTCTCTTCAGATCTCATTATAGCATCTGGAAAGCAAAGATGGGGCGTGGTGGTGTCTCAGGGCCTTTGATTCCCCCCCTGGAGAACTGGAGGGAGAAGTTCGGCAAGCAGCTCCAGAGGCCCCAGGGACAGCGCTCCAGTGTTAGGACACAATGAGGAATCCCTGCGCTGACACACCAGCAAGGAGATGGAGGGCGAAGGGGATGAAGAGAAGATAATGTTTCTCTAGCCTGCAATTTCTTTCAATTTCAGGGATTGCAATTACCAGGACGGGAGTTAGTAGCGGCCATGCCTGGAATGCTTAAGTGAGTTTGGTACCACTGGTGGAAATGGTTTTGCATTTAGAGATGGAGGCCTGTGCAAGGTGTAAGCCAGGCTTCACATTGTGTGTGTGTGTGTGTGTGTGTGTGTGTGTGTGTGAGTGTTCACGCACACCTGCAGATGCATGAGGGTGGGGCAGGGGAAAGTGTGTTCCTGGTTGGGGGGGGTGCGAGAGTGGCATCGATGCCCTCGTTGTGTGTGAGCCTAGGAAAGTGACCCCACCCCACTGAGATCCAGCTTCCTCACCTCCATCATTGTGATCCTAATAATGACTTTGCAAGGTATTAGAAATGTCTCTGTCTGTTGGCGCTGCTTTAACAAAATAACCATTGATTGCATGGCTCAAACCACAAACGTTTTATTTCTTCAAGCTCTGGAGGCTGGGAAGCTCACGTTCTAGGCATTGCCAGATTCAATGTCTGCCTAGGATCTGTTTCCTGGTTCATAGATGGCACCTTTCCTCACTTGGTGGAGAGGACAAGGAGCTCTCTGGGGCCTTTCATAAGGGCACTCATCCCATTCACGAAGAGCCCATCCTCATAACCTAGTCACCTCCCAAAGGCCCCACCACCAGATACCATCACATTGGGCATTAGGTTTCAACATATGGATTTGGGGGATAGGACACAGACATTCAGTCTATAGCCAAAAAAAAAAAAAAACAAAAAACAAAAAAAAGCGAGAAAGGCATCCTGCAGAGCCCTTAACACATGGCAGGCGTTCAATAAAGAGCAGTTACGTTATTAACGCGGGCATCCATCTGGCACATTCAGCTAGCGCTGGTATTTTCAGTGAGTCAACTTTCACTTTCCAGCATTGCGTTGAGGGGCAAAATTAAACATTACTAGCATCTTCTTGCCTCGTCTTTAAGAACATGGAGTTTAATTGCTCAAAGTCCAGCTGAGTAGTTTTGTGCACTTATTAATCTCTTTATTCTTCTGGTCCCTTATTTCAAACAAACAAACAAACAAAGCCCTTAGAACAAGAGTACTTAGCTCCCACGGTGGCTGTGTGAAAGGAGATGTGTGTAAAACCCTCAGATTGATGCCTAGGACATTGTAAAGAATCAGTAGATGTTAGCTTAAAAGTGATGCTTATTATTTTGATACTAGATAACGAGGGAAGAAAAAATAATGAGGAAGAAAAAAAATAGGGAGGGAGACCTGAATAAGACTCTGACTCAGGCCCCACAGAAAGGAGATTGCAGTACCACAGCTGGATGGGGTATCTCCCCTTGATAGCCATTCAGATAGGACTCATTCATTCATTCATTCATTCACTGAATAAGTGCTTACAGAACCCCTTGTGTGTGTTTCAGCCACCATGTCATGGCTGGATGTACAGCAGCAAATAAGACAGACATGGTCCTTGCCTTCAAGTGCCCTTGGTCCACAAGGGAACCAGTGAGTGACAGGGACCAACAGTCCAGTGTGAAGATGCCAAAATAGGGGAGGGAGAGGTGTAGTAGAAACCCAGAGAAGGGGCATCAAACCCCCAAATGAAGGGAGAGGCATCAGCACAGCTCTCCTGGAGTGGGGGGTTGGAGTGTGGTGGACAGAATAATGCCCCCCAGATGTGCATGTTTTAATCCCTGGAACCTGTGAATTCCATGGCAAAGGTGGTTATGGGTGTAGGTAGAAATGAAGCTGCTGATCTTGAGATAAAGAGATTATCACCTAGATTCTTCAGGTGGACCTAATGTATTCCTAAGGGTCCTTAAAGCGGAAAGGGGAGGTAAGATAAGAGAGGATGCCAGAGGGATGTGATCGCAGAAGGACTTGACTTGCTTTGGCGCACTCTGATGGTGGCAGAGCCTAGGGGCCTAGAGCCCAGGAATGTGTGCCGTCTCAAAAGCTGAAAAGGCAAGGGGGTGGTTTCTCCTCTGGAGCCTCCAGGAAGCATGCATCCCTGCTGACTCCTGACTGCAACCCTGAAACCCATGTCAGACATCTGAGCTTCAGAAACATAACGACTGTTAAGTTGGTATAAGTTGGTGTAAGCCACGAAATTGGTGGTGATTTGTTATAGCGGCAACAGAACACTAATACTCAGAGCCAATGATACATGGGAGTCAGGACCGTCCATTTAGAAAAACATTCTGGCCACAGGATGGTGAGTGACTTGGAGGGATAAGGCTGAATGCAGACCACATAGTTAGCGGGCTATTGTGCAGCCCCAGGAAGCAAGGTGTGTAGATGAGGAAGGCTCAGAGGGTAATCGGCCCAATAGATCCCTACAGCCGAGAACTACAGAGCTTGGAATGGGAAACAGACCCGGAGAGAAGAACCACGCCTTCTGGAAGCTGCGGTCAGGACCAAATCAGATACTGTAGAAGTAGGACCTCACTTCCAAAGAAGGGGCTCGGAGATACCTTCCAGAGAAGATGACACCATGAAGTCTCTCTCTGGGGCCCTCCAGAGGGCTCAGAGGAGGTTACCAAAAAGAACCAAATGCAGCCCTGGCTTTGCAGGAGCCCACAGGTCAGACAGAAGGGGTCAGGCAGGTTAACGTAGCCGTTCTTACCGACCCGCCAGGACTTACCAGGTGGAAGCAGCTCTGGGCTGGAAATCAAGAATATGGATGTGTAGCCTGTTCTGGTCTTGCAAACCCGGGAGCCTTTACCTAAGTCACTTCTCTGCCTCCTGCCTTTGTCTCCTCGCTCTTCATTGTTGGGAGACTCAGCTGAGATAACAATGGCCTGCTGCTCCTGGGCCTCTGCAGAGCCAGGGAAGCAACTTTGCACCCATGATCCGAGAAACAGCATGGAGGGTAGGGTCATGAACTTCCTCCTGCCCAGCAGGGGATGGCAGCCCTGGGAGCCTCCCCCTGAAGATGGTCGAGCTTGCTCGAAATGCTGGGGATTTTAGGGAGATCTGGCAGTCTTCCTGTGAGTCTCACATGTAGCAGCTGAGCTGAGATGGGCTGCCAGCTGGCAGGCTCAGGAAGAAGGCAAGAGCATCCTGATGGGCCAAGACACAGCAGTCTGCTCTCCGGCCATGGCAGGTGAAAACGGAGGGTGTCTGGAGAGCTCTGGGGGTTTCACTGTAAGGGGAGGTGGGCCCCGGAGTCAGTCCTGCTGGCATCACTTATGTCAGCCTCCACTCCCAGTGCACACGGTGGGTGATGGGGAGTAGGGTACATGCAGGGCCTCCTTGCTGGGTCTCTCTCAAATCTGTGTCTCTTCTCGATAATTCCGTCACACCGCTCCTCCACCATGCTGGTCTGGGTGGCTGCAAAAACCCTGTAACTCGTCACCCTCCCTCCAGCCTTGTTCCTTTTTTGGCTTGCCCTCCAGGCTGCGTCCAGGCTCAAAATCTCTGGTCAGATAGTATTGCTGTCCCGCCGAAACCCCTGCCTTGGGGGGGTGTCCTTGCCCTCAGAAGAAAGCCTGTGTTCCATAGCGTCGCTTTGAAGACTTGCAAGATCTGAGCTCTATCTTCCCCTCTCCAGCCCATCTTGGCTTTTTTACTCAATGCTTTTACATCCTGAATCTAAGCTTCTTTCAATTTCGAGAATGTGGCATTTGAGTGTTCCATCTCTCTCTCTCTCTCTCTCTCTCGCTTCATCTCCCGTCTCCCACAGACACAGACACACACACACACACACACACACACACGCACACAGAGCACTTTGGACTTTTGCACATGCTGTTCTTTCTGCCTGGACCCCACTCCCACCTTCTTTTCTTGCTCTTTCCCTGGATAACCCCTCCCAAACAGTCAAGGCTCACCACCTCCAGGCAGCCTTCCTCCCCTACCCCATCTGTATTAGGTACCCCTCCTCTTTACTCCCTTGGTCTCTGTACCTCCCCTATGAAACTTAAACTTTTTTGAGTCTTAAACTTCATCACTGTAACCTCTAACCACCTCTTTCAACAGTTAAAGATTCAGACTTTTTTTTTTCACCACTACAACTCAGTTATGCAAGAACACTGTAGTCTTCTGATTTTTCTACCACTGATACAATCTTTTCCTCAACTTTCCATTCTGTGGATAGCAAAAAAGTATTTCAAATTGCCAATTAAGGATACAGAGCATCCTCTTTAGGGAAACTGTGTAGTCTATTGGAAGTTGAGCTCCTTATGGACTCACCCTGGGTTTCCTCACCCAGCAGGCTCCCCCACCTCCACTCCGCCTCAGGGCACAGGGGCTGCAGATAGCAGAAAACGTTGGTATAAACTTAGCCCTCTGGGTCCTTGCTGGAGTCCCTCTATGATTTCTTACTTGAGCTTGGCTCCGAGCCCCTTTGCACTGGCAACCCATTAGGATGTGGATGGTCTTGGGTTGTCTTTAGAGAAGAATCCACTGCCAAAGTCCAAATTCACAAGGTCCCCACCCTCTGAATTCCCCTTGTGCTAATCTCAGGGAGCCTTCCCCAGCCCTGCCTCCTTGGGGCATGGAGGGTGTACTAGGATGTCATGTCCACTTTCTTCTCGCTACCTTGTGGGAGCAGGAATGGGAGGCTGACTTCTGCCAGCCTCTAGCTCACCTCCTGCTTCCCTCTCATGGGAGTTTCCATTGGCTTATTGGATGAAGGGGCTCCCCACCTCCTCAGACTAATCCCTGATCTGGGGCGACAGCCCCCCGTGTTCCCGCTTACCTGCCCTGGACCATTTCCCAAACCCTTGTCAGTATCTTAAGCATTTGTAGATGCTGCCCTCAAGGCTAGGGTGAGTGGGGAGGGGACGCTGACTTCTAATAGTCCAGAAAGAGGGTGTCTACCCTTGAATCTGAGCTCCTGGCCCCCTAGCCTTCTCTCCTCAGCAGTCCCTCCCAGCACTGGTATCAGAAAGAAGGGTTTTCTCCTTCCTTTTCCTGTCTGGTGGGAACTCCCCCGAGGTCATTCCCTGAACCATCTTACATTAAAAGAAGACACTATGATCTGAGTCAGCCAGGCCTGGCTTTGATACAGAAGGGGACCTTCGCTTCCGGCACAGGCTGGCTTTCCAAACTCTTGTCTAGCTCAAGACACTACAAAGTCAGCTTTGAGATGCAAAGCTGGGCAGTAACCCCCTTTCTTCTCTAGATGGTATTTGTCCTTCTACCTAAGGGATGAATGCTTTTGATTTAGTAGGTCGGGTATTCGAGACAAATATGATTTATGGGGAATGAAAAATGTTTCATTTTAACCTTTTCAAAACCATTATTCACCTTTGCACACATTTACACACGTGTGTAGAAGCATTTGTACACATGTATCTCCTACTAGGCGTGGGGAGCTTAAGGGCAGAGAATATCTATTTTGTCATTGTATTGCCAAGGCCTGGTACATAACAGTAAAGATTTATTGGATATTTGAATGATTGAATGATTGAATGAATGAATGAATGATGAATGAATGGCTGAATGCAGGAATGACTAAGTCTAGCACTTGAGCAGGGAGTGTAAACAAAGACCCATAATTAAAAAGCAGCCCCCAGGAGAACCAAGTTTCTGACTGCTCTAGGAGAAGAGCAGGGCATGAAGGTAGCCGTGGACAGACATCAGCCTCATTTTAAACACCAGGCTCTGTGACTCCAGCACCGACGGAATGGCTATAGGATCGAGCCCAACACTCTCAAACTGGGGCTCAGAGAAACCCAAATATTTTGTACCAGCTGTTCACCCCCCCCCCCAGTCCCAGAGGTAGGGAGTGGCTTCCCCAGCTCCCCACAGTGAGACAGTGACAGAGCCAATATGAGACCAGGTGTCCCCGCTCACTGACCACAGAGGAAACCACATCTCAGCTCTTACTTGGCGGAAAGACTCAGTCTAGTTGTAGGTGAGGGATGGGGCACGGTTTAAACTGGGAGAGATGTCCTCATTGGTCTTGGGAGCTTATGGCCACCACTGGAGGAGGCTTTGGGCAGCCTAAGGAGAGCCAGGAACCATAGACCACTCCCTGCAGACTCAAGAGCTTGCAGCCCACAGCTCCCAGCGCTTCTTCCCCTAAGAAAGACTGCAGACAGCGCTGGCTGGCTCTGGGATGATTTACTTCCCTGAAATACCTCAATTTAAATGCTAATTTCCCCAGAACTGAGGGGTGATCCGGCTCAGGCTTGCTGGTGGCTGTGTATTAATGTATCCAAAACACTCACACATATTCTTAAATTGGGGCAGAAGGGAGGGAAGACCTGGGGGGGGGGGGGATGTGGAGGAGACCAGCTTCCCTGCTTGTCATTCTTGTCAGCATGGCTGATGGGCGCGAAGCTAGACAGGATACATCCTCAGTGGAAATGCTCTGTAGGCTTGAGTCACTCGGAGGTTTGGTGCAGGTGGCTTGGAGGGAGAGGAGGCATGATGCTTAGGGGGCTTCTACAGAGTAGCCACTGTCTTGAGTTCTCTGAGGCTCACGAAGAGATTCAGGATCTAGTGTGGGATTCGGGAAATGGGACCCTCACTCAAGAGAACTTTGTGCGAATCTTCCTCCCAACCCCTTCAAGTCCCAAACTCATTACTTTTGCGGGTGAGGTCACTAAGGTTTAGGAACTAAGGTTCCTATAATGGAACTGCATTCCCCAAAGCCAGACAGCATTTGTTTCCATGTCTGAAGGACTTCTGAGCCTTTGCCTTTTCCTCCTCCACCGGACCCCAAGGCCAGTTCTGGGATCTAATCACAGGCAAGGTGCATGAGGACAGAGTGACAGGAAGGTTTTGTTCCAACAGGGGAAGTCAAGATGATGACATGGAAGAGGAGGTAGTTTTTTAACTGGGCCTCTTGCTTCCTGCTGGCGCTCCTCACCCCAGGCCCCCCCCACCCCCGCTTCTCCGCCCCTGTGCAAATGCACATACGGACCCCATGCTCTTTCAGAGTGCGAGGTCTCACCAACCCCTGCTTCAAGAGATCACCTTTCCCCTTCTGGTCCCTGCCACCTCAGGGCAGCTGGGGCCCCTGGCTCCTAGCCAAGCTCCATAGGAGCTGGGCTGCCTGTACACTTGGAAAGAGAAAGAAAGTAGAGTTTGAAGCTCCATGTGGAAGAGCTGAAATTTTAGACCCAAATTCCCAATATCCCTTAGATCCAAGAGTTCTTGGAGCACTCACTCTGTATGCAGATGGCACTGTGCTAGGCCCCGGCGAGGAGGCATAAAGGAGACAGGCATGGTCTTGGTCCCCGTGGAGCTCACAGGTTAGTGGGCCACATGCCTATCATATAGGGTCCCCAATAGCACAGCTACCATTAGGAGCTGGGAAGCTCTTCATGGAAGAAAAGAGCCAGATGCTGTGGGAGAACATAGCGGGAGAACTGGCTCCGGGCAGATTTCTCAAAGGCAGGAAAGTAACATGTGGTCTGAATGATGAGTAGGTGATGGCCAGGTACAGGGGGCAGGGGTGAGGGCTTTCCAGAGAGAGGGAAAATCCCCAGTGCACCCTTTGTACGAAGCAAGTATGTCCCGCAAGGGCAGTCAGCACAGCTGGACAACCAGGGGACGGGGCTCAAAACATGCAGCGGGAGGAGTAGGCAGTGGCCAGATCTCGAA
The DNA here is from genome assembly GCF_011764305.1 of Mustela putorius furo. NCBI lineage: Eukaryota > Metazoa > Chordata > Mammalia > Carnivora > Mustelidae > Mustela > Mustela putorius. The sequence goes on along the minus strand of NW_025422439.1, from coordinate 1,952,055 downwards.
GGCCTCCCAGACCTTGCTACATTGCTTGCCTTCTACCCTGGTCCTCGTGAATGGGTGAATGGGATACCTTCCTGTCCCCTGCTGGGCCCCTGGGATGCAAAGCAAACCCTGCCAAATGGGAGAGCAGAAGCAGTGTCCGTGGAATGAGTGAGACCTCGTACTCCCAGAGTTCTCCCGAGTCCCTGGAGTCCAGATCTGCTATTTTAAAAATGTGATGCATCTTTTCATAGACTATCAACCGAGCTACAACTCTTTTTCATGGATAGTTTGGGGGAGATGTTTGTGTATAGAAACAGGGCCCTGTCGCTGTTTGAAACATGGCATGCTCTTATGTACACACATGGACCCCTCGTGGGCACAAGAGTGCACGCGCTCTGGCCTTGAACAGCAGAACGGCCTGATCTCGGGTTACGCCAGTGATCAGGAGCACGGACTTGGGATTGGTCCCTTGAACGTATGCTGACTGAGTGCAGGGCACTAAGTGCGGAACCCCTAACTGTGGACTCCTAACTGACTTCTAACTGTGGACCTCAGCTGGACAAGTTCCCTAACCCCTCTGAGTGCTTTTTTCTCTATTTATAAAATGGGAATCGTAACGGTAGCTGTCCGCTCGAGTTCCCATGGAGTTAAAATTGCACACACGCGCACGCACACATGCTGTCTAGGATGTAGCTGATGACGAGCAAGATGATCGATACATAAATATTACTCATTATTCTTCCTGTCCTCCTATTATTAGGATTAGTTGCCTTACAGTTTTTGTTTTTTCTTTTTTTTTTTCTTTTTCGCCTTATAGTATTTTCTACACACATGCACACACAGGCTCTGAGAATCTGAATCCACTTTCTGCCATCTGCATTTAGCCAGCCTTCCGCGTCCCTTTCCCAGGTTGGTGGATTCTGAGGCTGCTGTCTGGGTTCTGTCTGAGGTTCTGGGCCCAGTGGAACTTCCCGGGCGGTGGCCGTTCCCCTCTGTGTTGTCACCTCCCCAGAGAGCAGGTGGATGCGAAGGCCCTGGGCGCCCTCTGCTGGCAGCGGCCGTGCAGGACTCGTGACCATCCCCAGGCTGCCGCGAAGGGACCAGGTCCTGAGGGACCATCCTCGGACTTTGCTCTTCCTGCCTTGCCATCCCCTGCTTCGTGACTGCCTCCTTCCCTCCCAGCCTTGGCACTGGCTTGCGAACTCCCACCCCTCCATCCTTCCCCTCCTTCTCAAGCGCTTCCTCGGGATCCTTCCTGCTCCCTGAAAGCTCAGGGGGAAAATCCTTCTCCTAAGAAGATGGGCATCATGAGCCAGCCTGAGGTTGCCCATTGTGCTGTTTCCCATTGTCCTGTGGGGTCAGATTTACCCGTGGAGTGAAGCCTGGCTTAGCCAGAAGACAGGGGGATGAGGGGTGAAGAGGGGGGCTCTCTCTTTAAATGCAGTGCCAGAGAAGGTGTGAAATGGAGCCCCCAGATGGTAAAATGGAAAACATAAGCTTGCTTTCAGATCCCTCTTCCCAAATGCACTCTGTGCCAGTCCCGGAAGGCGCTGCTCCCCTCAGAGCCTCCGCTTCCCTGTTGGCTGAGGGAGGGCACCCAGCTCCAGGGACACCGAGCACCTGGTGTGGTCAGGTCCAAATGGGCAGCAAGCTCCTTCTCTCAGCTGCGATCTGTCTGGGCTCAGGGCCCCCATGCATGCTCCTGCTCTTTCGGCATAGTCAGTGCCCTACACCTGAGCAGTGGTGAGGAATGGGAACTTCAGAGTCAGACCAGCCGGGATCTCCAGCTGTGTTGTGCTGGGCAACCTCTAACCTGAGGGTCTTAATGGCATTAGCTTCACAGGGTTGGGAGGGGACCAATGTACAGTGCCTGGAACGGTGCTAGGTGCACAGTATGTGCTCAACAAATGGCTATTATTATCATCATGGTAATGGTATTTCATTAAGGCGGACTGAACAGCTTTTATGATCCTCATCTTACCTATGAGAAAATTGAGGTTTGAGTGGTCTACTCCAGGCTGTACAGCTGGGGGGTGCTGTGGGCAGAACTGGGGCCCAGTCTTCACAGACGCTGGCATCTTGTCATGCCTGACCTCACCTGCCCATGAAACAATTCATGGGTCTCATGGGGAAGGGTCCCAGAAGCATCCAGCCCTCGGTATTTCTGATAGCCGGGTCCCACTGGCTGTTATGCGTGGCTCCATTGTTGTCTCGCTGAGAAGATTTAGAGGACCAGGGAAGAATCCAATCTCTCTGAATCCCTATATCCATCTCAGGGCTCCACACAGAACATGTATTTAGCTGATGAGAGCAGAGAGACACCCTCTCCTGGGCCATATCCTTGTGGGAGGATCTGTATCCTCACAGGCCAACCTCAGAAGGGAAATAGGAGGAAACTCGCCCTCAAACCCTGGCGAGTGTTACATGGTCCTTTAAGGGCACTCCCCTTTTCCAGAAGGCTCTCTCTTTCTGTTCACATTGCTGTTCCACGCACCCAGGCTTGCAAACAGATCATATACTAAGCACAGACACCTAGAAGAAGCCGTGATCACAGGCACACACACATAGGCATAAGCACGTACAGCTTGCCAGACAGACCGTGGTCCTCCCACACAGGCACATGAGATAGCATGCCTCAGTGTCCCCCGTGTGGGCCCAGAAACTCACAGTCATGCACACGCCTGCCCAGCACTCCCCAGCCCAGCTGCCTACGTTACCGAGTGGGCAATCAGCACACATCCCAATATTCACCTCCTCTTAATCCTGTACCACATGTTTTATCATCTGCAAAAAGGATGTAATCTACAGCTCTCTTGCTGTAAAGATTGAATGATACAGTGTATGCAAAGTGCTTAGCCAGACCCAGTAAATGGTGAGGATCCGGAACTTTGTAAGAGATGATGGTGATGGTGAAGATGGGGATAATGGCTCTTCCCCCGGACTCCAAGGTGCTCAGAGGTCAAGATGTGGGGGGCTGACTGTTCACTAAATGAATGAATCCATGGGACACTTCACGGGTACCTGGGGGAGGTGCGCACCGTGGGGACATGGAGTACAGCCAGGAAATGCTCCGGGCCCCATGACGTCTGCACAGCTGCTTCTGTTGGACCCGAGATCCAGGCTCCAAAGGCATTGTTTTGGCATCCCCTGTTTTTGTTTTCCTCTTTCTGATTTTCATTTCAAGGTTGCCCATTCCAAGGGGTACGATGAAGTGACAAATCTCTTCCTCCCTTTCTTTTTCTTCCTCCCCCTCCTCTTCCTCTCCAGACTGTAATTACTGCCTCAAAATCTGAGGGTCCCTGAATATGAAGGGACCTCAAAAGTCAGATGTTAACACGGAAATGCCTCCAATACCTGCATACCACGAAGCTGTCCGTTTCCCTCCTTGCACTCTTTCAGGAACGGGACGCTCACCACCTCTCCTGGCAGGCTGTTCTATTTGGAGGCGGGTCTGTTGTGTAAAAGATTGAAGCCTGCCTCCATATGATGCCTCATTACTCCCCCGCCTGCCCTAAAGACTACCTCTGTTCAGGGTTCAGTTCCGTGAGGTCACCCCAAGGACTGTCTTGGAAACAGAGCTTCTTGGGATGGCATTATAAGGAAGGATGAGAGCAGGAGAAAGAGCACTAGCCTGGGATGGGGGAGAGGTTCTGGGAGCAGGCCATTCCTCTTCTCTAGGCATCAGTTTCCCTATCTGTAAAAGAGGAGTCTGAGCCAAAAGATCCCTTAGGACCTTTCCACTTGAACACCCACTTGTTCTTTCAAGCCTTCCTGCCCCTTGCTCTGCACGCACTCCATGCTCTGCTCGGTTCCCTCACCGTTGTCACTGCTTATGCAAGGGGATGCTTAGCAGCCAAATACGCAGTCTGTAGAGCATCAGACTGTGTCTTAAGCAATTGGAAGCTTTATCCCATTAAGTGTTTACAACTACCCTGAGATCTCACTTTATAGCAAGGAGATCAAGGTTCTAAGGAGCGGGAGTTTCCTCTGGACTGCACAGCCAGGACACGGCGGGCCAGGACTCCGAGCCCTAGCCTGCCAGATTCTAGAGCCTATCGTTAGCATTCTGTTCTCTGAGGCGGGACCCGTGGAGCAGACGCACGGCAGCAGGGATGCGCGCCCTCTCCTGAGCCTCTCCATGCTGCTGCCAGCTCACTGCCCTCCTACCCTGCAGCCCCCAGCGGCCTCCACGCCCTCATTTGGCAGTCTCTGTGCTCCTCTCCACAGGGAGAACAACTTCATCAAGGACTTCCCTCAGCTGGCCGATGGGCTGCTGGTGATCCCGCTGCCGGTGGAGGAGCAGTGTCGGGGCGTCCTCTCCGAGCCCCTCCCGGACCTCCAGCTGCTCACTGGTAAGACACACCTGCCGGACGTCCCCCAGCCTCTCTCACGGCACCCCTGGCCTCTCCAGGTGCCTCTGCACATCCCAGACGGGCCTGTCCAGGCCTCCTCCTTCCTGAGGGACAGAAGGACGAAGGGACCTGCTATTGGCCAGGGGTGGGCCTCCTGGTATGGGCTGTGCAGAGCTGGGGGGCTTCTCTGAGATTCCACAATCGGAGCTGGGCCAGATTGACTTTCAGCAGATTTCTGGGATTTTGACTGTAGTCACTGTGCTGTGCCTCAGCCCCACAGAACTTCTGCATCCCACATCACTGGACCTTCGGACCCGCACCTCCCCACGTCCCCAGCCTTTCTTCTCTCTGCTCTTATGAGTCCGACCTCTTGATTCTACGTAAAAGTACAATCACACGTTATTTGTCTTTCTGTGTCTGGCTTATTTCACTAGGTTTATTTTTATATCGTTCTAAAGCAAAATCACTGGACCCCTCCACCAGGAGCCTGTCTTACTTGAAAGGGTTTGTTACACAGCTTGATTTTGAATATGGGCGCTGAGCCGTCTTGGGGGGTGGGTATCGTTTTCCCCATTTTAGAGACGAGGAATCTAGACTCAGAGAGGGGACAGGAGTGGCGCAAGACCCTGCAGCCGGCCAGGACGAGAACCAGGTGCCACGGCTCCAGGTCTTCTGCCTTTTCCATTGGCTCTGCAGCTCCCCACCCCTACTCCTCGCTCCTTGCCCGCCCCCTCCCAGGGAAGCTCTCTTCTGCAGGCTCTCCTGGGGCTCCCTGTCTTCTGTCCCACCCAGGATGCCCTTCTGTTCCCCCTTATCTTCTCCCAGTTCCTCTTCTGTCCTATGTGGAGGGATTTTCCTAAGATGTGAGGGCCGTGGCTCTGCTTTGGTGATACCGTACTTGGGTATCTCAACCATGGCCCAGGGAGAATGGCCCCCCTGGCGAATGATGGAGGTCTCACCGAGAGGGAAATTGACCCCCAGGGAAGGCCCTTCTGCTGCTTGCTAGCCCTTGGAAGCTCCATGAGCCTTCCCTGTAAAGAGGCACAGACAGGGCAGAAGGACCCACGTCTCCTAGGAGCCACGCACCCTGCGTGTCTGAATCCATGTAACCCTGTGAGGGTTATTGTCCCCCTTGAAACAGATTAAAGAAATCATTCAGTTAGTCCAAGTTCACATGACTAGTCTGTCATTGAGTCAGGATTTAAGCCCGCTGGGTCTTGACCCCAAAGCTGATGCCGTATCCATGACCCTCCATCTCCTTCTTGAAGTGTCCTCCTTCAAAAAGGGCCCAGATGTAGATCAAATGAAATCACAGAAATAAAAATGCTTTGTAAAATCTGCCAAAACCTGCTGTGCCTTCCTTAATTTTCATAAATCACAGAATTTCAGAGCTGACAGGGACTATAAAGGGTGTCTACTCTAATCCTCCTTAGCAATGGAGAAATCAGGTCCATAATAGCCCTACTGAGTAATGGTTCTTCTTGGATACACCCAGTCACAGGGAGCTCACCCCTTAAAGCAGATAGCACCATGGTCCATGGGGAGGTGCTGTGCTCCAATGGGAAGGACCCTGGATTTGTCACCAATCTTTGTGTGTCCTTGAGCTCTTTCTCCTCTGAGCTTCCATTTTTTCTTCTGAAATAAGGGGTTTCAGTTCTTTGTCAACAGTAGGCGACTACTGGAGACTGCGGGTATAGAATGCTCAGTGCATTGTGGTTCTGTGTTAGTAGTACAAATTGTTAGGATTATTTGTTTTGGTTTAAGGATCTTCGGAGGCATCCTAATAAAGACACTGTTGGATTTCTAGAATTAAAAAAATAATAATAATTACCAGGAAAAATACCTCCCTCATTTTATCTCTCATCTTGGGCGGAAATCTAGGATAGGGTCAGGTAAGGTGGGGGTCAAGGATGAGTAAGCGCTAGGGATGGGCCTAGAATGGGGACGAGGATGCAGGTAAGTAGGTGAGCCAGCAAATCGGCATTTGTTCGGAGCCTGTTACTATGTACCAGGCTCTATTCCAGGCTCTGCAGGAGTGAGAATAATAAAGACCATGGCCTCAACCTCAGGAAGCTTGCATTCCACTGGAGGAACTTATAGTCCAGGCTGGAATCCAGGAAGGACCAGGGATGGAGAGAAGTGAAGGGTGGAGTGACAACCAGTTCTGGGGGGTGAGGGGCAGAGATGATGGCTTTATACATGTCTTGGTAATCAAAAGGGGTAGCCTGGTTTTTTTCATTTGTACATCATACCCCAGTGAATGAATGGTACCTATAGCCTCCATCAGACTGTTCTGCTGCCCTCTCTGAGGGTGGGTCCCAGTTACCAATACCCACACCAAGCCTGCCGTGCATCAGGACTAGCACAAAGGCTGGGGCAGAGGCTGCTGGGCCACGAGCATTTGGCCATCCTGTGCAATCTGGCTTCTCCTCCCTGACTCAAAACATGGCCTGTCCTTCCTCCCCGACCCTTCCCAGCCTTTCTAGGGAAAGGATGAGACAAGCAGAGCAGATAAACAGAGAAGACATATTTATAACAAAACAACCTTGCTCCAATAGATATATATTTGGAGATCATGAATATTTTACTTTAAAATGAAAGCTTCTAAAAAAAAATTACGTTATTCCTGAAAAGGCTGAGGAGGGAAAAAAAAATAAAAAAAAAGTTGACAGTAATGGACAACTTTAATACTGCAGTAATGTCCAGGAAGAAATCATTTGTTACAATGAGATTCTCATTTTCATCTTGGTATCAAATATCTCTTTAAGTGCCTCCTCACCAGGGGACAAGAGAAAAGGACAGAAAATGTGCCTGCCATTTGCAGAGGATACAAAACAACAATATTAACTGCTGATGTGTCTAGCATTTCCTTTTCATGTATTTCTTCCTGATTGTAAACAAAGAGAGTTTTCAATGCTTAGAGCAGAAAATTTAGAAAACAAGAATCGTTGATACCCCCACCACCCAGAGTTAACTGCTTGCTAACATTGTGTTGTTTTGTTTTTGTTTATTCTTTGTCTATACCTGTGTTTCCCAAAATACTTTCCATGGAACATGCATTCCAGTGAACCCTCTGGAAAAACGGGATTCCTCAGTTGAAAAAGTTTGCAAAACGCTCCACGCCACTACCTTCATAGAGCTTTAGAATGCATAATAATCTAGATAAGGTGCTTAGAAATTATACAGATTTTTTAAGATCTTGTTTCACTTTAACTCGGTCTTACTTGAAATGTGAGCTTTTCTATATGAGCACATGCATCTCAGGAGATCTCTATGTGCATCCCATGTTTCCGTGTTAGGAAACAGTGGTCCACACAGGGGTCAGCAAACACAAAGGACCAGATCCTAAATGCACTGGGCTCTGCGCACAGCCGCTCATGTCTGCTGTCATCGAGAGGCGGTACGTGGAGGATGGGCTGTGGTTTGCTGACCCCCATTCTGCATGCTGCAAGACTTCCACTTCTGTGGCCTTATTCGAGTCTCACAATGCACCTGTGAAGTAACGTCAGCATAGGTAGCCATAGTATCCGAAGGGGAAACTGAGGCACAGAGCCGTCTAATGACCCATGGCCAGTTGCCTGCAGGGGTAAGCGGAATCCTAAATCTACTTGGCTTGCTTTAGCAAGCTGTTGGGAAGAGAAAAAGCAGGATGGGGGCTGAGATCAGAGGCTGGGAAGAAGCCTGGAGGCAGGTCCAGGTAAAGGTGTTGGTTCCAGTGAGAGCCTGCACGCAAAGGCTGAGCACCTGCCTGTTTAGAAGCAGTGGCCATTCTGCAGAGCCCAGTTTTGGTGAGTGTTCTGTAAATGCTGGCCTCCCGTGACCTTCTCTTTCTGCCCTGCAGGAGACGTCAGGTATGACGAGGCCATGGGTTACCCTATGGTGCAGCAGTGGCGGGTCCGAAGCAACCTTTACCGTGTGAAGCTCAACACCATCACCCTGTCCGCAGGTGAGGACCACCTCCCGGGCAGGCAGGGGGCTGGCGCTAACCCAGCACTTGTTCCCAAGGACTTGTGCTGTGCCAGGCCCTGAGCTGGGATGCTGAGGGAATGAGGCCCAGCCTTCTCTGCCATGAAGGAGCTCATGGGGAGGGTGGGTGGACAAGCAGAGAGGGACATCCTCATACTGGGGTAGGTTCTACGCAATAGTGGGACAGTGGAACCCCAGAGCGGGGAGCTGCCCTGAGGAGTCAAGAGGGGCTTCCTGGAGGAAGGGGTACCATAGCAGTGCAGGGAAGAGTGAATGGGAGAGGGGGTAAATGACAATCTAAGTCACATTTATGTTCTATATATTTCAGGCTATGGATTGTAAGTTCTCCTGGTCTCTTCTGGATGTTTTCTTTCCTACCCATCTCCTAGACAGCAGTAACACACGCCCCTCCAAGACACAGACACACACACGGCCCCCACTCCACCTGCCTACATCCTGTGTGTCAGCTGATGAGCACAATTTGTAATTCTCAGAATGGGACATTTTTTTTTTATGCTTCTGTGACTTTGCACATGCTCTTCCCTCTGCCTGGATCTCCTTGCCCAGAGAATGCTGGGGTAGTCCTGTAATACTGAGAGACCCGTGCTGCATTCTCTACTCTCCCCAGAATAACTCAAGGAAGTCTGTGCAAGCAACCACCTGTATGAATGCACCAGGGGGCTTGATTCACATCTGAGCCCTATATGTTCCCCCACTGACCCAAGAACCGTGGGTCATTTCCATATCCCTGTAGCCTGTATTCCTGTTGCCTCTGTTACAGAGAATCAATGCAGGGTAGGTAGTCTTGTTTGATAAAGGAATAAAAAAAAATGAAAACTGAAAAATTCGGAATGAGTGAAGGAATCTGGAAAGATGGGGTGTTTTACCCTGGTTCTTCCTCATAACCCTGCCACTGGATTCTTGTCCAGGGGATTCCTCTGTATTTGTAAGCACATTAATTATCTTCTCTTTTTCAGTATCATTTGGTTCATGAGCAACATGAAACTCTCTTAGCCCAAGAATCAGAGGACTCTCCCATATAAGAAGTGCCAATAGTAATTACTGCAGACATTGGCCAAGCACTTTATAATGTTTCATATCTTAGGATGTCCATCGGTCCTACAAGGAAGACATCGTTTATCCCATACTTTTTTCAGATAAGGAAACAAGGTCAGAGAGGTTAAGTAACTTCCCCAAGGTCACACAGCTAGTAAGTGGTCAAACAGGAGGAGAGCAGATATATTTTTTTTTAAAGATTTTATTTATTTGAGAGAGAGAGAGAAAGAAAGAGAGAGCATGAGAAGGGGGAGGGTCAGAGGGAGAAGCAGACTCCCTCCCATGCTGGGAGCCCGATGCGGGACTCGATTCCGGGACTCCAGGATCATGACCTAAGCCAAAGGCAGTCGCTTAACCAACTGGGCCACGCAGGTGCCCAGAGAGCAGAGATTCGATTGCAGTTTTATCTGCCTGGGGAAAGAGTCCCAGGTCATCTCCATGGTGTTGTCCTTTACTAGTTAAGAGAAACAGTCTCATCATTAACACTGCTGTGTTAATTACCCGGTTGCGCATATTAACGGATTGGTGGAGAGGGGCTGTCTTAATCAAACACCCATGCTTTGAGGCATGTTTCTGTTTTGCCCACCACCCACACCCTCGCACCTCACTTGCAAATCAGATTGCGATATATCCATTAGAATTACAAAGGTGGATCAGCTTTAATTAATCAATGATGATGCTCTTGAGAAACCCCTTATAAATCAAATGTTGGCAAATTGGAGTTTATGTTTAATGTTGAAGGAGAGCGTGCTTGCTCTCCTACAGTTTACTTTGATGTGACACAGAATCCACTGCTCAGGTGATAGTGGTGGTTGGTGTTTCCTCTGTGTCCTGGGAACTGTGCTCTTGTACCTGGTTAGAGCGGGAGGTGGGGAAGGGTGCAGGTGCACAGTCAAAGACAAGCGGAATAGAGCTTTTGCTTCCAAGGTAGTGTCCACTGAAGGTGCAAAGCATAGGTGCCCCTGGCCAGGATTGTGCAAACAGCTTCTTGGGAAGGTGAGGATGGCTTTCTGGAGCCTTAGAGCATAGGAGTGACTTAGCGAAGAGTTGGGGAGGCCATTTCCGGTGAACGGGGGTGTGTATGTGTGTGCAGGCTGCAGGTTGGGGACTGTGAATGAGGAAAGGGAGGTGGAAACCTCAGGTCATATCTAGGAGACCTAAAAAAGCTGGTTTGGCTGGATATAAAGCCTGATGAAGGAGGCTCACTGGAGATGCCCTTGGAGGCCTGGAACATCAGGTAAGGTCACTGGTAGGCTGGTTGTTGGTAGCAGGAAGGAGCTCAGGCAGGTCTTAAGGCTCTTGGAAGAACAGCTTGGTAACCTACCTGTTGGAGGAAGGAGTGCGGTGGGGAGCTGTGGTTATAGAGTGATAGCTTTGCAGGTCCCGTGCTAGGCCCTGATGACCTAAGTCTTCTTGGCACAGGACTAAGGAAAATGCAGCATCAGGGAGGCCCTTGACAAAGTCAGGAGCCAGAACATACCACTGTTCCAGGGAGGCAGAGGCAGAAAGGGAAGTAGTGTTCTCGGAAGCCAAGCCAGGGATCCGATCCCAGGATGTCGGAGTACCTGCTGATCCGGGGTCAGGGAAGCCCCGGGGCTCCCGCTGTAGGCAGTTCACACCCTGGGTGATTGGGTGCTGTGAAAAATGCATTTATTTTGGAGTGAGAACAGAAGGGGATTGTAGACTGAGCTTGTAGACTGATTGTAGAGTGAGCCGGGGGACCAAGGAAACCATCCGGAGTCTGAGCTTGGACTTGCTCATCCACAGTGGGGGTTGCAGCACTGGGGCTGAGGCTAAATTGGAACCAATGGGGGACACCGCAGGCGATGTGCTCGGTGCCCATTAGTTGCTAGGGACAGACGTCAGCTTTAATTGCCTGATGGCTGCTTTCAGGTCTCGTGGCCTCGGTTGCCAAGCTGGAGGCCTTCCTCTGCTGTTGGTTCCCTCTCGGTTGTAGTGTCTTGTGCATCTACCAGAGAGAACAACCTCTGCTTTGCGAGCGAGGGGAGGTTGCTGTGCCCCTTCAGGTGCCAGTCACCAGGCTGATTGTGGGATGACACCAGCTCCAGGCTGGAGAGAGCCCCTGGCCTCTTATAACTCGCCAGCCACCGCCCTCCCAGATCTGACCACCTCCACGTCCCCCTCCTCCGTGCAGGCTTCACCAACGTCCTCAAGATCCTGACCAGGGAGAGCAGTCGGGAGGAGCTGCTGTCTTTCATCCAGCACTACGGCTCCCACTACATCGCAGAGGCCCTCTACGGCTCCGAGCTCACCTGCATCATCCACTTCCCCAGCAAGAAGGTCCAGCAACAGCTGTGGCTCCAGTACCAGAAAGGTAAGGCTCCGACAAGCTAGATCCTGACTCGGCCATGCCGAAGCTGTGTGGCCTTCGGCGCTCCCTGCCCCTCTCTGGGCTTCAGTTTCCCCACAGACAGGACGAGGGGCTGTGTGATGTTATCTCAGGATTCTTTCAGTTCAGGCATTTTCTGAGACCCTAAGGTGGTGGGCTGCACTCCAACACTCCTGCCTGGTACGGCAGGTTCCTTGTTTCCAGCTCTCTCCTCTGAAACCACCATGGGGGAAGAGTTGGAAGAATGGGAGTGGCGTCTCCTTGACACCTCCTTCTCTCCAGGCTTCTGGGAAGAGCCCAAGAGGAGCTCTGGCCCTTCTGGTAGGGCTCACTTTGGGTCTGAGGGGACAGTTTCCTGTCTCTCCCGTGGAGAAGCTTCTGTCCTCAGGGAGGGTCACCAGATCATAGGTCCCTGGGAGCCTCAGCTTGTATCAGAACTGGCATTCCTCGGGCTCGATGGGGAAGACCAGTCCCCGCCACTCACCGTGGGAGCGTCATTCCCTTCCCACCTCAGTTTTTCCCTTCTGTGAAATGGGCGCTTAAGTAACCATTCCTGTCCACCTTCCACACGGAAGGGAAGCAGTTAACTATCACGGCATTTTGAGAAAGACAGAAATATTCCATCCCTGCATTGTGTATTTTAACAGGCCGGTGTATTCACAGGGGAGAAGGTGAGTCTCAGCCACACCAAACCGAGTGCCCGTAGATACACAGCTAGTAAGTAGCAGGGTGCGCATGGCTTCCTGTTACTGTTACTGTTCTTGTTATCCATCAATTGAGAAAGGAGAGCTCTCGATGGACGGTGAGGGTGAGGAGCAGTGTTAAAAATGTGCTCCCCACCTTCTTCACGTGGCCCAGCCCCCCTCCCCCGATCTAAGGAACCAAATCAACTTAAACCACAGACTGTGGGAGCCACAAGAGACCTTATGAGTCTCCCTGGACTTAGCACCCCAAGTTTGCAGTTGGGAAAATGAAGGCCCAGAGGGAGGAGGAAGCTTGCTGAGTGTCACTGAGCTCCACTGTGGTGGGGGGTCGAAGACAAAGTGGGGTGCGGCTCCACGCTCCCCTCCAGGGCTTTTCATGCCGGCCCCAGTGCGCCTGCCTTTGCCGTCTCCAGAAGCTTTCCTTCTTGCCCCCCGGGGCTTGCAGCCCCCACCGTGGTCTCACCCCTCCCTGCCTCCCGTGTGCAACTGTGTGGGGCACGGGGTGGTTTATAGACGCGGGGGACATAATTGAGTTGTCTGGGAAGAGCTCTGTTTTTTATGGCTGCGACAATGACGGTCTTTAAGGAAGTGCATTAAATCAATAGAAGTCTCGTTGTCCTACCCTATAAATAACGTGACACAACATTAAGCAGGGCAATAAGCTTCAGGACTTTGAAGTAATACAATTAGGTTATGTTTATAAAAACCTTCGCTCACTGTGGCCACTGAACTAACCCGCCTCGGCCCACACTTGGGGCCAGGGACACCACTGTCATGCTAAATACCACGTCATCTCTGTCCTCAACTGCTTCCAGACCTTGGCCTGTTTCCCTCCAGAAAGCCCCACTCCTTAAGCAGGGGATGCATGGACTCTGTAGCAAGTCAGACGGGTTGGGACAGAAGGAAAGCCCACAGAGCAGCTGGGGCCCCTTCAAGACGCCAGAGCCCCCCGGGTTGCCACAAACTTGCTGGGGAAACTTGGCACAGTAGCTTTCCTCTCTGGGCAGCTTGTCTGGAGGCATGTTTCTTGCTTCTGTCATATGCTTGCTCCCAAGAAGATCCCAGGGGTCCGCGGAGGCCACCTTAACACTTCTCACTCTCACCACCTGCTGTGACCTAGATGACCCATGAAGCACTGCGGTTGTATGTTTTTTAAACGTGGGAGTGATGTTTGCGAGGGGGAGGCTGAGAAGCCCGGGAATGTTCCCGGGGAGGGAGGAACTCTGAACTCAGAGGTAGTGGGTGACCTTTCTCTCCACAGCCATCTGCTGTGTCATGGACATGGGCTACACGAGGGCCTCCTGGGAAGTGGGTCAGGGTGGGTCTGGGTTTGGAAGCAGGTCACTCGGGGGGGGGCAGAGCTGCGGGAAGAGGTGCTATGAGTGGGACAGACAAGGGTTCTAGTCTCCCTGTCTACCCTTCCCTCCCTGCTGGCTAACCTCAGGCAGGAACTTCTAAGTTTCTGTGTCCTCGTGCGTTAAATGGGGGATAGGAATTCCCTGGCGTGGCTTTTTGGGAGAACGAAATGAGATAATACAGGTAAAGTGTCTGGCATGTAGTCAGCACATGCAAAATGATAGCTTAGAATAAAGCAAGACTCATCGGTCGCAGCTGAGGAGTCTAGTCCTGGCAGGGCTCCTTAATCTCTCGGAGACGCACCTGGGTCACTAGAAAAGGATAAATATTCTTTCAACCCGGAGAGTGGAGTGGGGAGGGCTTCCTGGAGTCTTTGAAATCTATGTTTAGCTCCAGGTGGTGGCGTGTCCTTGATTGGAAGGACCAAAGCTGGAAGGAAGTTCCGGGAAAAGAGGCCCAATAGGGCGTGAGTCACAGCACATTACAGTGTAGTCCTGTGGGTTCTCCCATGTACCCCTTGAGGCAAAGAAGGCAAGAATCCCACTTACCCCTCATCTTCGCCTGGGAAACCTGAAGCTTAGAGAAGAAGAGGAGCTCGTTGGGGTCACAGTGTATGGGTGAAAGGGATGGTGTTTGAATTCCAACCTGAGCACAGTGTTCCCTGCCCCCGAGATCTGGTGTCCACAGAAATTAGAAACAAATGTCCCAGGCTTTCCAGGTTTATTAAAGATGGGGCTCTTGCTCCTGCTGTGATCCGGGGCAGTCACTAGAAATCGTTGGAAAGCCCAGGGGTTCGGGACTGAATGTGCCTGATCAAAATATTCCCATGAGAGGTTTATTTGACGATTAGACTATTATTCCCCTAAGTGTTTCTCAGTGTGTGTTCCACAGGAGAAAAAAAAGAGAAAGAAAGAAAGAAAGAAAGAGAAAGAAAGTTCCATTTATCTTTCATTCATTCTTTAATTCATTAATATTTCTTCAGTGCTGCTTCTGGGCAGACCTTGTGCCTGGTGCTGGGGCACTGCGGGAGACGAGATGTGGACGCTGTCCCCCGTGTTGTTCGCTCCCCAGTCTGTTCTAGACTTACAGTGTTTCACCTTTTTTTTTTTTTTTTTTTTAACCCACTGGTAGACAGCTGGAAAGAGGGGCGGGGTAGGCTCATGGTAAAGAACCCAGTCACTGCCAGGTGATGGCCCATATCTATTATTTCATGTTCAACTAATTCTGATCAGTTAGGGAATGGCTTATCTAGGCCACTGTGTGGAGATCATGGAGCCCACTGGCCAAGAACGTTAGGATCCGTTGGCAGTGGCTGCTGTGACGCAGATAGTGGCGGGGAGAGGCTGTGTATCATTTTCCTTGCAGCAGGGCAGGGCAGAAGCCGAAAGAGCAGACCCACCTTGTGACGTTAATTTTAGGGGGAAGCTGGGCATGCCAAGCAGGACTGGAAAGATCTAGGCAGGGAGGTGGGGTCTGCCACCACCGAGTGGATCATCTCAGGATTTCGCCAGTTTGGAGGGGACCAGAGCACTGAACAGATCAGTTGGACGGTGCCTGCAGAAGCCAGGAAGACCTTAGAAGTAGCCAAAGTCATCCCTGGGCTCTCCAGGCACAGCAGTGCTTAGCGTGGAAGCTGCTTTAGCCTGTGAGTCCCCTCTAGCCCTCGCCTCTGCTCCCAGGCCGTGCCCCAAGCACCATGTGAAGTTTTCAGTCTCTGGCAGCTGAATACTTTCAGCTTAATACTTTCACTGCACGCTGCTGTGTTCCTGATAGGTGTGTATTTTAAAAAGCTACCTTTCTCCCAGTTTACTCTTGGCTTGATAGTCACATACACTGCCCAGCTGTGACCTTGATGCATGTCTTTTTATCTTAATTATGACATAAGAAGTTACCCAGCCTGTAGCTAGCTTGGATAAAGACTTTGTCATTTGGAAGTAAAGTGGAGGTTTTGCAGTCAGATGGACTCAGGTTCAAATCCCAGCTCTGCCTCTTACCAGCTGTGGGATCTTGGGCAAACTGATCACTCTCTAGATCACTTTCTTCCCATACAAAATATAGGCTCCAGCACAGCCCATCAGTGAACTCCTTTAGCACTGAGCTAGAGTTATTATCTTGATCCAATGCATTCCTTCCCACCACAGCTGCCACATCTGCTGTGGTAACTGTGTTTCCTTTCCAGGGGTGTGTGTGTGTGTGTGTGTGTATGAGAGAGAGAGAGAGAGAGACCAACTGAGGGAGGCAAGGAGGGGTCATGAAAACACAGAGAAGTCAGGGCTCCTGGGTGGCTCAATGGGTTAAAGCCTCTGCCTTCAGCTCAGGTCATGATCCCAGGGTCCTGGAATCCAGCCACGCGTCAGGCTCTCTGCTCTGCTTCCCTCTCCCTCTCTCTGCCTGCCTCTCTGCCTACTGTGATCTCTGTCTGTCAAATAAATAAATAAAATCTTAAATACAAAACAAAGCACAGAGAAGTAGATAAGTGCAAAACAGAACACACACACAAAAGCACACACACACACACACACACACAAAGGAGAAACAAAGAAAGTGTAGAAGAGAAAAGATATGTAATTAATACGACTTTTCCTAGTTTATAGACTCCATGACCCTGTGAAATGATATTTTCTAGTGAAGGTTACACTGCTCTTGAGTTAAGATTGGGGCAGTCCATGTTATAGAGATGTCCTCAGAGATAAATGCCTGTTGCCACCTTTAAAAGATGTTTTATCTCAATTATAATTTCCCAAGACTGAGGGAATGAATTTCTACATTTCCATTTGAATTACAGTGCAGGTTTGACTGTCAGCTCAGCATTCCGAGACTATTCTTTAAAGGAGTTCTGACTGCTTGAAAGGCAGCCCAGGAGTTGGGGGGGGGGGAGAAGGAAATGATAGTCAAATGTCACCTCCTTTTCTGAGGACAGTTGTGGCCAAGGGGCTGATGTGGGCTGGAGAACTCTCCTGGGCTTTCAGTTTCCTGAGGGAGTTTGCTTCAAAGACAGCAACCCCACATGAAAGCACTTGTTCTCAGAACTGGGACTGCCTGGCTACTGGTTTACTTCTCTGTAGATTGAATCATCAGGGGGCAATTTTCAGTTCCCATTTGCTTGACCTTCTGTTAGCGTTTGACCGAGCTGACCGCTTCCTGCTTGAGGCACTGTGTTCGCTGCCATTGTCCCAGATCTTCCTTGTGAGTCCCCTGCCTTCCTGCTGGCTTCTTCTCTGTCTGCTTTGCCGGCTCACCCTCTTCTACCCACCTCCATCCGTGGGACTTCAGACGACCCTGGCCTGGGCCCCCTCTTCCCGGACCCTTCTCTTGTGGGGATTCTGTCACTGTCCCTACATTGTCGACTCCCACTTTACACCTCTGCCTCGAAGCCTTCCCCCAATATTTGCCATTATGGCAGCTCCCTTGCCCACCCAAACTCTGCCCCACACAACCTGGTGGTTTCCCAGCGTTCGAGTGAAATGGGCCATGATCTGTTTGTAGGCAGAACCAGACACCGGAGTCTTTCTTCACATCCTCCCTCCCTCGCATCCCCCCCCCCCCATTTCCCAAATCTTACCCATTTTCATTCCCAATGAGGGATTGAATTTGCCCACTTCTTTCCATCCCTCTCCTGGGCCCTGGATCAAGCGGCCATCGTGGCTTGCCTAGACTCTAGTGCTGGCATTCTACCTGGACTCTTGGCATCCACTCTTTTTTTTTTTTTTTTTTTGAAATTTTTATTTTTATTTATTTTTTTCTTATTTCTTTTCAGCATAATAGTATTCATTGTTTTTGCACCACACCCAGTGCTCCATGCAACCCGTGCCCTCCCTAATACCCACTACCTGGTACCGCAACCTCTCACCCCCCACCCCTTCATGACCCTCAGATTGTTTTTCAGAGTCCATAGTCTCTCATGGTTCACCTCCCCTTCCAATTTCCCTCAACTCCCTTCTCCTCTCCATCTCCCCATGTCCTCCATGCTATTTGTTATGCTCCACAAATAAGTGAAACCATATGATAATTGACTCTCTCTGCTTGACTTATTTCACTCAGCATAATCTCTTCCAGTCCCGTCCATGTTGCTACAAAAGTTGGGTATTCATCCTTTCTGATGGAGGCATAATACTCCATAGTGTATATGGACCACATCTTCCTTATCCATTCATCCATTGAAGGGCATCTTAGTTCTTTCCACAGTTTGGTGACCGTGGCCATTGCTGCTATGAACATTGGGGTCCCAATGGCCCTTCTTTCCACTACATCTGTATCTTTGGGGTAAATACCCAGTAGTGCAATTCCTCGGCATGCACTCTTGTCTCCCCAGTCCAAACCACACAGCAGCCCCGAGGACACGGGTCAGTCGGTGCTCTCCAGAGAGACAGAACCAACAGGATGGATGGTTGGATGGATGGATGGATGGGTAGATAAAAGTCTCTATTGTATATAATATTCATACATGAGAGAGAGAGAGAGAGAGAGATTTGTTATGAGGAATTGGCTCATGTGATTGTGCAGGCTGAAAAGTTTCAAGCCAAGATCTGTTCAGCAAACTGGAAATTCTGGAGAGCTGATGGTGTACGTTCCGATTCCAAAGCTAGTAGGCTTGAGACCCAAGAAGAACCAATGTTTCTGTTTGAGCCCAAAGGCAAGAAGAGAATGTTGTTCTAGCTCCAACAGTCAAGCAGGAGGAATTCTTTCTTACTCCTGGGGTGGGGGGAGGGGTCGGCCTTTCTATTCTATTCAGGCCTTTACCTGATTGGCTGAGGCCCAGTGACATAAGGGAGGGCATTCTGCTTTACTCAGTCTGCTGCTGATCTCATCCACAACACCCTCGCGGACACCCTCACAGACACCTCCAGAGTCGTGTTTGACCACATCTCTGAATAGCCCATGGTCCAGTCAAGTTGATGAAGACAATTAACCATTAACAGAAATACCATCATGCTTCTTCTTGGATGAAAACTCCCAGGTCCTTTGCCATTGCTCTGAGGCTAATTTCCAAAATCTTCCCCATAGCCTCAGTGCCCTTCCAGATCCGCCATGTCCCCAGCCAGTCTGCTCCAGGCTGTCTGTCTGTCTGTCACACTCAGCCTCACACAACCCTTCACTATGGCGGCAGTCAGGGATCAGAGCCCGGCCACATTCCTCTAGGCCAGGGTCCCAGCCGAGTGGTGGGAGGTGGTCCCAGAGCTCTTTCCCTCCCCCGGCTTCATGGCTTCCACGCAGCCCTGTGTAGTAGGATGCATCTAGCTCTGAGGTAGTGTTTCCTTGGAGAGTGGGGAGGCCAGAGGAGGTTAAACCTGAGCTGGACGCTCACTTGTCTGCAGCACGCCAGAGGAGAGAACTAACTTAATTCTCCTCAGAACCTTGCAAGAAGACGATACAGGATGTGGTTCATTAAACACAAATAGGCCCATGAGACTGCCATTTCCACCAGATGAAATTACCAAAAAAAGCATTTGTTCCCTGGTTTAGATTGAGTCCATCTGGAACGGAACACCCCAGTCGTCTTCCTATTGGTGCGTACCAAGAATAATAATCCTTCGCAGGGCTCCGCGCAGAGCAGAGCGGCTCACAAAGCACTTTCACGTACATTTTTTCATCCAATTTACTCCTCGCACAACAAGCCTGGAAGGGAGGCATTGTTATCTGCATTTTGTGCTTGAGGGGAGCGAGGCTTGGAAGGGTGAGATGGCCTGAGGGAGTTCCCAGCTGGGAGCTTGGCAGCAGGGATTTGAACCCAGGCTGCTTTCATCAGGAGAACCCGTGTTTGTTCCTACCACTGCAGCCTCCGAGAACTCTCTAGATGCTGTTATCAGGCCCAAGGCCACTGTTTGCATTCCTGTTCTGTTTCTCTTATCCACCCTCCAAAGAACAGAAGGAAGCCGACTCAGAGCATAGGCCCTCGGGGCGGGCAGGAGAGGAGATACTCTACTCACCAATACCCCTCTGTGTCACTCGCTTCTCCCTCTTAACTTAGAGGCAGCATTATGAGGCAGAGCCAAACCCAAGAACGTCAGAGCTGGAAGGAACCTTGGCACTCCTTGAGCCAGGGTGAGCTTCTCTTTGTGGGCTAGTTTTGATTACAAGGTAGTAGCCACCTGAAGTGCTCCCTGAAAGAAATTCTGGGTCAGGCAGGACCAGGCTTGGTGACAAGAATGCAGTGGTCACTTAGCAACACCAATCGTGGCTGTGAGAGGAAGAAACGCTTGGGTAAGGTGTTTCCTATCCTCAGCCAGGCTGGCTGTTCCCATTCAACAGATGGGAAAGTTGAGGTCAGCTTATGCAATCGCTTAGAACCTGCAGTGGCGAAGGGGGAAATTTAATAACCATTAGCAGCGTTTTTGTTTTGTTTTATTTTGGTTTTGGTCTTTACCCTCCTGAAAACTCAGAGCATTTTCAAAGACCCTGGTTCCCCAAGCCTCCCACATCCTCAACGATGGGAGCGTCACTGGTTGACAGACCGCACGTTTTCTTATTTTAGGGTCCACATGCACACACAGATCTATCACTCCCTGACGCATGAGAGGCTGCCCCTCTTGTCCTTCCACTTAGGGAACCGTAAGAGATTGATGCTGTTGTCAACTAGTTATTCTGATTCTCGTCAGACGGGAGCCAAAAACACTCTTGTTCCCCTATCCCAGTCCTATTCCCAGGAAAGTGATAGAGGGACTGAGGGAGTCAGGTGGGACCCTTCTCTCTCAGCAGTCTTGCACTAAGAATGTGGAATTTCCCTGGGGATGAATGGGGGCTTTTGTCGTTTCTCTGCCTTCAACCCCTTAGTGAGAAGAAGGTCTGGAGGGAACCCAGGTGCACAGAGGGGCGCTTTTGCCTTCCCCAGGGCCTCAGCAGCAGGCAGAACCTCGCCCCCCCCGAGAGCAGTCTCACCCACCGAGCCCACTGCACAAGGGCACCTTCCTTGCCACTCTCTCTTGTCCTTCCTTCATCCCTTTCCATTACTCCATCTTTCCACGCTACTGTGTCCAGCGCCTACTGTATGTCTGGATTAGGGGCAGAGGCTGTCAAGGTGAATGAGACCCACTTCCTGGTCTCAGTAGGCTCACAGTCCAATGGGAAAGACTAACCAGCGAACTTTTGATAAAGGCCATGACAGAAGAAAGCGTGTGTGTGTGTGTGTGTGTGTGTGCGCGCGCGTGTCGGGTTAGGAGTGGAGGAAGCCAGGCTGGGAGACTGGTCCCTAACCATGTAGGGTGGGTGGGAATTTCCCCGGAGGAGAAGACATCTAGACATCTCGGCAGAGCCCTGGAGGGTGTGGGTATTTACCACCCGGGTGGTGGGGGTGGATTGCAGGGGACAAGACGCAAATCTGGAGGTGTGAAAAAGCCTGGTGAATGCTGAGTCCTCTCAGACCGGTTGGGAGCAGTAGTTCCTGGATGTTATCAGGTGTTTTGAGGGATGTCACTGGCCTCTTTTTTCCATCTTCGAATGTCTCTGTGCCTCAGTCTTCAAGTCGTCAGAGAAAGTGCCATTGCCTCTGTCCCCAGCTGAGTACTCTCATGCACGGGAGAGGCTGCGTCTCCAAATGCCTCCAGAGAAGTCAAATCATCGGGCCCGTTTCAGAAGTCCCCGGGGAATAGTCAGAAGAGCATCTGACCCTTTCAGGTTGTCGTGAAGATGGGATGAGATCATGTGATTAGTTGGGTTATAGTAGGAACTCGACACAAATCAGTCATCATTGCCCACTCCTTATCAGAGGAGTACCCATCACCAAATACCAACAGCACATCAGATGTGTGTGCGTCATCTGTCCCATTTGCCAGATATGTGACGCAGGACAAGGCATGTTGATTTTGAGTCTCAGTGTATCTTTAAGATGGGTATAGTGATGCTTGCTTCACAGTATTGTTATGAGAATGAACTGAAACAATGATTATAAAGTGATTACTGCTGCACCTGGCATACAAGAAATACTCGGGAAGTGCGAGCTATTATTATTATCATTTATTATTGTGAGACACAATCTAGTCAGTGGCGATTATTATCACCATCAGTTTTCTGAAACAAAAGGCATAATGGCGTAGCTCTTTCCAGTCCTGAATACAGAAGCCTAAGATAAACCTAAAGTCACGGCCATTTCTCACTCAGTGATTGGCCAACTTGAATTTGAGTCCTGCCTGAACCTGGGGGGTGGGAATAGAAAGCAGATTTATCAGAAAGCTCAGCCTGGAGCCCAGCAGTGGGGCATGGGGTTGCCTGTTTGCACAGCTGGATGCTGAGTTCGGAATACACTCGAGGAATGTGCAGGGCTGCGTGTGTTGGGGAAGGGGATGGTAGAGGAGCAGGCACCAATGTCTGATGTGTATGGCGTTCTTAGTATGGACCAGTTAATCACATGATCTTATCTTGGGCTTCATAAGAACCCCCATGAAGTCCAGGGTATCATGTCTATCTTCCAAAGGACAAAACTGGTCTAGCTTAAGCTCTCATGGCTGGTAATAGGCAGAGGCAGTATTCTATCCCAGGACTGTGTGACTCCAAGGTCCCCATGCCCTGATCCATCCCTGTAAGAAAAGGTGCCACATGCTGAGAACCACTCTGTGCCAGCAGGCGCCCTGGGCACTTCAGGTGCATGATCTCATTTATTCCTCACAGCGACCCTCTAAAGCTGGTGCCTTTCTGCCTGGGAAACTGAGAATCAGGAGGTGCTGGATGGGAAGGGGGATATATATAACCCAAAGGCATATACAGCCCGTTGAGGTACTTGCTGGTTTCCTTTCTTTCTTTCCTTGCTCCCGCCCTCTCACCGTTTACATTTTGCTGTTACTTAACCACAGTGGGCACTCCAAAAAGAGTGTTCTGTCTCAGAGGCATTTCTCTTCCTTCTAAAACAGGTAGAAGTCGTTGATCAGGAAGAGTGAAAAAAGAGGCAGACAGATCAGCAGGATTCCAGCCTGCCTGGTGTTGGTCAGTGGGCTTGAGACCCTTGTTTTCTGGCGACCCCTTGGCTCTGGGTCAGGGTCCAGGCTTTGATCCAGGCCTTAGAGATTGACTAGACTACTGATCCACTTGGTTGTTTTTATCTGACACATAAGCCCTAGATCCCAAGCATTCCTCCTTGAGATCCTTGGGGTCTGTATTTCTCTGTTTCACATTTCACAGGTGCCCAAGGAGATAGAAGGGTCCTTTTAGAGATCTTAGCCCAAGCAGTCCCTGAGGTCGGGAGCATCAGAATCACTGAAATTTACAGCTGGAAAGATCCTTAATTCAATAAATCTATTAATATAGATGGTGAAACAGGTAATGAGAAACTTGCTCAGAGGGAACTATAAATCAGTGACAGTGTTAGGAATCAAACCAGCTCCCCTTTCTCGCTCCTCCTTCCACGAAGGTGTGCTAAGAGGCAATTCAGGAGGCCCTGTACCAAAGGTATCTCCTTTTTATTTGTGATTGCTTTATTGAGATACAGTTTACATACCATGCATCAGGTATTGAAGGTATCTTTTCGAGCCTTCTCTGCAAAACCAGTGGTGGTTTTGCACAAAGATAAGATTTAGGGTTTCCAGAAGGAAACACAACTTTTCATGACTTTATTGTTGAGAAGATTCTCCAAGGAAAATGAAATCTGAGGTAACCACTCCTCCGTCATTTCAATTACATCCCATTTTCTGTTGCAGCTTGCTATCCGTGATTCAGGGAGGCAGCTGGGGGGAGGGGCACAAGGTGGCACAGCCAGCTGGTGCTAAGTGTGACACAAAGTGTTCATTTTTACCAATATATGAGCTAGGCTGCCCCGCCTGCCCTGGTTTTGTCCAGCAAGTTTTAGTGCCTTCTCCGTGTGAATGCAGCAGTAAATTAAATGTGGCTCTGCCTTCACGGAGCTCAGTCCAGACTTGGAGAGAGACAGGTAATAAGGAAATCACAATGCAATGTGTAAACGCTAGGACGGGAGGAAGCGCCGAGTGTGGCCCGGGCACCCGACTCAAACTGTGGGATGATGGCTCTGGAAGGGACTCTCAGAAAACCAGCAGGAGGCAAGATTTAGGTAACCTAGGTGGTTAAGGAGAGGGAAGGTATCAGGGGGCAAGAAAAGCATGTACATAAAAGGGCCCTGAGATAAGAGGGGGAAAAAAAGTGTATGGAGCAGTCTGCTAGGAAACAGGACCGAGATAAACGCAGGAAGAGAGAGGGGCAGAGGCCACATCCCACTGAATGTGTGGACCACGTTAAGAAAGTGTCCTTTACTAGGAGCAAATTAAGGTCACTGAAAGATTCTATTAATATTATTTGCATTTTAAAATTTGATTCTGGCTGGTGCAGGGTAGGGCTTGACTTGGGCTTGAAGGAATGCTAGATTGGAGTCAGGAAGATCAGTTAGGAAGTCGCAGCCTTGTTTCAGGAGAAAAATAATAGCAGCTTAACATTTAGTAGTCATGCAGCGGAAGGAAAAAAATACGGGTGAGAAATGGTGGCACTGAAGTGTTTCTTAAAGTAGAACAAAAGAACAGCAGGTGTTGGAGAGCTGAGCTCAGGTTTGAGTATGTTGAGTCTGAGGTTTCTCAGGGACATTTTCATTGAACATAGCAGCCCACAGCTGACAAGGTAGTTGGCAATACCATGTGGGCAGCTGGACATATACTGGTGTGGTGATCCAAGAAAAAAAAAAGGTAAGAACTGAAAATGCAGGTTTGGGACCTAGTTGTGTAGGTAAATCATCACAGAAGACAAAGCTCCCAGTATAAAAATACAGTTCCCCTGTTGCCCTTGTGCAACTTGTTTCCTCCTGGAGCAACTTACACACACACACACACACACACACACACACACACACTCCACACCCAGTATTGTTTCTGACCTCTGACTTAGAGAGGCTTTGTTTCATTCAGAGAGGCTGTCCACACTTCTCCTTTCTGGCCGGCTTTTACTTACATAAAATGTTATGGGACTCTGAGGAGGAACAGTCCTCGTGCGTAGTACATAGGCTGGAGTTAACACCTCCCAGTTCACGGAGGGAAACAGGCCTAGGCAGCCATCATCACCAGAGCAGAAGGAATGAATATATACTTCTAAGGTTTTGGCTTCATTATTTGCACCTTCTATTTGGCCTAGAGTTCAATAGTGAGCCTTTATGGAAGGTCCAGAGATAGTGCCCATTTGTGCACGCGTCACACATTTCCTCCCATCAGTGTAAGTTTCATTCTCCTGTATCTAGCCCCTGAGTCAAGGATCAGGTGAGACAGGCATACCTACCTGTTCCCTTTCCTCCCTCCTAGCCATGATATTTCCAGTTTATTTCTAACACATTAACAGAAGCATTAGATTTATTCAGCAAGTTCCAGATCCTTGGACTTGAGAGGTTTTTTAGTTCAAATATGATGTGTCTTTTCACAAAAACACATTGTCTTATTCATGTGGTTGCTCATAAATTACATTCATGAAAACTAATTTTTCATATTGTGAAGTTGTTTTAACATTTATCTCCAAACATGTGTGGTCACTTGAAAGTAGTGGGATGGACTCCAGCCTGGAATGTGGTTCAGAGGAAGGAACACACCCAGATACAAAAGGATTTAATGCTCACATAATGAAGCTTTCTGCTCCCAAGCAGGTCCAAGGTGGCTTGAGAAAACAAGGAGGGGACATGGGCTTGGCTGGTGTATAATGGGTAGGGGTGTGGAGCAGGGTTGAGGTGGGTTGCCATGGTCCGAACTTCCCTCTGGCACCAAAGTTTGCCAGATGAGGGGTTAATGGGGAAGGGGGGAGAATGGTCGGGCTTGAATGCTGTCAGAATTCAAGCATCAAGTATGGAAGTCAGAATTTTTATTACAGTTCGCTCTGGATGTTTGACTAGTGAAGTGTGCCATGTTTCATTTAACTGAACTTGAACTTGTGTAAGTAAAGCAATATGGTACTCTGTGAAGGCTGCAGTCTGAAAGTGGTAGGGGAAATGAAAATTCTACTAAATGCCTTGTATTAAGAGCCCAACATTATGTATTTTGAGAAGTGAAACGAGTGCGTTGGTCACTATCAATGTCTGGGACTCTGAAGGTGGTAAGTGTCTTAGTGAGGCATTTTATTATGGATTTAGTATGTGTAAAGATAGGTGCAATCTTGATTTATGTTTTAGGTTGTCTGTGACACAAGAAATTCCCAGAAATCTTTTCCCTGAACAGTCTACCTTGGATAGGGTATTGTTGCTGCCATTGGCTGGACCAAAAGAGTACATCACTGGCAATGGCCCAAGAGTCCGTAGAGATGGGGCTGACTGTTGGCCAGGGCACCCAGGGAAAGAAGACACTCAGGGCATGAATTCTGGCTACTTGTGCTGACTCTCAGGTCCTGTCCCGTTATCAGGAACATTCCAGTGAAGGCCGGAAAAGTCGCAGCTTTCCAGCAAACTCCATCACATATGATGGTGATGATACCACCTATGAAGTATATAAACTGCTTCTCACTTGGTTGATCCCAGGGAACTCCTCAGATAGCCAAGGGGTCTGGAAAAGGAAGGGTCTTTCTCCAGCACCATGGCACCTGGCAGAGAACTGAGGATGGAGGGGCACACTATCCTACAGGGTGCTGCTTCCATGACCCAAGGCATAACGGGCAGCTAGGGACGGACTGCCACAGGCTCAGTGTCTGTGACAACCAGTCTTTGTTTCTAGGAGAGTCCAACATGCAGCCAGTACTCGTACTCTAATGCCTTATGTTAATTTTTGTAATTATTTAATGAATATTGACCTGGAGGAAAAATCATTTTATGCTAGCCATCTATAGGAATAGCTAAACAAGACTATTTGTTTTAAAATTCACATACATATGTATATACATATACATAATTATATATAAAATACATAGATATTTTTAATTATATATATAAAATTTTGACTCCATTTAACTTCTCAAAAAGTGTCAAGATGGCATCCTGACTACTTTAATCAAATAACAAGCTTTCAGGCTTTCTGTGCAGCTTTCCTTCTGGGATACAATACTGTGAGTTTTGCCTCTGCCCCTCCAGCAATCCCACTCTTCCTCCAGTAGGTTTTTCATTAAGAAGCTGAGCAGGGCCACTGTATCCCCAACACAGGTCTGCAATTGCCCCCAGCATTAACTTGAAAATTTTACATCAGTGCACCATGAGGGGATGTCTGCCTCCTACAATGGAAGTCCCGTTTCCTGAGCCCCTCACATTTTCTGAATTCGGTACTCTTACATATGCTATCCCATTTATAGGTTTTAATTCTTACAACAGCACTTTAAAACACAAACTGCCTTTGGCTTCTACCAGATGAGGAAACTATAGTTCAACAGAGTGACAATAGCTAGTAAATGACCCACGGTTACAGTAAGTCGGGTATAGTAAGGGATTGGACCAAAGTGGGGCTGATTATTACAAAGTGCGGGTTCTTTCTACTACTTGAAATACAATACAATTCTGGCAAGAATTATGCAAAAACACTGAGGCAAAACTCAACAATTCTAATTAGTTAACAATTAAAATCATAGAGCTAAAAGGAATTTTCTGATGATCGTAGTCTAACCTCTTTCTAGACAGGGAAACTGACGCACAGGTATGTTGATCACCTGAGGCCATACAGGTAGGTTGGAGGCAGAGCTGTGATTCTGACCTAGACCGAATCCAGTGACTTTTCCACTAGAATATATTGCCAGTCCCAGAGCTGGCTCACTAACTTCAGACTTAGCCAAGGTAGCATGAATATTAATGATATTGACAAGATATAGCCATAGGTCTGGAGTCTAAGTGCGCATTTTGCTGAACAGCTCTCTTCCTCACCACTGCCCTGCTTGTAAAATTCATCCAGGCAGCTGCTGTAATTTGTTTTGCGATCCCTTGAGGGGCTGTATGTCCCGAGTACAAATCAACAGCCTAGTCAGGTGCAAGAGAAAGCCCGGAGTTTCCTGCTAGGCTCTGCCTTCCACTTCCCTCCTACAGAGCTGGGTAACACTTCACTTTTAAGAGGCCATTAATTAGTACTAGATTAAAAGTACAGCTACTTAAGCATGACTTGCCTTACCCACAGGAACACTGTAGGACTCCAGCCAAGTTTATCCTACTGACTGGAATAATAGAGCATCCCTCTGTGGACTATCTCAGGCTGTAGCACATTGGGTGACCCTTACAACCCCATGTAGTGACCCTTACAACCACTCGGGTAGTGCCTATCCCTGACCTTTGAGGAAGTCCAGGTAAATATGACACTAGATTTCAAATATCTTAGACAGGAAAAATGGAAATAATTTGAAAAAGTAGGCACATGAACATCATTTATCATTATATTACTTTTTTTTTTCTTTTCCGGGCACTTGGCATAGTGCCTGGCCCACAGTAGGTACTCAACAAGTATTGAACGACTCATTTCTCCAAAACCGTAAATTCTATATAATTATGCAGAACGATAAAGGGAAGCCAGGACTTAACCCCCCTGTAAGTCATTTGTTTGCCTTTAGTTTCTCAAATACCTTATTAAAGAACTTACCTAAGAATACCTTTTTATCCAATGTAAGGGAGCTGTGTTAAGAAAACTAAGATTAGTGGACGCTTATCGTCATTAGCAAGTCAAGTAAATGAGAGCCAATTCAATACCTGAGGATATATATATTCTATGTTAGGTAGCATGCAAATTGCTCACAGCAATTTATACAGTAATAGAAATGTGAAATAGGGAAGAGTGGTAATAAAGAGGAACAGGTGGCCCAGGAGGAGGAAATCCTGGAGAAAAGTTCCAATTGGCAAGTAGGGAAGGAACATGAAAGAGGGAAAGTGTCATTTGGAGGGCTTGGATAACCTCACACCACTTGTTTGAACAACTCAAGGAAAAGAAGGGAGTCCTAGCTACTACTTACTGAGTATGCCCCGTCCTTTCCCATCTCTTATCTCACATCTTAAACCCTTCCTTTGGAAGATCATTTTCATCATTTCCCAGAAGGAGAAAGGTGAAATGCCTGGCCCAGGACCACACAGAAGACAAGCAACACTAGAGTTTAATGGTTCTCAGAAAGTGTTCTGTAGATTCACAGGAGTTTTGCAAGGGTGCACAGGCTAGGTGAGGGAGCCCACTCTGCAGGCCCATGAACCTGCTTCAACCAGAGAAGCTGGTCTCTGATCTGCTTTACATAATAGACTTGCACTTAAGACTTTATTCGAATCAGGGCACCATTTGTTATAAATAAAAAACAATCAACAAAAACTGCTATAATCGAGGAAACTAGTTTCCTGGGGCTGTACGATGTATGTAATGCAGTCAACATGGTAGATAATTGAAAAGTGATTGCACTAAGCACAGCCTAAAATATTCACATGGAAGAAATAAAAACATTCAGACAACACTTATGACCCTTTTGGGTCAGCGGAGGCTGCTGTAGTCGAGGACCGAGGCACGAGTGTGGCTCAACAGTGGGTAGCCCTACGAATACCCGTAGTGATCGAAGGCGCTGTCTTCCAAAAGCATCGGCTAGAAGGATTCCGGCCCCATGACGTCCACAATAAACATTTCTGTGCTGCAAACTCTGTGCTAGAAGCCTCAACCAATGTTATTACCTTAGCAAGCCCCCCACTGACAGCAAGGACAGATCCCGAATGCCAGGTGCTATCACAGATAAAGTGGCTCTAATAACTAGTGTTGTTCTTTGTGATGCACTTTTAATTGGATCAATTTCCTCTCAATTATACAGTCCTCGGAAAGCAGATGATGAAACCAATTTCATCTTCAGAACATGGGGCTTTCTCCAGGTAAAAAGTGCAAGATAAGCTAGTTGGACCTCACACCAATTATTTCCCTTCCTATTCTTTGGCAGCTATTACAACAGAAGCCAAAAAAAACAATGCCACCACCGAAAAACAAACAATACAATTCTGAGTAGCCCAGCTGAGCAGATTTTTTTTCTTTTAAAAAGCAAGGTGATAGTTCTTTGGCTTGCCATCAGCCCGGCACCTAAGGAACAAACTATGTTGCTTAGTAAAACTAAAGCTGGAGGATCCTTGTCACAAATTCCCTCGCCCACTTCTGGTCTTTTTAAAAGGACAAGACTTCTTCCTTCATTGAGCTCTGATTACAAGGATAAAGCAAATGGTAGAGGCTCAGTTCCTAACACAGGGCTGGTGATTCTACATAGACCTTGGGGGCTAGGGCTGTACATGTGTGTGGAAGTAAGATTTGGATTTCTTTACATAATGGTGCCTTAGGCTGAATTTTGACTGGGGTAGGTCCTTAATGATCTCAAAGAATTCAGTGTTACATATGGCAGCAAAACAGCAATGGTACAATTTATCCCTCTCATCTCCCAAATCCCGTATTTAATTAAGACATCAACAACAGCAATGAAGAAACAGTTATCAATTATTTAATTCTGATAGAGGAATGGAAATAAATCTCAAAACCAAATATTGTGCAGTCACTTGAGGAAAATACAGAATAAAGACCAAACAGTTTTGTCTGACGAAAATGAGATGTGTCCACCTCCCCGTTTGTTGACCCCAGAGTGTGCTGTACGCTTCTGTAGTCCACTCTTAGCACAGGTCCGTGGAGAGAGGTACTATGAAAAATGACACGCTCTAGAGACTACTCAGAAGTGTTTACTGACTACGTTAGCATTTGTGTTTGTTTACTCCCATCTTTCTGTGCTTTGAAATAATTCCAATCTATACGATCCTATAAAAGGCAAGCGATTTCCAGGCTGAAGTCTCCAACACCAACCAGCTAGGGTTCGATCCATTCTCTGTCACATCTGCAATTAGAGACCAGTCCAAGATGGCACAAAACCCCCAGAACCAAGAGGTACTGCTTCCCGAAAGGAATGTCTATCTCCCTTGGTGGCACTGAATGAGCTTTCACTCTGGTAAAGGTGAAGAGACCTGAGACATCATGCCACAGGGACATGAGGTCTGAAATGAAAGATGGAGCAGATCCCACTGGAACATGCATACTAAATGCAGCAGAAGTGAAGAGAAAACGTCACATATGAAGCACATTACAATAAGAGGGAAATATGGGACCAGGGTTATCAAAGCCAAAAGAGGGAAATCAACAAGGACTCAGTACAAGGGCAAATTTCAAATATAGGGGGCAAAAGGCTTTCTACTGAAGCCTCAGAAGTGCCTAAGTTCTAATCAAACTTCAGCTAACCCCATATCAGATGTCCTATTTGGGGCAATACATCTGTTAAAGCTCTAAATTTAGGAGGGAAATAATGCAAAAAATGAAACAAAACAAAACAAAACCAAAAAAAAAAAAAAAAAAAAAAACCCCACTAAAATACAGCTTCTAAAATTCTAGGACTAGCCAGCTGGCATAAAAACACAGGCCAAGTGCACTCTACAATACCACCGACAACCAAGGAAGAAGGGAGAGGAAAGTGGCTGGGAAGCAGAAGAAACAGTTCTCTCTCATCCCCTAAGGGGTCGAGTATCTTCTCAGATGGTAGCTGTAAATCTTGATGCAGTGATCCCAACAGTCCAAGACCAACAGCTGCCCTTTAGGAGTGAGGGCGATGCCCACTGGACACGTGAGCCCCTCTCGAATAAGGACACTGTAGCCCCCACCCTTAGGAAAGTGGAGAATTTCCTTTCGACTGCTATCGGCCACGATGAGATCCCCACGAGCATCCACACACATGCCAGCGATGCAGCGGAAATCCTCATTCTCTGAGAAGAAGTGGCTAATCTGGCGACCCAGCTGCCCATCGGGGCCCACAGAGCCAATGGAGAAGCCACCCTCCAGGTGGTGCTCATTCTGCCGATTCTCCAGATTGAGGCCCAAGCCCTGGGTGAAGTAGACGGTGCCCTCAGCATCACAGGTGACAAACTTGGGTCGCACGGCACTGCAGAGGCAGCTGTATTTGACCACCCCTGCTCCTCGGTCAACAGTGAAGCACCAGAGCTTTCCACCTTCCACATCAGTGACCACAAATTGGCCAGACGGAAGGGCTGTGATGCCCCAGGGTTTGCTTAGCTGGCTCCTGTGACAGGCCACGCAGTGACCGTCCAAGGTGTATACCTTGAGGGAGTTGTCGTAGCTGTCAGTCACACCGATGAGCCCATGGCAGTTCATGGCCACTGAGAGGGGAGTGAGATTGGGCAGATCGGCCCCAAGGAAGCTCAGCACAAAGCTGTCAATGCCGCTAGGGCTGCGGCGGATCTCCTTCAAGAAGCCTTTCCGAGTGAAGACTTGGATACGGTAGTTGCCTCGGTCAGCAACCAGCACTTCGCCTTGACTCGTCACGTAGAGACTGACTGGAAGGTTGAACATGCCTGGCGTGCTGCCTTTTGCCCCCATTTTCTTGAGAAAGAGGCACTGCTGGATATTGGCAGCGGTCTCGGAACCCCGCTGCTTAGCAGGCGAGGCCCTAGGGCTGGCGACCACTTCCTCGGGGCTCATGTCCATCTCTCTAAATGTAACGGAGGTGGAGGCGGCAGAAGCTGCCGCCTCCATGGCCCAAGAATCTTCCATGTTGACTGTCCGGGGCTTTTTAACAGCCTGCCCGATTTGGAGGGGGCCGACATGGCCAACCTTGAGAAGCTCCACATCCTGCAGGGTTAGCTCCCGGGGCAGGCTGGCCGTGAGCTCTGGCTCCTCCTCGTCAGCGGTCTCTTCCAGGAGCGCTACATCTGCCTGCTTGATCTTGGCCAGGAAGTAGTCACAGCGAGACACAGCCTGCACCTCTGCAATGTTAAGCAGGTAGCTCTGCTCCTCGACGACCTGACTGTTGGCCTTCTCAACCTCAGCCAAAGAGCCCGTGAAGAACTTCCGGGAGCGAGCCAGCTCCTCCTGGACCCTGCGTTCCTCATGGCCGTACTCCTGGAGAACCGCTTTATACCGTGCTTGAAGGTCCTTGGAGACCCCTTCCAAGGCCACCTTCCGGCGTTGCAGCTCCCCCATGAGCTCCCGCAAGCGGGCCAGCTTCTCTCCAAAGTCCTGACGCCGCTCCTCAGCTGCTTCTTTGACAGGAAGCGTGCAGTGGCCAGGGGGCTGGTGGTCCGCCTCCCGGCAGGGCTCACACAACACCACGCCGCAGCTCCGGCAGAACTGCCGGGGCAGCCGCCGGCCACAGGACCGGCACATGAGCAGCCCCACAGCCTCGCTGAGCCCAGCTGTGTCGATGATCTTCAGCACTGTCAGGTTGTCTGTCAACTGGGTGAGGCTGGTTATGCGGGTAATCTTGCTGCAGAACGGACAGCGTACACCATTGATGCTACTGGCTAGGAGCTTCTCCAGGCACTGGCGGCAGATGGTGTGGCCACAGTGCAGGAGCTTGGGCCGCAGCTGCTCCTCTGTGAAGGACTCCATGCAGATGGGGCATTCCAGCACTTCCCGGAGGGCGTCCAGGTTCAGGTGAGAAGCTGCTGCTGCTGCAGTGGCCATCGTGCTTCCCTTGAGGGGCCTGCTAATACAGCCCAGAACCAACCAACTTGGCATTCATGCTCCAGAGGGTCAAATCCTGCTAACGAGAATAAGAAGCGTTTATTCCACTGCCTGCACGAGCTAATTCACTCAAGAAACATCAAGAGAATAGCTACCATCATTCATTCAGCTGCTGACTTATTTAACAAGTATTTAGTCCACTCCATTAGATGATGGTGATACACAAGGAAGTAAAGCAGACAAAGCATTGCATATTGAGTAAGGAATCAGGGTCTGGAGTCTCCGGTATTTAGCTGTGTGACCTTAAGGAAGTAACCTAAACTTCCCAAAGGTCAGCTGCCCATCACCTGTCCATACAATCGAAGTGATAACGGTGTCTATTTAGTTTTCAGAGGGGTTTAACAGTATGATGAATATGCTGCACCTCATACAGCCCATGGCAAGCAGTGTGCTTGATAAATGTTAGTGATCAGTGACGTCTACGATTCAATTTACATTAGGGAAAAAGCATAGGAAAATTACACACAGGAAAGGATTATACATAAGTTCTCTGGGAGCACAGTGGATAGAATAAACAGTTCCTGTAGGAACTGCAGAGGCTCCCCGGATGCACGGACACTTCTGAGATATGTCCGGAAAGAAACATGGCCTTGAGGGATAAAGGCATTTTAAGCAAAGAAAACTATGTGAACTAAAACACAGAGCCACTTTCATTATGTTATAGAGAGTTTATGGTGCCATGTTTGGGGTCCTAGGAAGCACACAGGGAAGCAGAAAATTATGATGATTAGCTTTAGGTGATCCGTAAAACAATAGGTGAGGGAATACATGTATTTTTCATTCATCTATCGTCCCATCTACTCACTGATTCACCCAATAAGACGAGGTACCATGTATTTTACTGTACTAAGTTCCTAGGACACAGATCCTGCCCTTCAGATGCTCTAACTTTAGTAAAGGACATAAGACATGTAAGTAAATAATAACCAAGGCAGAAAACAGTATCATAAATAAGATCCATACTCAATTTGATGGAGGCTAAGAGGCATTCACTGTGATTTGAAGGGAAACAGAAGGGTATGGATAGGGTCCTGGAGATGGGGGAAAGGGGCGTACCCAACAAGGACAGCCTTACTAAAGGTTAGAGAGCGAGGGAGAGCAAGAACTTCAGTGCATTAGAAAGAGAACAGGGAACATGTAGCCTCTATAGGTTTGTTTCCATAGAAAATGAAATAATGCTGCCTTCACAGGGTGAATGCAAGGATTAAATGAGATAATACAGGGAGTGTATAAACTTCCAAGTTTTGGCTCAGCACCAAAAAAAGTCTCGGGTAAATTTTAGTTCTCTTTTCTGTCATTCTTCGGTTAAAATTGTGGGAGAATATAGTGAGACCAGAGTTATCTGGTTTGATTAGGAGAATGATGATAAGAAGTCTTCAGAGCCGAAATGAGACCTTCAGATTTCATTTTGATGGGCGCAGTGAAGCAACACATGTTTTCAAGCATGGAAGTGATAACGATCAAAGCTTGAATGCAGTAGGTGAAAAGGCTGAGAAACTAGTTTGGAAAACTGCTGTAAAATTGCCTGGGGGAGGAAACGGGGAGCCTGAACTAGGGAGCAGGTGGTGGCAATGGAAAGATGCACTTGAGCAAGATTAAGAAGTACAATCACCAAGATGAGTCGATTAAAGAGGGGGAAGTGGGACAGCTAAGAAAGCCAGAGACTCCAGCCTGGTGATTTAAAAAACAGTACTGCCTTATCAAGACAGTTTATATTTGGCCTGGAACACCCCCTACTTCACCAAGTACAAGCCATAAATACTCCCACCTACCTTGATCCACATATGCTCATAAAATAGAACAGAGATCTCAGTGCTCTGCAGATTTATGTCCGTGTCAATTTATACCCCAAATTAGAATGAACAGATCTAGCAAGGTGAGGCACAGGGGCCAAGTGCAGCCCTTCTCAAATGCAAATTCTACAGCTGTGTCCTTGCAGACTGTCAGCCATCAAGGAGAAGAGGAGGGCAAGTTAGCCTGGTTTGAGGATAACGCAGCAAGGTGAGAAAAGCTTTGCGAACGTCATCAGCGTCTTTCTCCATGCATATAGAAGACAGGAAGTCAATGCAGAGATACATATTACGGAGTCTCCCCATACTTACTCTGCACGGGGTCCTGACAAATATTCAATAGCAGACACACATAATTTATCCCAAGTCAATCCCACCTCTCTGAAATCTGACTTCTCTTCCACCAGAAGGGAACAGTAACCATCTAGTACCTTCCATGTGCTGGATACTGCACTAGATGCTTTCTATACTTAATCTCATTGAATCCTCCTAATGACCCCACAAAGCAGGTACTATTTTTATTATTTCGTAAGGAAACGAAGGCTCAAAACAAGTGATTCAAGGTCACAAAGCTCAAACATGCTGAAACCCTGCAGTACAGATATCTTTAACTTTGTTTAACCCAGAATTACTTCGAGTTTTAGGGCTTTTTCCCCACTCTCATGTAACACTTGCTGACAAGTGTTCCCTAGACCATTCTTTGGGAGATGCTGCCTTGTAGAATGTAAGTTTCTCCACAAAAACCAACAATACTACTGTTAATGAGATTTAGCCCCAGTGGAGTCGTTGGCTACTCTGATTTATTAGCTGGGCGACCCACTTTCACACACCAACCTTGTAACCCATTATGACTCAAATTCATGTCTCAACAAAATAACATACCATCAAATATCATGAACCTATAGGTGAAACTTACTACTGAATTCTTAGATGCCATAGGTCTGGGTACAGTACTATAGAAATACTGATGAAAACCTTAACTCAAAATCCAAGCAAACTTTAGGTTTTAAACCAATAGCTTCAGCTCCTTCTTCCATCATCTGGCACAACAGACTGAGGGCAACATTTGGTGTTTAGATCCAGAGCGTGCTACCTTACAATGCAAGGGACATCTGTTCTTCCCAAAGCTGGCACTGCAGATCAGCTAATTAGACAAGTCTGCCAACTTGTAAAAATACTAGCAAATTCTTTCCCCAGCTTTCTGGAATATCATACCACCTCCTTCAATTAAAAAGCTTCTTGCCTCCTCGTCTAAGCTATCTACTTTAAAAAATGAATTTACTATGCCCACATCCATATTCCAAATTATCTCAGCTATCTGCAGCTTCGCTAGGCTCCCTAAGGCAGAAGAGAATGTCAAAGATTCCTACTCTAAAGCCAGTGTGCTCTGCCAGGAAAACATGAGTTCTCATCACTAAAGCATCAGGTAAATGGCCTCAAACTTGGGAAAGGCCTGAACTATGTCTCCCATGTCTATGACCCATCAACACGGCCTTCAGCAGGATCCCAGCCTGATAAAGAACCATACGACAGGCAGATACAGTCCCTCTCATCAAGAAACATACATCTAGCCATCACTGTTAATACTAACAATGATTCAGTTCGCAAGTCAATTCGAACTCAGTTTCCCTCAAAGGACCAGAGGGTGACAAGAATTGTCTTACCATTCCAAGTCCTGCCATTAGCCACGCATTTTCTGTCAGCTATAAACTCTAAAACCAATCAGAACGAACCCTCAACATGTTATAATAATCTTCTCTGCCTTCATGACACCTTAAAGATGCTTCCTGTTGAGTGCTCTGTACCATCAATTCTTGAACCCTCACCTCACTGCTCTGATCTCACGATTAATACCGCACTTCCCCTACCAATACTAGCCCAGCTCTTCTGCTCCAGATAAGAATCTACCCCTCAAGTTGTGTTTACTTCAGCTGCCCTAAGACTCAGGAATATTCTATAGTCACTACCTAACCTGATCTAGCCACTGCTGGCCCCTACCATGCTTTCCCCGGTCCATGAGTTAAATAACCAAGAGAGCAGAAAAAAATAAAAACCAAAACCCCGTGAACCCTGAAGTTAGGCAGAACTGGGATTAAATCAGCACAGCCATTTACAAGTTGTGGGACAAGAGGAAAGTTATTTAACCTCACTAAACCTATCTTCTTACTTTACTAAAAGCAAGAAACTAGGGATAATGCATTTCAAGTGCCTAGTATGGAAAACAGCAGGTGTGAACTTTAAAATGGTTAATCATAATTTTAATAAAATCAGCAACAGTATTAACAGTAACAACTAGTACTAGTATTAACAAAGCATCCAGTTTACAAACTACATTTTCAAAGGGATGAAGAATCTTTCTTTTCATGGCAGATAAAAGCACATCAAGATTAATAAAAGGACTGGCCAGCTTTGAAAGAATTTGATTGAGAACACTAGGCATCCATGCTAGAAATTGATGTGCAGAGGAATTCACAACGTCTCTTGCCCAGAAAATAAGCTCCTTCTAGCAGGGACTAAATATGGAATGCTAGAATTAGTAGTGATCTCAGAGGGTAGGGTAGATGAGTAAATGGAGATCAGAAGAGAGCTATCAAGAACTCATTAATCATACGACTAGAACTAGGACTAAAAGACAGGTCACTAGCCGTGACCAGTATTATACAGATTAAGAAAGCGGGTTCAGCAATCAAGCTTTTTGGATTTCAGTCCTGGCTCTACTGCTTACTGTGGAGACTGGGACAAGTTAACCAACCTCTCTGGTTCTCAGAAGGGCTTTAAAATAGTATCTCCCTTACAAGGTTACTGTAAAGGTTTAAGTGGGATTATGTGTATAACGCACTTAGAACAGCACCAACGGAGGCATACAGTTAACTGTGCGATATACAATATGTAGCGGCAGCCACTACCCAGCCAAAGAGAAAAACCAGCACTTTTCAACAGGCATACTGTACCCAAGATATCAGATATGTAAATTTCAAATATAAAAATTCTGAGCCTTCACTAGAGAGTTTCACCTGATCTCAGAATCTAAAGATTAGAGATGGCCATCAGCAGAACTGAAGAGCTTTAAGCAATTAATCACACAAACCTTTACTGACCACATACTACCAGCCCAGCTCCATAAAACACTATGCATATAATTTTCAAACCAAACCAAACACAAACAGAGCTCTTTACCTAAAAACTAGAAAACATGTAAAACAGTACCACATTTCCTTTCCTAAGACATGAAGGTCCATGCCACCATGTCACATTTCTGCTTTGACTGGGATTTTACAAGGCTTATACCATTCCCTTTCTAAACTCTATTTACTCCTCTTGCACGTGAATGGAATGCTAACCAAGTGCATAGCCATCTCCCCAGTGGAGTGGCTGGCAAGAGTGACTTTCACAAAGTCTGAGAGGCCCCCACTTGACACTCACCTAGTTCTGTCGTGTGGAAGAGAGTTGGGAGTTTAATTTTACTCAGGGCATTTAAGGTTACATGCAAACAGCTAAGAAAAACTCACGTGGGAGCTTATAGGGAAACACAGGCATCACCAACAGAGCTGTGTACTGGTCTAGACAAACAAAACCACTCAGAAGGAAGAGTTTGTGGAAAAGGAAACCTGAGTAACAATATGTCAAGGACAGGTTAAATCAGTACTAGTTTGCTGCAAAGACACTTGCCAGTCTCTTCTTCTAAAACTGTAGGAGCTAGAAAGGTTCCCTTGCATCTTCCATAAACACTTAGGTAATATCAATGCTACCAACGTGACTTAGAGAATCTAGGACAAGGGGAAAAAGAGTCCTTTCTCAGTCCTTTCTCCCTCCAACTCATCTCCACCTGCCCACCTGTCTTCCAGTTCTTTCATCAGCATACAACACATGCTCACTTAATCATGAGCTTTTGATGAAAGGATCAGGAAGCAGATCCTGGGAAAGGTACAAGAGGGGATGGGAATTTGGGACAGACTGGTGAGGGCTGCTTAAGCTCACTGAAATTTGGCAAAACAACCTTCAGTTTCGTTCTAGCAATGTCTTCCTCTTATAATTACCGCCTCTTATAAAACAACCATTTAGTGAATGTCAGGTACCTTGTATTCTCATAATAACCTTGTGAAGTATGTTATTCCTCTTTATAAATAAGGAAACCAAGGTTCAGAGAAAAGCAACCTAAGGTCTCAAAGCTGGTAGGTAGTGGAAACTGAGGTTCAAATCCAGGCGTGTCAACTCGCAGTCATAAAACCACACTGACTCAAAAAATCTGTTACTCTTCCATAGCTGATAAAACCACACTGACTCAAAAAATCTGTTACTCTTCCATAGCTGGTGAGGCTCCCGTTAGCTCTTGGCAGTTTGGCTGAGAGGTTAGTAAAGGTACCTAGGAATGATTTTCTAATCAAATTATTTGTTATAGCAGAAGGAAGAAAAATAAAGGGAGTGTCACAGAGGCAGCACACATCAGTGTGCTCGGACAGTGACCTACTTGAAGGGCTTTGTAAACTTGACTACCAAACTCTCCAGACATAGGTGTATGGGCTTTAAGTGTTGGAAAAGCCTTTCTAATAAAACTAGTATAATACTGCGTAGGAGTCAGACATAACTGAGCTCACATCCCCACTTTGCCCCTTGCTGTGTAGCCTTGAGTAAAGCATTTAATCTGTTAGTTTTTCATTTGCATAATATGGAATATCTACATTGTTGGCAGGATCACTCGCAGGATTAATAGAGTTAATGCACATAATAAACAATAAATGGTTATTCTTATTTTTAATAGATTGAGGCTGATAAGAAGTGTCTGTCCTAGGTCACCTGGTAAATTAGCAGCAGAGGAGGGATTTTAGACTTCAAGCCTCTTGAGTCCCAGGGTGATTCAACTGCCATTACATATTTTCCATGGTGGTGTTTGGATGTCCCAGCTAAATCTCCTGCCTTCTGATGCCCTAATTTGTTTTTGAACTGGCTTCAGCAGTGCTACGGCTAGTCCTGGAGCAGACAGAGCAAATGCTGTTCTATCCCAGGGAAAAGAAGCCCAAGAGATCATTTAGAAGCAGGAGTTATCTTCCAGAGGATGAGAACCTTCAGCTTCAGTCCCCCTATGAAGTGTTTTTTCAACCAATGGCCTCTACACCTACCCTTTAGTCTCTAGCACCTCATCCTAACCTCAAGCTCCTCCCCCTATCTACCTACTGGTCCTGGTCTAAGAGCAAATCACGAACAAAGTCCAGGGTTACTCCCTATGTAATAAGACAGTTTTGTCTCGTTTAGAGTTCAAATTGATAGTCAGTGATACTCACTGGGCAGTCCTATCACTGAGGGGAATGCACTGAGATTTTGACTAAGCGGACCCCAGCAAGGGGGGGAAAAAAAAGAAAGAGGGAATATACAGGGTTACAGAGATCTAAATATGAGCCTGGCTCTGCCATTCCTAGCTAAACAAGTCACTTCCTAAGACGGAGTTTCCTTATGTTTAAAACTGAATAGAGCAGAACTTGCTTAGTAGTGCTGTGATAAAATTAAAATTACTAAAATGTGAGTGCTGTGCACCAGACACTAAGCACCCGTGATTTGCTTCACTGAATCTTCATAATACTCTATGACGTAGTCTTGTTATTAATACTTTATAGATGAAGGGCCAACAACAGGGAAGTTAAGTTAACTCACTCAAGATCACAAAGCCAAGTAGAGATAGACGCAAGATTGGAATCCTGGAGTAGAGTTCCTCAGCTTTGGCACTACTGACAGTTTGGGCCAGCTAATTCTTTGTTCTGAGGGGCTGTCCAGTGCACTGTAGAATGCTCAACAGCATCCTTGGTGTCTATCTCCTAGAGGCCAGTAATCCCCATACCCCGACTGTAGTCGAAAATGTCTCCCGACATTGCCAAATGTCTCCTGGGGGACACCACTTCCCTAATTAGGAGTCATCTCTTTAGAACTTGGCACAGGACTAAATACTCAATGTTCCCCCTTTCTTGTCTCTCTCTCCCAGCCCAAACACTTCCCTCACAGAGCCACTGCCTCTTGAGCTGTTGGTCTATAAGTGACCTTATATAGGATTAATTCAATCTACTTATATAACTGGTAACGGAAACCAGGCCTGAGATCTTGTTCTACTCATCCCCTGAAGGTCTCACAGACTATGTGCTGTCACAGCTTGGAGGGATAGCCAAAAGGATACTTGGGCAGATGACCTTGAATAGTTTTCCCGTTTTATGACTTTTTAACCACTCTTTTTTCTCCTCCCAAGCCTACAACTTTCAGCAGGCCCAGGGTTTAGAGCGAGTGGCCGTTCCATGGCTGCTTTGTGATAAGTGATCTTTGGTTAGTGAGGGAGGCAGATTCTGCCCCTAACAGGGAAAGTCCGGCTCTTTCAGGAGTTCTCATCTCTGAAGACTTCTGACTTTGCTGCTGAAACCCTGAACTCTCCTAAACTTCATACACTGAAATCCAGCGCATGCCTTATCTCCAGGTCCTTAGAGCTCTAGCACTTCCTTTGCTGCCCATGCAGACTTCAGGAATATCCTTTTAGCAACCCAACACCAATCCACATATCTTTTCAGAGTCCCCTTATTCTATAACCCAGTTAGTACGTCTCCATCCTACCCCGCAACCCCCCTAAATTGTGTTCCCAACCGTTTTTACAATCGAGAATTCAGCCTTTTGGGCTCTCCGTTGCAGCCCTCGCCAGTTCTTTGCCCATGCCCCCCAAATCCCTGGCACAGCTCCTTTTATGTCTGTTTCCAAACCTCTGCAGCCTTCAGCCCTGCATCCCAGCACGACACCCCAGTCACACAGCTCAGACTTCTGCCCTCCAATCTGAGCCCCTAACTCCTGCATTCCATCAGGCAAGATGCCGTCCTCAAACCTGGGTCCTTTTCCTTTTATCCTCCTCATGTCACGGGTTGCCTTTTCAAACCTGAGCCAGGCCCCCTCTTACTAAGAGGACACTGCCTCCCACTGACTCCCCCATGAACTCACCCCCTCAATTTTCTCCAGATCCCATCTGGAAGATGCTTCCTCCTTAGCAATAAGAAGATCCTCAGGCCCTGATCTCTCATCTCAGGTTTTGCCCCTCAAACGCCTAGTTCCCTCAGCCTCCCGAGATGCGGCACCCCAAGTCTCATCAGGGCCGCCCCAATTCCTTCCTGTTTCCGAAATTCTGCACCCCCAGATGTCTCCAGGGCCTTCGGACGCCCTCCCACCGTCCGGATGCTGCACCCTCTCTCCTCAGGGCCCCCACATTACCTCAGGCCTCCCGAGACGCTGCACCGCGGATTGTGTGGGAGCCCCTTTCTCCCCTCCCCGCACAGCTGCATCTCTTTTGAGCTCCTCTGCCCCATCGAATCCCTCCCGAGCCTGCTTCTCGCAGCCCCACCCCCACCCCGGTCCTACCCCTCAGATCCGGTCCCCAAACCCTGCCAGCCGGGCGTGGGCCGCGCCAGCGCAGCCCCCCCCCGCCACTCAGTCACCGCCCGAGACTCCGGCCGCGGTCCTTGGTCCCGGACCCTCCTTCCCGCCCCTTACCTGACCGCCCGCGGCTTCGACGACTCCACCGCCGCCAGCCCACCCGCCCGCCGCCCTCTGCGCACGCGCCGCCGCGCGCCCCTTGGCGGGCTCTAATTCGTAGAGCCGTCTGTCCGTCACTGCGCCCCGCCCCAGAGGCATGCTGGGGCTTGTAGTCGCGCGGACCGGAGGGTTCGCGGCCCATCAGCTGGGTAGGGGCGGGCTCTCAACTGGGAACCTCCCGGCCTTTGGAACGCGGCCTGCAGCTTTCTGTCCCCATTATGCAGACTGGGAAACCGAGGCAAAAGCAGGCTGCCCAAGTTCCCTCAGCGAGTCCGGGGCCAAATCTGATCTCCTGTGTCTGACTGCAGATACCCGCTTCGTTAACCCTTCACGTCCAGCAGCAGCCAGGGGAGCCTTGGATCCAGCAGAAGGGTCTCCCGGAAACGCAGCTTGCGCATGTGAGGAGTAGCCAGGGAAAGAACCCCCGCCCGCCGCTCGCCACATGCCACCCAGCGGGTAGTCGCAGAGCCTGGACTCGCCTAGAAAGGCAGTTCCTCTGGCTCCAAGTTGCTCCCTGGGACGCCCCGCAGCCTAGACGCCCGAGGTGGACGCAGCCCCCCAGCGAGGAGTCTTTTCCCTGCACCGCTGGAGGCCGCAGGAGAGCTAAATAGGGGAACGCGCTGTGCACCTGCTCCCCTGCTGTCTCTGCAGTAGCGAAGCTGAAGCTCCGCTGGAACCCAAACCCAAGCCCTCAGCCCTCGGGGGCGCCCAAGTGCAACCAAGAGCAGGAGGTCAGGCCTATGGCTGCTGAGCACCTGTGGCCCCTTAAGTAGTTCCAGGCCTGGCAGAGTACCTGCTCCTGTAGCTGACTGAGTGGCACAGCGTAGGAGCAGGGCGGGGGTGGGGTAGTATGGGCCCTAACTGCAAATCCCATTTAGGTTTGTGACCCTGCACAAGCATAACACAATGAACAGAAACAAGAACAGAACTACCCTCTTTGAGCACTTAGTGTCTGGCTGGGGCTAAGCACCTCCCATGCATAACTCCTTAATTCTCACAACCACCCTATTTAGATAAGCAACTGACCCCCCCCCCCCACCCGCTGCAATAGCAAAGCCACGTGTTCTTTGAGGTTAAAGCCCAGCCCCTGGGGACCCAAGACTGGATGAGAATCCACCCTGATTATCTTGTTTAGCTTCTACACCGCCCATTTCTTTATTTCTAAACAGAGATAACGTTTGTTTGCTATGATGATTAGCTAAGATTATGAGTACACAGTGGTTTGCATTTAATTAACGCTAATTTATTAAAAAAATTTTAACTAGCTCTCGAAATTGCCAATTTCTGAAGCCCTAGCCCCCAGCCTTTCCGATAGTGAGGTCAATGGGAGCTCGGGTCGGTATACTTACGGCATACTTTGAACAGACCTGGGGGCTCCGGATGCCTGATAGAACTCTGGAGCTATTTAGACCTCAAGGATACATTTGTAGTCCATGGCCAGCCAGAGTTTGACCTGACTGACCAGGAATAAGTTGAATCAGGAGTGGGCTGAAGAGAGAGCCCAGCTGAGGACTGAAGGGCCCTGGGGCAGAATTTTGCTCAAAACTGGCAGCTGGCCACTGGGTGCAAACAAAACCCTTTAGGGCCAAGGGAGGAGGAATGCTGTGCCCAGGACGGAACAGTTGCTGAGTAAGAAAGTCAGACTCAGAAATGTGACTTTAAGCAGATTGCATTTTTTGTCTGATTTATGCTTATTCTAGCTACAAGATGACTCAGAGGGGTCAGCTGGGTAAGAGGGGCCGGTTTTTTGAACACCAGCAATATACCAGGCACTTCATAGATAATCCCCTCAGTAATGATTTAAGTAGATACCAGTAGCTTTCTCTTACAAAGAGGCATCTGAAACCCAGCAAGATTAACTAACTTGTCTACCTTGGCCTCCTAGGAACT
The DNA here is from genome assembly GCF_011764305.1 of Mustela putorius furo. Lineage (NCBI taxonomy): Eukaryota > Metazoa > Chordata > Mammalia > Carnivora > Mustelidae > Mustela > Mustela putorius. The sequence goes on along the minus strand of NW_025422439.1, from coordinate 1,907,682 downwards.
GGTAGGGCTGAGGTACCTAGGCCAGTTAGACCCATGGACATGCTCTGAACAACCATCCAAAGACTACTCCCATTTTATGACCCCAGACATCTTTTCACTTTATTGGTTGAAGTATGTTTATAAGGATCAAAAGAGGAGGAGATATGACAGTGCTTAAGAAGTCAAGGAATATGGGGTAAATCCTGGCTGTCAGTCATTATGACCACAAAGTGTGATACTGTGAAGCCAAGACACTCAAACAAGCTCTTCTGGGCAGCCTTGCTAGGGAACAGCAGGAGTTGCCTTCTCTCCTGAGTTTCTGCCATGATGGAAAGAAAGTCCGAGTGGCCTGTTCACCAGAATGGCAAGAAACCTTTCTGGATAGGGACCTGGGGGTACTTCTACCAGTCCCTGTGCTGCAGGCTGGGGAGATGGGAGAATTGCTGTCAAATAGCTTTTCCCCAAACTTAAGACCTCACCCAGACCCTCCTCTCAGATTAGATGGGTAGTTACCACTCTGTTTGCTGAAAAACACAGTTCCCGGCTCCCAAAATCTCAATTCAGAACTCATCATATTTTTATACCCATGTTTCCCCACTCAGAGAGAAGCCTAGGGGTACTCCTCTGACAGTCTGGGGATATCGAATAAGCAGTCTTTAAAGAACAATCATGACAATGAAAAACCCTTTCTTTTTCTTCTTTAAAAAATCTGTTTGTTTGACTGTCCTTTTTTAATGTTTAAATTACTTACCAGTTAAATTAATTACCACTCTTGCCACAAAAATCTCAGAGTAAAATAAATACCCTGGGAAAAGGCACTCATTTTAATTCTGTGGCTTTGCATACTCTGGCACAATATTAGCATTCCTCATACACAGAGACATTTTTACAATACTCTTTGTGGAGTACTTGAAATACTCTTTATTCAGCATTTTAACTAACCTTTTTTTTTTTTTCATTTAACTTTTAAACTACCTATATCAGTTTCCTAGGGCTGTCATAACAAAGTATTAGAAACTAGGTGCTTAACACAGGGAGAAATTTATTCTTTCACAGTTCTGGAGGCTAGAAATCTGAGATCAAGGTGTAAGTGGAAGCAGGATTTCTATGAAGTCTCAAAGGCAGGCTCTTTCCTTTCCTCTTCCAGCTTCTGGTGGCCACAGGCATCCCTTGGCTTGCAGTAGCATAACTGCAATATCTCTGCCTCCATCTTTTGTGGTCAGTTTCCCTCTCTGTATCTCCATCTTCACATGCCATTCTCCTCAATGGATGTGTCTATGTAAGGGCAAAGTCAGATTAAGTGTGACTACCATCTTACCTAATTGAAACTGCAGTGTGACCTCATCTTAACTAATTATACCTGTAATAACCCTATTTCCAAATAAAGCCACATTCTGGTGTACAGGATATCAGCCTGTGTCTTTGGGGGACATAGTTGAGCATCATCCTATGAGAATCACACTATTTTCTCTATTTGCTAATATTTCTAGTTTAACCTCTCTTTTATTTTCTTAAAGATGATCATTTCAGTGCACTTATTATTATTATAAAGATAGTTTGCTTTGTTAAGTCCACCACTGTGTGGTAGAAAGAAAAAGGGCTTTGGAGTCAGACCTTGTGGGAACCCCAACCCCTTTACCAGGATGGTTATTTTGAGGAAGAGATGAAAAGATGATTTGAAGTAAAGCATGGTAACTTGTTGCAAGCAACAAGCTGTGGAACCTTGGAGAATTTACTTAGCCTTGCTGTACTTTGCTTTCTACCTCTGCAAAATGGGACTAACAGGAATGTTGTGAATGTTGGATGACTTAATAGAGCTCAAGTTTTTAGAGCACCGCCTGGTAGAGAATGAATGTTCTAGGAAGGTTAGATACTGTCATAATTATTATCATTACTGTGATTTATACTATTCTTGAAAAAAAATATTTCCCCCCTCTTCTATTATTGGAAAACAATTCTAAAGAGGAAGAGGAATTTGTGCTTATAGAGTCTAAGGGAGAATAAGGAAAGAATTAAAAATAGTACTTCCTAACCAAGTCTGTTTGAGCCTAGAGGTTTAAAATTATTAAAATTTCCATGAAACAGTATAATAAAATTGTATCTATCACTCTTACTTACGTCTAAACTGAATAATAAATTATCCCAAGGTGGTGTGGTTTAAAACAATGCACATTTCTTTCTTTCTTTTTTTAAATTTAAACTCAATTTAGTTAACATATAGTGTATTATTCGTTTCAGGGGTAGAATTTAGTGATTCATCAGTTGCCTATAACACCCAGTGCTCATTACTTCAAGTGCCTTCCTTAATGCCCATCACCCACTTACACCATCTCCCCAACCCACTCCCCTCCAGCAACCCTCTACTTGTTTCCTAGAGTCAGGAGTTTCTTATGGTTTGCCTCCCTCTCTGTTTTCATCTTATTTTATGGTTCTGTCCCTTTCCCCTACGTTCATGAAACAAAACAACACACGTTTCTTATTTAGCAGACCCTGTGAGTCAGAATCTGAGCACAGCCTGGCTGGATCCCCTACTTCACAATCTGTCATAAGACTTATGAGAGGTGGAGGCGCCCGGGTGGCTCTGTGGGTTAAAGCCTCTGCCTTCAGCTCAGGTTATGATCCCAGGGTCCTGGGATCGAGCTGCGCGTGGGGCTCTCTGCTCAGCGGGGAACCTGCTTCCTCCTCTTTCTCTGCCTGTGTTGATTGTAGGATTCAGTTCGTCAAGGATTGTTAGACTGAAGGGCTCTCTTTCTGCCTTTTGGCTGGAGACTTTGAATGATTCCTTGACACATGGAGCACTCCATGAGAGCCTGTTTCAGCAAAGCAAGAGAGAGTCTGAGGAAGACAGAAGTCACAGTCTTTTGAAACCTAGTCACAGAGTGATATCCCTTATTGTCCTATTCTGTTGGGTAAAAGCAAGTTACTCACGTGGAAGAGATTATAATAGGCCATGCATATTAGGAGATAAAATCATTCCAGGCCATTCTTAGAGGCCCCATCCCTCCCACCTGCCTTCCATCTTCCACACTTTCCTTTCCTTCCTCCTTCAATCTTTTATTCTTGCATCTCCCTATCTACCGTCTGTCTGTCTGTTATTAGTCTACTTTCTGCTGAAATTCTGACTCTGATCTACGAATGCCATACTCAATACCTGTCTATTTCTCAATCTGACTTTTACCCAGGACATGGTATATGTTCAATAGATGTTTGAATTCAATTTAAATTTACAGCATAAAAGAGTACGTCAAGAGTCAACTTTATCTGTTATCTTGATATAACCATTACATTGGTTATCTTCATATAAATATAAACATTTATAAGGTTCTCCTTTAATCTGTTCATGCATACTTATGACCAAGTTGGGTATCTTCCTTTTTTTTTTTTTTTGAAAGATTTTATTTATTTATTTGACAGCGAGGGAGAGCAAGCAGGGGTGTGGCACACAGAGGGAGAAGGAGAAACGGGCCCCCTACTGAACAGGGAGCAGGACTCAGAGCTTCATCCCAGGACCCTGGGATCATGACCTGAGCTAAAGGCAGATGCTTAACCGACTGAGCCACCCAGGCACCCCCAAATATTTTTCTAATAAATATCAATTTTTATATTTATTTAATATAGGAATATGTTTGAAATCACTTTTTTCTGGCCGTCATAGTTGTCAGATTGGCTTACATAAGACTTTCGCAGGTTGACACGCCCATTATTGAACATTTAACCATCACAAAAAAGGCTGCATAAATGTTCTTGTGCAGGGAGGATTTTTTTTTTTAATTTTGTTGAACTGATATGGAAACAGCTGGTTCAGAATTTTGAAACGTTATTTCAATATCATATGCATTTCTGTGTGTTGGCCAGACCCACTTTCTAATAGTTTGAACTAGTGCATGTAGTCCAAGGGCGGCAGTAATCAAACACGGACCAAGTAGGTGCTGGATAAATGTTAGTAGCATTCGAAGAACATTTCCTGTGTAGTGTCATTAGCCTCAACTCAACACAATGCTTAGTGGGGGTTGCTGGGAAATTTCCCATGGGCCTTATTTCTGCTAAGTCTCATATCTCATCCCCATTCCAGATTACCTGCTAAGCTCGTCTCAAGGATTTCATTCACCTTTCTAATTATGGTGGCTGCCATTGCCCACGGCATCCATTGGTATCTTTAAGACTGGGTAGCAGCAGACAAAGAGACAGTCTCCTTTTCCCAAACCCCTCCCCCATCTCTACCTTTTATATTCTTCTCATGTCACTGATAACTATTATTCTAATTTATTTTTACAAAAGTGGGAACATTTGATTGCTACTTTAAAAAATGTAAACATAATACAAGTGAAAATGCATTTAGAAAAAAGCATCAGAGCAGTACATACTATAGAGGTGAAGAATTCCTCTTCATCCCCAGCAATAACTGCCTTACTGATTTTGTGTGATCCTCTGACAGCCCTCTCTTTTCTGTATTTTATTGAGAAAAGTGCACATGCAAGGAGAGAAAATGGTATAGTGGATCCCTGTGTGACCATCACCCTGCAATAATTATTGTCAATCGTTTGCTGATTTTGTTTCACTATCCCTCGCTCCCAATTTGTTTTTTGTTGCTGAAGTCTTTTAAAATAAATCCCAGGTATCATATCACTCCTCCTTTAAATACCGCAGTATTTATCTCCAACAGACAATTATTTTTTAGCATAATCTCTCAGCATCATTATCACATCTAGCAATTCACTCTAATGTCCTTAAATTGCATATATACGCAATTATATGCATATATATGTATATATATGCATATAAATTGCATATACATATATATATATATATATGTAGGTGTCTTTAAAAAAGGATCAAAATGTCTATGTGTTGTACTAGGTCTCCTTAGTCTGTAATAGCCACATCTAAAATTTTGCCCATGCCATTATTAGTTGAAGACATTGACTCATTTGTTCTTTACAATTGTCTACTTTGCATATTTAGCCAATGGCTCCCTCTTTGTGTTAATTTGTACTCTTCTCCTAGGATTCATCACTTTTTTTGTCCCATGGACCCATTTTGTAGAATGATGATGACTATAGACCCACTTATATTAGCATAATTTTTTTTAAATTCACAAAATTAAGTTCAGGGAGTCTACAGAAGAAAAACTATATCAAGTTAGAGTTATCAAAATGTTTTTAAGAACATATCTGTTGTGTTATATATGTTATTATTAATTATTAATGATAAGATCCAGTGGAAAATCTAGCAACTTGTAATTGCTAAGTAGTATGGAATGTAAGTATTTAGAAATATTTATATTTCTAAATATTTAGAAAAAATTATAATTTATAGCAACAGTAATGTGATAAAAATGTAGGTGACAAAGTCCTAGGAAGTGGTACAGTGCTATAGTTCATTGTCTGCATTCATAATTTAAGGAAATTTTAAATTACATTTCAGGATACTTAAAATAAAGATATATTGTTTTCCCTATACAAGTTCACAGACCCTTGAATTTTATCCATGGATCCAATGAACATCAGCATACAGGCCACTCTGTGTGTGTCCTCTGGCATCATATTAAGGTACTTAGTTGTCTGGTTTACTATTTTAAGTGATACTAGGGTTGATCAGCAGGTCAGGTAGTTAAGTCTGATCCACTGATTAGACATTTTTCCATCAACCTTTCTCCTAATGGAGAGAGCCTCTCCTAAAGGCTCTAGGATTCATTGATGATAGCTGTCTAGATCGCTTGTTTTATCAGAGCTTGCAAAATGGCAGTTTCCTAATTCTGTCATTCTTTCTGCCTGCGGAATTGCCCTCAAGAAAAAGGTAGTTATCCTGAAATCCAAGTCACAGGATTAAAGCCTGATTAACTCAATTTTCAGATAATGACTTAGTTTCCTCACCATCCCCAATGGTGATCAATAGGCTTTGTTTGCTTTTTGGTTTGGGGTTTTGGGTTTGGCTTTTGGTGTTGGTGTGAAGTACATTGTGAAACTTATTTATTTGATCTATTTCAATCAATTGCAGTCATTATTCTCTTTGATGTTCAGTTTATTCAATGTTAGGCCAGTGTGAGCCCCTCTAGATGAGCTTCTATGTCCTTTTGAAATGACCACATTAGTCTTTGGCAGATCTCTCTTTTTGGCACGGCAAGATGTCCCAGGCTCAGCTTGTACCATACCTATTCCAGAGTTGGACTAAGGAATTTTTCCAAGAATCTTTTGTGTCTCTTAGTGGGAAATGGTATTTCAAAACAAGAGTCTGGGCATAAGCATATTATTGCTATTAGATTGCCATTATTTCTAGGTCTTTTCAGTGGCAAGAACTATGAAACATTTATTTTTTAAATGATAAAAATGAATTATGAGTTTATATGATTTCCAATTGACATTTCAGTGTACAGAATTTTCCTTACCTTCTTTGACTTTATACCTGGGGTAGTTAGTTGCTTTTTACCCTTCTGATTTTAGTTCCTAATGATGGTATAGTAATGGCTTGTTTGCTCTAGTCCACAATCTATACAAATAGTTTCATAATAACCATACCGATATTATGGCTAGCAGTAAATCCATTACATTTAGTTTTAAGATTTATTTGCAGACCATTTTTTTTCCCTTTGGAATATTTCTCCCTAAACATCTGCAATCAAATACTGCATTTTAAAGCCACTTAAAATAATTATTTTCTCTGTGTAGTTATGCCAACATATTGACATGTAGCTAGTTTTTTCCCCTCAGTTTGCATATAATTCAATGATTGTTTTTGTCTTTCTTGATTTAAAAAATGTATAATAGTTTATGTGCGTCCAAACTAAAACTTATAATAAGATTCACTTAAAAAAAAAAAAAAAACAAGAAAAAACTTTGGCTTGTATCTTTGTCTCCTTGACCCTATTTCCTTGCTCCCTCTGTGGTTATCCTTTTTTGTTTTTGTTTTTGTTTTTAGTTTTGGTTAATTGTTTCAGTGTTGCTTAGTGAAAAATTGTATCTATCTATCTAATTTGTATATGGATGACATATACATATTATATAGAAACCTATTTATATAATATACATATATTTATATTCCTTTCTTGTACAAAAGAAATCACTATTGCTCTGTACTTTGCTTTTTCCATTTAATTGAAATATATTTGTGATTACTCCGTATTACATATAAAGATCGTCCTAACTCCCTTTTAAGTACATGGACTCCACTCTGTGGATACACCATAGTTTTTCAACCAATTACCTATTGATTGTCCATAGATTCTTATTTTAAGGTTTTTATTGCTAATCAGTATGATGTAATGGGCATAAGTAACAGAAATTGCACTTTAAATTCTCAGAATTTGTAACTGTCTAGCCCTGAATCTCTAATAGTCTAGCAGATTGGATGCAGCTTAAGATAGTGGAAAAGTGCTTGCAAGTAAGACAGATCAGAATGGCTTGATGTCCAGTTCACTCCAACCCCTGATTTCATCTCTATGAGCTTCCATTTCTTCACCCCTAAGAAGTAGTAAGGGGTGTGCCTGGCTTAAGCATCGGACTCTTGATCTTAGCTCAGGTCTAGAGTTCAGATCTTAGGGTTGTAAGTTCCAGCCCTGTATTGGACTTCTTAAAATAAATGCATGTAAGCGTGAATGAATGAATGAATGAATGATGATAAGGAAACCTACCTCTCACTGTTGTTAGGACTAGTACAGACTACAGGAGACGAAGTTTGCAAAACAAATAGAACATCTGACCTGGAATATATCCCCGTAAAACATAGCTATTATTAATATTAGCAATATTCCTTATTCCTCAGCAATAAGACAGGGAGTCCCTAATGGGTCTTAGCCCTTTACTGGTATTTTGTTTTATATTTTTGATGGGTGTGCTCATTTGCACAGCTACAGCAAGGGGGGATGCCAATGGGAGAAGTAACCCACTTTGAATCTGTTCTTCAAAAGCACTGTCTGTCAATATGTTTAAAGATGATCTTTTAATTTGAGTATTACAATTTCAGTGGAAATAGTTAGAAGTAGGACAACAAGACTGGAGTGTCCTAGGAAGTGACCAGAGAGTTTAAGTTTGTTTTCTGTTGTCTCTTCACACCAAATCCTCCAACTGACCCCACCCAAGGTCACACCCTCCTTGATGTTCACATCTGGCAACCTCCCACGGGCCCCAGGATGGCCTGGCATGCCTGGTTGGCTTGGCTTCTGCATCAAGGTCATGCCCAAGCAGGGTAATCTGGGAGTCTCCATCTGAAGCAGGTTATTGACGTCCCACAGAGACCTCCAGTTCCCTGAACTCTGCCCTGGAATGATTCCTTTTGAGCATTTCATCCTTCACCTGTAACCTAAGAAGCTACTGGAAGGAGGAGAAAGGAATTAAGGAAGAACTAATCTCAGAATACTTCCTGGAGGGGACAAGTTCTGAGCAGAGTTTTTAAGAAAGAGGGATGATGGGATCCCAGTAGATGAAGGCAGGCCTCCTGTTAATGATGCTTCTGTGTTCCTTTGGACAGAAAAGAGGCTTTGGAGTCATCCTGAATATGTAGTGGACTTCGGCCGAAGGCTGTCACCTCTCAGAACCTGTTTTCTCACTTGTAAAATATGGCTATAAAATTATATTCCTTGTCCAAAGCACTGTTATGAGGAGCCAGTGAGATTCATAATGTCTTGTGCTTGACAAAGATGAATAAAAGCTCAGGAAACGTGAATTTCCTTTCTACCTTTCCTCCTTTTCAAGCACTTATCCCGCCACATCTTAAATATATGTCTAGGTTATGGTGCCTGGGTAGCTCATCCAGTTAAATGTCTGACTCTTAGTTTTGGTTCAGGTGATGATATCATTGTTGTGAGCCTGAACCCCACGTGGGGCTCCACACACGGGGCTTGGACTCTGCTTGGGGTTCATTCTCTCTCTCTCTACCTCCATCTCTGCCCCTCCCCCTCCTCCCTCTCTTTCAGTCTCTTTCTCGCTCTCTAAAAAAAAATAAAATAAAACATAAAATTAGGCTGTTATGAATACAATAAGAACTGAAATTTCTTACTGTATTCATTATCTCAAATTCCTAAGAACTTTGCATTAGTATTGGTGATACTAGCCTTACTTTGCACATAATAGGGTAGAGGCTCTGAGAGCTTGTTATACGTAGGGCCTCAGCTAACCCGTAAGTTAGCTTTTGTATAAATTAGGAAGTACTGCTCCTCCACTTGGATTCGATCCTATGGGCACAGGCACGACTAGTGGGGCAAGGCTGGATTCAGTCCCCACTCGCCCCCTTGTCCCATCACTGTTGTGCGGTACACAGAGTGCATAGCTATACCCAGAGTCCCTGGTCTCATGGCAAAATTCCACTTAGATTTGTCTTACATTCAGACCACATCCTTTCCAATATTTCCTGGGAGTTCACTTCTTCCTGCTTCTTATAGGATCCAGCTCCACTGATTATCTTTTCTCTGTGTCTTATCTCCAGTCTCTTCCTTCTCCTCCTCTTCTGGGTTTTTGTTCCCAGGAGATACACTGAATCAGGTCTCTGTACTTGGGTGCCAGTAGGAGTGGAACAAATCACTGTTCCTAATTCCACCCTTTCAGCAACCCCCCCGCCGCCCCAACCAGTGCCTGGCTCCAAACCTGGCACTGAATAGACCTTCTTAGCAAATGCTTGTTCATAACCCTCATAGTCATTACGCTAGGCTTCCTTGTATGGAAGCCAAACCGTTACCTGTTCTACCCACTGTCCTCAAAGCCTAGAAGGTTACTTTGCACACGGTAATCATTCTTTGGCATGGAAGAACAATTCCCCCCCCCCCAAGAGCAGTCATCTTAAGCAGGCACTAGAGGGCAGCAGGAGATCACACATGGCCTTTTTTCTTTCTTTCTTTCTTTCTTCTTACTATTTTTTTTTCTTTTTCCAGTTTCTCGTTTCCCGCAGCAGCCCACCTTATCTCACTAGAGACAGGAATAAATTATAAACTTCGGTGCAAACTAGTTCCTTAACATCAAGAAGATAAAAGTCGGGGAGGGGAGGGGTATGCCTGGTTATGCCTTAGTCTGTGGGAAGTCCCACTTCTGGGTCCCCTGTGCTATACTGGGATTCTTCACTCTGCCCTTTACTTTCTTTAAGACAAATACAACAGAGCCATGCTGGTGTGTTAGTACTTAAAAAAAAAAAAAAATCATCCAAAGAATTCTAATTTGCAAACAAATGACATCAGCCACTACTATGGGGTACTAGGCAGTATCCAGGGGTCCCTCTCCCTGCCAGGCAGAGAGTATGACTTTCTGAATATTTAACTGCTTCCCCAGAGATTTAACAGCTTTCGCTAGAAATAGGTAAGGTTATATTGTCACTTGTAAGGTGATACTACGTCACTTTGAGCCTCAGTCTCCTCATCTGTAAAAGGGGGCAATGATCCCTACTTTGTAGCGTGACGGCAAGAACCGTATGAGATCAAATTTCTCAGACGCAGGTAGGGCTGCATCTTTTACTGCCACCCAGTTCAATGAGGAATTAGTGTCCCTGTTTTACAAATGAGGAAACTAAGTTTGGAGAGGTAGCGGCTTGCCCAGAAGGATCCTAAATCAGGTAGGCTTAACTCAGTAGCTCTGGATTTAAGTGTGCAGTTCTACCTTTGTCTACTGAATTGTCTACCTTGGTCTGCTGTGTTCCACTAGTTAGGAAGTGGGTAGTTTGAAGAGGAATTCCTGACTGTGGTTAAATCACCAGCAGGTAACCAGGGAACATTTACAAATCCAGACTTGCATAAGAATTGAATAATGCTGAGGTGAAAACCAAGGGCTAGAACAGATAATTCCTTTTAATTTACATTCAGTTAGCCAACTTACAGCTCACCATTAGTTTCAGATACAGTGTTCAATAAATTATCAGTTGCATATAATACCCAGTGGTCATCACATTATGTACCCCCCTTAATGCTCATCACCCAGTTACCCCATCCCTCCAACTACCTCCCCTTCTGCAACCCTGTTTGTTTCTTAGAGTTAAGAGTCTCTCATGGCTTTTCTCCCTCTCTGATGACTTCCCATTCTATTTTCCCTCACCTCCTGTACGGTCCTCTGCCCTGTTTCTTACATTCCACATATGAGTGAAATCATATGATAATTGTTTTTCTCTTATTAACCTATTTTGCTCAGCATAATACCCTCCAGTTCCATCCACATTGATGTAAATGGTAAATATCCATTCTTTCTGATGTCTGAGCAATAGTCCCATGTATGTGTGTGTGTGTGTGTGTGTGTGTGTGTGTGATTTCTCATTTGTAAAATATTCCTCATTTGTAAAATAGGGACACTAATTCCTCATTGAACTGTTCTGAGTGGCAGATAAAAGATGCAGCCCTAGCTGGTTTACACCTATGATCTCATGTGGTTCTTGCTATCGTATAGCAAATATATATTTTTGCTATTTGATATATATACATATATATATCACATATATGTCATATCTATATCTATATCTATATCTATATCTATATCTATATCTATATATCACATCTTTTTTATCCAGTCATCTGTTGATGGACATCTGAGCTCTTTCCATAGTTTGGCTCATGTGGACATTGGTGCTATGAATATTGGGGTGCAGGTGCCCTTTTGGATCACTTCATTTGTATCTTTGGGGCAAATACCCAATGGTGCAATTGCAGGGTCATAGGGAAGCTCTGTTTTTAATGTCTTGAGGAACCTCCATGCTGTTTTCCAGAGTGGCTGCCCCAGCTTGCATTCCCCCCAACAGTGTAGGAGGCTCCCCTTTCTCCGCATCCTCGCCATCCTTGCCTCCCATCCTTGTTGTTTCCTGTCCTGTTAATTGTAGCCATTCTGACTAGTGATTGTGATTTTGATTTGTATTTCCCTGATGCCAAGTGAAGTGGAGTATTTTTTTCACATGTCTTTTGGCTATTTGTGTGTCTTCTTTGGAGAAATGTCTGCTCACGTCTTCTGCCTATTTCTTGACTGGATTATTTGTCTTTTGGATTGCTGAGTTTGGTAAGTGCTTTATAGTTCTTGGATACTAGCCCTTTATCTGATATGTCATTTATGAATATCTTCTCCCATTCCGTAGGTTGCCTTTTAGTTTTGTTGACTGTTTCCTTTGTTGTGCAGAAGCATTTTATCTTGATGAAGTCCCAATAGTTCATTTTTACTTTTTTTTTTTTTTTGGCCTTGCCTTTGGAGACTTATCTAGTAAGAAGTTGCTGTGGCCAAGGTCGAAAAGGTTGTTGCGTGTGTTCTTCTCTAGAATTTTAATGGATTCCTGTCTCACATTGAGGTCCTTCATCCATTTTGATTTTAATGTTTGTGTATGGTGTAAGAAACAGGTCCGGTTTCATTCTTCCTTATCTGGCTGTCCAGTTTTCCCGGCACCCTTTATTGAAGAGACCATCCTTTTTCCATTGGCGATTCTTTCCTACTCTGTTAAAGATTAGTTGGCCATAGAGTAGAACAAACGATTCTTTTTTTTTTTAAGATTTTATTTATTTATTTGACAGACAGAGATCACAAGTAGGCAGAGAGGCAGGCAGAGAGAGAGGAGGAAACAGGCTCCCTGCTGAGCAAAGAGCCCTATGCAGGGCTCAATCCCAGGACCCTGGATTGTGACCTGAACCGAAGGCAGAGGCTTTAAAGCACTGAGCAACCCAGGTGCCCCAGAACAAATGATTCTGTTGATGCTCTGGACACCCTAGAATTTGTAAATTCCTCATTGGTTCTGTTTCTCATTGATCTTCCAAATATTCCAAGATATAGATACAAACATTATCAATGTTTTTCAGATGAGAAGAGGTTAAGTCACTTGTCCAAGGTCACCCACCTGGCAATGGAAGAGGTGAAATTTAAACCCAGGCAAGTCACTGTACTAGAGTTGCCCTTCTGCAATCAGGCTTATTAACTTGTGCACTTGGGAGGGAAGCTGTGAATTAGGCTAGATCAAGAGATCAGTTGTCCTAGGATTTAGCAGTTTTGTAGACTTGTCTTCTTCTTCTTCTTTAAAAAGATTTTACTTATTTATTTGACAGAGACACAAGTAGGCAGAGAGGCAGGCTGAGAGGGAGGGGGAAGCAGGCTCCCTGCTGAGCAGAGAGCCCAAAGCGGGGCTCAATCCTAGGATCCTGAGATCATGACCTGAGCCGAAGGCAGAGGCTTTAACCCACTGAGCCACCCAGGCACCCCGACCTGTCTTCTTTTTAGAGTCTCCACTGTTGCCCTCCCTTCCGTGCCTTAAATATGCCTGCACATGTGTGCACGTGCACCCTCCACCCCCACATACACACTTATCCGTACTGAGACACATAAACCTTATCAGAAGCCACTTGAGACTGTCCCACATTTCCTGGCATCAGGAGTTCATGCACCTTGTCAGGGCATTAATCTTAGCATGACTGTCAGGTAGGGAGCGGGCTTGAGCACCTCAGATAGAGCGTCCAAATAACATGAAGTGCGTAGCTCTGAGTCTGGGTCTGATGCTTAGGAGGAGAAATGCAGTTTCAGGATGGGAAGCCGCCTAGACTTAACAGAGCTGTCCCATATGGAAGGGGAGGCCTAAAAACATAGTAAGTTTTACATCATTAGAAGTTTCCAAGAAGAAGTTAGAGGATGATTTGGTGCTGAAGGAAACATTAGGTGGGATTTCTGAGTAGGTGACCTTTAAAAGCCTTTTACCCCTGAGATGCTTTAGCCCATTGGAAAGGGGTGGGGGAGCCTGGAGGTGGTGTCTGGGAGTGGCAGGAACAGAGAAAGGCCAAGTGTTTGCAACAGAGACAGCTCATTGTGCAAGAGTGAGAATTAGTGCTACAAGCTATCATTTCTACATCAGTAAAGTAAGGTTAAGACCATCTACCTTTGAGGCTATGGTGATAAATTGAGAGAGTGAGTTTGAAGTCTCATAAGTGTTACAGGAATGGAAAGGATTCAAGGGCAAGAGGCTCATGTCCATCTATTCCTTAATTCAGATATTTACCTGCAAGCCATCTACTCTACATCAGAGAGTAAACCTGTGCTGAGATGCAAATGATCGCTTAGAACAGGCCAAGGTCCTCACTTTAATGGAGCTTACAGTTTCATTGGGAAGAGAGATACTGATTGAACTAGCCCATTAAAATAAAAACTGAGAGAAGCACACATAGCAAGTTCTCCGAGAGGCAATCTTGAGGCTCCTTCTTATAGACCGGGATTAGAAGGTAGCATGTCCTACGTGTCTCACCTGGGGTGCTGGAAACCCTAAACAGGAACTCACTGCCTGCCTCAGACAAATCTCTCCTAAATCCCTCCTGCCTATTCTCTGACCTTGTTTTATTTCCTTGTTCTGGCTGAGGTTTTGGGAGTTATGAAACCAGTTAGGATTCATCTCCTTTGTAAGTTCTGCATATTGGGGCTCGGTTTGGGGCTTTCATTTCTATTCCATCTTGGTGTCTCAGTGGAAATTTCAGTTGTAACATCCTGTCACAACAGTGGGACTAAGAATTATAACTACCGCAGCAGCAACAACAGCAACAACTAATGGGGATCGAGTGCCTAACCCTTGCCAGGCACCTTATCTGATCCGCACAAGAACTTACTCAGTCGGGTTGGTGCCGTGAGTTACGAAGGGTGCACTGACGATGCAGGACCTTGACTGTCAGGCTGGGAAGTTTGGATTGGACCCTGCACAGGGGCAGACCTCGCTGATGGCCTCTCAGCTGGCTACTTTCCCTTTGTTAAGGATATCTGTGTGGGTCCTTGAGTCAGGCCTCAGAGCAGTCGCTTTCCTCCAGCAGGAGACAGTAAGTCCGCCTAAGAAATGATCCCATCTCAGCAATTCCTGGGAGGCCATGGCTGTAATAAAGGCCATTCTTTATGATATAAAAGTCTCACCCTCTTTCCCCCACCCTTAACGTTTCTAATTTGAGCCCCTCTGGTCCCTGTGGAGCCTTTAAATGCTTCAAGTGCAAGCCTATTGCCAAGGCAAGCCTGTCTGACTTGGGAGGCAGCGCCCTGCACTGTTGCCGAATATTGAACAAACATTCGCACAGCTTTGGCTCTCCCAGGAGCCCTTAGTCTGCTGCCTTTGTTTTGTTTTCTGGATGAGGGCAAGCGGTGCCATCACCTCCTGCCGGAAAGCCCTGGCTGCCCTCCCAACAAGGAGTTGTCACTTCAACTGAGGCTGCCTTTTTTTTTTTTTTTTTTTTTTGGTGGCAACAAAATAATACCCAGCAGGAATTTGGGAGGAGAAAAAAGAGAGTTCAGTTGGCAGGTTCTCAAATGAATGGGTTGTAGTGTCATTGGAACTGAATTGGGCTTAAAACCAGACATGATCCTATTTTGGAAGCATTGTTCAGAGGGATGGGGAATGTGAACAGAGGATAAGTCTCTTCAAAAATGCTCTTTATCCTTGCCTGTTAAAGACAGCCTGTTTTAACTGAACTCTCCCATCCCCTCAATGGCAAGGGCCTATGTGAAAACCCAGAGGAGATCAGAACAACTGGCAAATTGATCAGCTATTCATCTGTAAACCTTCCCATTGAGAAAGCTAATTTTACTTTGGGAAGAGGTTGTCACTTGATTACAAGCCATCAATTAATTGTTAGTCTTGAAATTCACAAAGCTTGGCTCTTAGACTTATCAATGCTCTGATAAGATAGCTTGGTGATCAGGGTCTTTAAATATATATCCAACAAATATTTATTGAAACTATTACTGAAAGCTAAACATGTTCCAGGTTCTGTGTACAATGGATATGGAAATCAGCACAACTAATACTGTCTTTGTCCTCTTGGAGTTTATAGTCTGAAGACATTGAGAGATGATGGATAGAACAGAACAGTATGCTACAAGATTTTTTAATATGAAGCCCTATATAGATTGGTGGCATGGGGATGGAGTTCAGGGAAGCCTTTTCTGAAGAACTGGCAATTGAACTAAAGATGACTTTAGGCACAGAGTGAGGTTGGATCAGAAATAATTAACTTTCACAATTGTGATGTCTACAGAGGAATAATTAATGGAATGGTTAATGGTTTTCCCTGTTGTAACTCCCATCCAGACCATAATTTAAGCATGATACAATCTTTACAAAAAGGATCATTGTTATTAAATGCTTGGAAGATAGACATAAATCAATTTCTTTGTTTAGGTCTCAGATTCTTCAACTGTTGAGCAATGGGGTTAGACCAGGTGACTCTCAAGTGTCCTCCTTTTGCAAAACCAGCCCTAAGTTCAGCTATGAGTTCTAGATTGCTACTGCAAGGCAGTTGGCAGCCTAGACTATGGGCTTTTAACACAATTGAATTGATAGACTGAAAAAAAAAAAAAAGATTTATTGGGAAAAAAACAGAACAGCAAAGATCTATAGCCTGTTTTGTTGTT
The DNA here is from genome assembly GCF_011764305.1 of Mustela putorius furo. Taxonomy (NCBI): domain Eukaryota; kingdom Metazoa; phylum Chordata; class Mammalia; order Carnivora; family Mustelidae; genus Mustela; species Mustela putorius. Next base: position 1,891,399 of record NW_025422439.1, on the reverse strand, counting down.
AAATGGCTAGTTATATCTTTAACCCGGTAGCTATGAATGTTTGTTTGATCAAGGGAATTTTTACTCCCAGCACCACATTCCATTCCCAGTTAAATTATATGCATATGGCAAGATTCTGTGAGAAGTAGGCCATCTATGTTTTAAAATATGAGATTGAAATAGTAGTGTAAGTGATAAATTGGCTAACAGAAGAGATTGGGACCGTGTGCCGAAAGGAACACTAACTCAACATACGACTTTGGAAGGTCTTTCTTTGGGACACTATTTCCCCTTGTTCAAAATAGGAGGGTGGATGGAATGGGAGAAGATATTTGCAAATCACACTATAGACAAAGGGCTGATATCCAAGATCTATAAAGAACTCCTCAAACTCAATACCCCCCAAACAGATAATCATGTCAAAAAAAATGGGCAGAAGACATGAACAGACACTTCTCCAATGAAGACATACAAATGGCTAGCAGACAGATGAAAAAATGTTCATCATCATTAGCTATCAGGGAAATTAAGATACCACTTTACACCAGTTAGAATGACAAAGATTAACAAGGCAAGAAACAATAAATGTTGGCGAGGACGTGGGAAAGGGGAACGCTCTTACACTGTTGGTGGGAATGCAAGTTGGTACAGCCACTTTGGAAACAGTGTGGAGATACCTCAAAAAATTAAAAATAGAGCTATCCTATGACCCTGCAATTGCAGGGTAAAAAGAAGGGCCATCTGTACTCCAGTGTTCATAGCAGCAATGGCCACAATTGCCAAACTGTGGAAAGAGCCAAGATGCTCTTCAACAGATGAATGCATAAAGAAGATGTGATCCATATATGCAATGGAATATTACTCAGCCATCAGAAGGGATGAATACCCAACTTTTGCATCAACATGGATGGGACTGGAGGAGATTATGCTGAGTGAAATAAGTCAAGCAGAGAGAGCCAATTATCATGTGGTTTCACTTACTTGTGGAACATAAGGAGTAACATGGAGGACATTAGAAGGAAAGGAAAAGTGAATGGGGGAAATTATAGGGGGAGATGAACCATGAGAGACTATGGACTCTGAGAAACAACCTGAGGGTTTTAGAGGGGAAGGGAGTGGAGGGATGGGTGAGCCTGGTAGTGGGTATTAAGGAGGATATGTATCGCGTGGAGCACTGGGTGTTATACATAAACAATGAATCTTGGAACACTGAAAAAAAATTTTTTAAATGGGAGGGTTGTACCAGAGTAGCGTTTCCAAATATATGCTTTTTCAATAGTTTTTGAAAGATGGTTTAGGGAGAAAAGATGCCCCGCCCTATTTTTTCTTATTGGAGATTCACAATTTAAGTGTATCAATGGCCTAATTGATTCCAGTGTTTTTACTTTAATCTATTATATTGCCACATTCCTGTGTGACCAAAGATAGATTTTCCTTCTGAGGCTCCACTGCCCCAGCTATAACCTGGGCCTGGAGCACAGGTCCCCAAACTTATTCAGGTAGCAAATATTTTAGGCTTTGTGGGCTATAGCATCTTTTTTTGCAACTACCCAATTGTGCCATCATCGTCATACACAATACATAAGTGAATGAAGATGCCAGTATTCCAATAAAAATTTCTTTACAAAAAAAAGGCAGAGGGCTGGATTTGACTCATGGACCAGTTAATTTACTGACGTCTGGGTCAGAGTGTGAGTTAACTGCCCCCCTAATGTCCTTGCATCTCTGACTGCCCTCTGAGCTTCTCCCCTCAATGATTATTCTCTCCCAAGTTCGAAGTCACCCTTCTCCAAAACTGTCCCTCCAGCCTGCCCTTCCAAAAGTCATCATCATCTTCTTCTTTCAACTTGTCTGAATGCAGGACTGTCTCTGTCTGCCCGGCTGCTGAGATGCCTTCTTCACAGCTTTGTTTTGTTTATCTTAGTAACTACCCTTCTTTAATCCCCCTGAAGGATTGGTGAGTTGGAATTTGCCTTGTCTTCTTCCCTCAGAGCCTTTGATCTGATGCTCATAAGCATTTGCTGACAGCCAGACAGAAAAGGTGGAGCCCAGATCCCAGGCCCGAGGGCCCAGAGAGTAATGAATGAAGGCTGCATTTATTTGTATTTCTCATTGGCAAGCCCATTTCCAGATCAGCTGCATGTCACTGCAAGCTGAGAGCTAGAGCAGGAGGTAACCCTACTTTTTTTCTCTCAGGCCTTGGTGCCCAGGACCCCTGTTTCCACCGAGGCAGGAGCATGCCTTAACTTTACCAGCCTTGAAAGAAGCTGATGTCTGGGCCAAGTTCTGCCCCTTATCACAGCCCCCCCCCCCCCCCCCGTTTTGCCACTCAGATTATGCATTGCACAAGTTTGAGAATACCATTCAAACAGTGTTTGGTGCAAATGGAACTCTCTGGGTTGTACAAATCCCTTTGCTTTTCAAGCTTTTTTATATAGTCATACACCCTTCTCTTCTTACGAAGTCTTACATAGAAGGCCAGTCAATAAAAGAGATATAAGTAGAACTGCTCTCATTGAAGCTGAAATGTGGGTTTTGAGTTCCATCCACCTAGTTTCCCTCTTGCCCTCGGCAGTCATCTGTTGAAATGCTGCCTGAGATCCACAGAATTCCCCAGAAGGATTTCAGAACCTCTAGACTAGATCATGAATGTTATTCTAGCTATTCAGGTTTCTATAATCTCCCTCTCTGATTGAGTCACAAGTACTTCCCTAGCACTATGCTAAACACTGAAGCAGGGGTTGGGGAGTGGGAAGCAGGAGTGGGAGACATGGTCCCATCTCCAAGAGTAGATTATATCACCGGAGAGGTCAGCAGAAAATGGGATGAGAAAAGAGCTTAACAAGATTAGGTCTTATAAACAGAAATACTTAATCAGAGAAGAATGGCTAGAGCAAGGAGAGAAAAGACTTCCTGAAGAGGGTGACGATGGAATGGAGCACTGATGGGTGGAGAACCTTTGAAGAGGCAGAGGAGAAGAATAAGACAGGTGAGCAAAGACAGAAGTGGGAAATGCTGGTGGTATGGATCAAGAGAGATAGCACAAAATGGAGCATGGATAATTAGATCTCAGCATGCACATGAAGAAGGCAGAAAAAGAAGTTTGAACAAGGGACAGATGAACTCAGACAGAAAGGGGAATTCATGAATGATTTTCCAGATAGGTCCACCTCCTTCTGTCTCATTTACCACTTATAACTGTTTTAGTGAGTATTATAACCCCATTTTACAGAATTAATCCTCACAGACCTTGGGGTATGAGGAGACCTTCCCAAGGTAGCTTACTATTATCAAGCAGAATTGGGATTTTTTTTTTTTTAAGATTTTATTTATTTATTTGTCAGAGAGAGAGCGAGCAAGAGCGAGCACAGGCAGACAGAGTGGAAGGCAGAGTCAGAGGGAGAAGCAGGCTCCCTGCGGAGCAAGGAGCCCGATGTGGGACTCGATCCCAGGACGCTGGTATCATGACCTGAGCCGAAGGCAGCTGCTTAACCAACTGAGCCACCCAGGCGTCCCAGAATTGGGATTTAAATGGAAATTGACTTTAGCTGGTGTTTCCCCCATCACATGAAACTTCATGGAAAATATAGGACTGGGGCAAGTTTTCAAAAGAAGGGTAGAATTTGTTTAAATTGACAGTAGATAGGAATTTCTTGTTGAGAAAATATCTTTGATTTGTTACATCTTGCGGGGTCCTTGAAGAGTCCTCTTATCTAACCAGTCAACTTTAAATATGGAAAATGTGAGGCCCAGAGAAAGTAAGGGACTGCTTAATAGGAAGAATAAAAAAGGACACGATTCTGACATCTGAGTCATCAGGCCAGTGCTCTTTCCAAGACATCATGAGTAAACCACTCTATCATCTTTTTTCTTTTCCATGGGATACTACCTCCTTGGCACATTGGACCCTATGGGTTCAAGAGTCTGCCCTTTTGAACAATGTTGAATTCTCTCTCTCTCTCTCTCTAGAGACCACAGAGCTGGGCAGCAAGAAGGAACTCAAGTCCATGCCCTTCATCACCTACCTCTCAGGGCTGCTGACCGCCCAAATGCTGTCGGATGACCAGCTTATCTCAGGTGTGGAGATCCGCTGTGAGGAGAAAGGCCGTTGTCCATCTACCTGCCACCTTTGCCGCCGACCAGGCAAGGAGCAGCTGAGCCCCACACCAGTGCTGCTGGAAATCAACCGTGTGGTACCACTTTATACCCTGATCCAAGACAATGGTACCAAGGAGGTGAGTTCCCCTGATACAGCCACTAATTCACATCTAAGTACCAGTCTTCCTCCCTCTTGCCCTTGTGGGCCCTTTGTCCATTGGGATTGTCTTTCATCACCGTCATGGTGATGGCTGACATTTATTGATCCCTTACCATATTTTAAGTACATATATAGCTGTTATAACCAATAAATCCTCTAATCTCAATGGCTTAATATAATAGAAGTTATTTCTTGAAGTTATTTCTTATTATTTCTTGAAGTTATTACTCTGAGAAGGGGTTCAAGACCCATATTATTCTATCCTGTGCCCTCATCAACCTGATGCTTCCACAGTTGCTGTGGAAGAAGAAAGTACATGGGAGATCGTATGTGAGAAGTTTACATGCACCAAGCCTGAAAGTGACAAATATCATTTCAGCTCCTTTCCACTGGGTCGAACTCATTCATTGGGCACACCTGTCTACAAACAAAAACAGGGAAATATATTTTATCTGATGGTCTGGGGAAGAAGATACATGGGTTTGTTAAAAACCTAAAGGTCTCTGCCTCAATATTATACTTGGATTATCTCATTTAATCTTCCATCCAGATCTGATTTATGTATAAATATTGGTTTAACATATATGAAATTGCCAGCATTTGATCATTTTCTTATTTATAAAAAATGATAATTCCAGGGACCCCTGGGCGGTGCAATTGTTTAACTGTTCAACTCTTGGTCTTGGCTCAGGTCATAATCTTGGGGTCACGAGATGGAGCCCCGTGTTAGGCTCTGAGCTCAGCAAGGAGTCTGCTAAACTCTCTCTCTGCTCCTCCCTGTGCACATGCTTGCTTGCTCTCTCTCGCTCTCTCTCTCAAATAAATACTTTTTTAAAAAATGGTAATTCCATATGGTTCATCCTAATGTCATGTCCACTTTACAAGTGAGGAAACCTTGAGGATGTTTACTGATTTGCTCAAAGTTGGTCTGCTTCAGAGCCTAGGTGCTTAATTGTGAAATTATATCTCCTCTTTTTCCTCTTCCTGCATGCTTCATATCCCATGGCAGCATGTCTGGGCTTGAAGAGACCATATAAATGATTTGTTCACTGGTTTGCAAAATTGTATTCATGGAACACTTTTTCTAAATGCAGTCTTTCAGGAATCCCAATCCATAAAGCCAAGAATAGTGATGCCACCCCTTCAGTTAGGGAGAGGAAGGTGGATAAAGCTTCTCCACTTTGTCCCCAGTCTTCCCTCTGCAGCAAATCTCTCATAGCCCTTGGCCCAAAGAAGATGGTCTGGTAGATCCCTGACCAATACCATCAGGCTGCTATGGATTATGCCTTCCTACCATAGTGTTCTGAGTGCTAGAAGGTGGTAAATGGTCAGGTAGGGCTTCCTAGAGGAGAGAGGGGGATGAGAGTAAGGACCTGGGGAGAGTGTCAGGTAGATGACCAGAAGCAGAAGAGAACATGATCTGTACAAAGCCTGGAAGGCATTCCATGACTAAGATGAAGAGATAGAAGGAAAGCAGGGATGAGGCCAGAGAGGTCAGAAGGAACCTGCTCATATGGGTTATTGTAAACTACCTCATTGAATGTGGATCCCATTTGAAGGGGAGTGAGATGCTTAGGATATGCAGGACAGATTCGATAGGGATAGATTCATGCAGCAGAAGGAGCCCTCTGGAAATAGCCCAGATGACTGTCAGTAGGAGAGCAGTTAAATAAGTGCACAGTGGAATATACATGCAGTGGAATAATCTACAAGAGACAAAAACAAATGAACTACAGTATCATTAAATATGAGATGAATGAACATAATATTAAATGAAGAATGTAAATCCCGAAGATACATTTTATATAGTGTGATACCATTTCCCCTGCTTTTTGTTTGTTTGTTTGTTTGTTTTAGTATATATAACTGATTATTAGGTACTATTAGAATATGACTTACAGGAGTGTCTGAGTGGCTCAATCCATTAAGCACCTGTCTTTTTTTTAATTTTTAATTTTTTATAAACATATAATATATTTTTATACCCAGGGGTACAGGTCTGTGAATCGTCAGGTTTACACACTTCACAGCACTCACCAAAGCACATACCCTCCCCAATGTCCATAATCCCACCCCCTTCTCCCAACCCCCCTCCCCCCAGCAACCCTCAGTTTGTTTTGTGAGATTAAGAGTCACTTATGGTTTGTCTCCCTCCCAACCATTTCCCCTGTTTTAAATTAAAACAGATGCGTGCCAAATAAACTACATTTTTTGAATGAATACAGGTGCTATAAACTATTTAAAAAAGGAATCAAGGAAATGGTCAACATAGGATTCAGGATAATGACAGTCTTGAGTTGGGGAGGCAGGACAATGGCACGAGGGAGCCCTCATCACATGGAGGTATCATGTTCCTACCCGGCATTTTGGGTGGTGGATTTGTGGGAGGTTTTTTTTTTTTTTTTTGAAGTATTAAAATTAGCTAGTTAATGAACACAAAGTAGATGAATATATAAAGCCTAACCATGCATGGTGCTATAATGACCTTGAGTCACGAGCTAAGCCTCATGGATGATCTAATCCGATGCGTCAGAGGTCTCCACGCTAACTAAAACAAAAAGTCAAATATGAATAAATCTCCCCGCTCTGGCTTCAGGGTGAGAGTTGACTGTGAAGATGCAAGTGTGGAAAGAGGGAGACCTGTGAGGAGGCTGTTGAAACTTCCAATGAATACCAAAGATTGTCTGACCAGTGTTCTGTTAGTGTGGATGAGCAAAGCCTCTTGGTTAGCTGCATGGGGCCGAGCTCTCCAGGACTCGGTGGGGGAAGTTAATGAAAATCCTCATTTACTGCTTCAAAATCTTGGCCTAGTGCTGCCCTTCTGGGCCACACTCCTCTCATCTGTAATATGGCACCAGCCTAGCTAAGTCACAGGACTTTTGTGATGTGTTCTTGGCCCATGTGGTAGCAAGAGGAGTGGCGGTTCTCGTCCTCCTTGTGTAGGAGTCAGATTCCCCCATGTCTGGATTCCATGCCAGCTTCCTCGGCATGATCAAAACATCCATTTCTACGGAAATCCAGGGAGATGTTTTCAAGGCCACTTGGTGGGATGTTATCAGAAAAGCCCCAGTGTGAATGCAGTCACTAGATGTCACTGTTCTCCTTACGGGAGATTTGGAATTCTTAGAGCACTAGTCATTCATTCATTCATTCATTCAGTATTTGTAAGAACTTACTATATGCCCGCTACTATGTCATGCCCTGAGAAGTGAAGTGGATGATGAGTAGACTTGGTCTTTATCTTCATAGAGTTTACAGACTTGTGGACCAGACAGGTATTAGTGAAACAATCACACAAATCAAGACAGACTGTGAAGTACCAAGAGAAGGCCAGGTCAGTGGGTTGAAAAGCGTGTGTTAGGAGGTCTTGTGGAGTTAGGGTTGGTTTCTCTGAGGAAGTGTCATTTAAACTGAGTTTTGAGGGGTCAGTTATGTAACTGAGTTACATAAATTAAAGTAGAGGACTAGATTTGGCGGGGGTCACGGGAGAGGGGGAGGAGCCAGAGCACAAGTAAGGTTGAAGACCCAACTCCTGCGAAGGCCTGAAGAGTGAGCAGGCATGGCCCATTTCCCTGAAAAACTGAGATCCCATGGGGGCAGGGGCCAGACTAAAGGGCAGCTCCATGAGCAGTACTGAGGACCAAGAGGCAGGACCCGGCGAGGCAGAGCTGCAGAGGCTATGGAGGTGAGGAGTTTGGCCCCAGCAGTGGGAAGCCAGAGAAGAGTTTGGGCAGGTAGACAGGCAGGAGTGCCATCTTCTCGGCTACAGGCTGTCCTCCTCTGGGTCATCCCCACTCAGAAACGTTAGAGCTGGCTGATGAGCTGGCTTCCTTGAGGCTCCAGCTTCTACTCCCTGGCTCCAGATCCCAATGGTAGGTCCTTTTAAAGGTGCATGACAGCCTAGGGGCTGTGCTACATTAGGCCTTTCCAGTAGAGCAAGGCTAAGGTAGGAGTGGGTGGGACAGGCCAACTGTAGGTGTGGAAATTATGTGGAGGAGGGCAATATGGCCGCTGAGTGAGGCTGGTGTGATGAGAAGGCGGCCACTGTCCCTGGGATCATTGTTTTCTGCCTCCTCCCCAGACCCCATCACTCCTTCTCCCATGGCTCCGCCATCTCTTCTCATTTTTCTGAAGCCAGGGGTGGACACAAACACAAAAGTGGATGTGGATAAAAACACAAAAGAATCTTGGCCTGGGCTCTGACACTGAGACACAAGGCTGGGGCAAGTCTTTGTTTCCTGTGTGGGTTTTTCTTTTCCTATCTGAGAAGGCAGAGAGGCTGAGTGAGTTACTTTCTGAGTTTCCTGCAAGAGACTTTCTCTAAGTGGAAGCAGGCCGCTCAGGCTTTGTGCTCTACTTAGAATCCTGCTTCAGTCTCCTGTTCCCTGTGTGATGCTGAGTGATTTCTCCAAACCTCAGTTCCCACATCTGTGAAATGAGGTCCTTATGGAGATAAAATGAGTTCATAAATGCATAGTACCTGGCACATAGCATCTGATGGACAAACATTTTCTGTGACAATGATAAAAACGATGTTTATCTAAACTTGACCCTTCTTGGGGCACCTGGGCGGCTCAGTGGGTTAAAGCCTCTGCCTTCAGCTCAGGTCATAATCTCAGGGTCCTGGGGTCAAGCCCCGCATTGGGCTTTCTGCTCGCAGGAGCCTGCTTCTGCCCCCCCCCCCCCCGCCCCGCCTGCCTCTCTGTCCACTTCTGGTCTCTGTCTGTCAAATAAATAAATAAAATCTTTAAAAAATAATAAATAATAAAATAAACTTGACCCTTCTTTTTTAAATGAGTCCTTTGGTATGTCCTCTTCTAAGTAGTACTTAATAACTTTACAGATGCCCTGTGCTAGGGACATGACATTTTAGAGTAAGAGCTGTGTTTTTGCATGGGAAAGGTCACTGGTTAACCCAAAAGTGCAGATCATGAATGGAGGGATTATAAGAAAATTTTATTACTTTATAAACATTGCTGGAGTTCATATTCTGTTGTAAGGGATACCACAGGTGGAGTTACAAATGTGTAAAAGGATTTTCTTCTCCTACAGACCTCCTGATGCAGAATGGAACCATTTTTCTATGTAAAAATTCCTGACTCTTTGGGTTATTTGAGGTGCTCATTCAACTTGAGTCCCATTTTACGGCATGGTTAGGGAGTGTTGGTGAGGGGTGTGACTTGCATGAGGTCTATGAGGCAGTTCTGGCCTCTGATTCTGGACCAGGGTTAGAATGTGCTCTGGCTAGCCCTGGGGGCCATGAGACACTAGATCCTTTAACAGTTGGGATCTCCTTGGGTCCATCTCCATAAATGCATGCAAGACATGATGCCTTGTACCAGTCAGAAAGGAGCACTTCATTACATGTCATGCTGTGATTTAAAGAACAAGGAAAGCAGGAAAAAATTCTTTGTGATGGACAGTTTGATTAATACATAAACCTCCTCCTCCACCTGTTAAATGACCCCACATAGCCCAAAGCTATAGTGCAGCTAGTGCTTAATGTAGAAGACTTTGTGTGGCTATTAACTTAGCCTTTGGGTGAGGGAGAAGAAGAGGCTCCGGTAGGGGAGACAGGATGGTGTCAAGGTGAAGAGCCAGACAGAGCTGGATTGGAAATTCATCTCTGCCATTGACTACTGGGTGACCTTACTTTTACTTATTTGTAGAGTACGCATATAAATCTCTATCCATGTTGGGGTTGGGAATTCTCTTAGGAAGAACTAGAGGATTGGGACACCTGGAATCTGAACTAGGTTCTGTCCTTGACTCTTATATGACATTGGACACAAATGCATTGTGTTTTGGTCTTTGTTTCTTTATCTGTATAATGAGAATTCTGGTTTCACTTTATCCCCTTACTATCTCTTGGTGCTGTGATAGGGTCAGACCTAACTTTTACCCTGAAAATAAGGGAAAGGAGGTTAGAAGAATCATCCTGTGACCTACAATTTATTTCCCATCCAGAGACAGTAACAGTTTTATCCTTAAATTAATATTAGGAAGAGGAAGGTGTACTAGGGCAGTGACAACATTTATGAGTAAAAGGGGATATTAAAATCATATCCTATTTATTTTTCAGACCAGCTTTTTTATTTTGCAAATAGTAGAAATAAGACCTAAACATGAGGAATGGTTTGCCCTTAGTCACAAAGCCAGTTCTGAATTTGAAGTAGTTAGGCACAGTTTTTGTCCTCAGCAGTGTCTTTCATCTCTCTTGAGAGTTAGTTTCCTCATCTGTAAAATGGGTAGTCATAACTTTCCCCACAGGGCTCTCACACAGAAAGATTAAGACACCCAGACACCCTTTGCTGGTAACTTGAGCACTGTGAAATACTCTACAGATGGATTCATTCCTAGTGCTCGGATCTCCTGACTTCCAATCATGTGAGTTTTGTTTTGTTTTGTTTTTTCTTTTTCTTTTCATGCTGCTCTAGGAAGAGCCATGTATAATTTTGGTCTTGTTGTGGTTGTCTGACCTTCCAACAGATCCTCTCTCTCTGCCAGAAGGACTTGTTTGCTCTATTTACACTTCTTGGCTCTCACTGAGAAGAGAATTCCAAATGACTGCTCTTTGAAAAGAAATTAACAACCAAGATCACCCCTCCCCCCACCATGATTACCACCGCCACCGTCACCTCCACCATTATCACAAGCGCTGTCACCATTACTGTAGCACCATTGCCACCATCTCCTGGCCTTGGGTGCTTGGTGTGTGCCAGATTCTGTGCTAGGAGACAGGATAGAGAAGGGGAATAAGACACAGATTGTGCCTTCAAGGAGCTCATAGTCTAGTGGATGAAGCAGAAGAGCCACATAAGTAACTATAATTACTTGCATATGTTACATCCATGCATGACTTATTTTCAAATAATACAATTGACATTCCAACAGTGTTAGGAAAGTGGGAGAAAGAAACTCAGAGAGAGTCTGGAAAAGATTCTTGGGGCAGGCAAGGTGGATATGGGCCGATCATGGAACAGCTTGAGGCAAGTCTGTTGATAAGGAGAATAATACCATCTATGAGATGAGATGCGTATCACAGGCCAAACACTGCGCCGAGGGCTTTATATGCTTTATCCCATTTAATCATCCAACACCTTATGAGGAAAGTACTATTATGATCTCTATTTAATAGACAAGGACACTGAGACTCAGAGAATCTTGAACCCAGTTCTATGAAGTTCCAAAGCTAGCCCGGGTCAGAGTTGGAAAGCTGTGACCCAGGGGTGAAATCCAGCATGCCACCTGTTTTTATAAATAACATTTATGAAATGTAGCTATGCATTTGCATATCATCTGTGGCTGTTTTTCTGCAACAACAGCAGGGTACAGTAAGAGCCACAGAACAGAGTATGGCACACAAAGCCAAAAATATTTACTTTTGGTACTTTACAAGAAAGTTTGACAAACCTTGGTCTAGACCAAAGAATATTGGAAAGGAAGGGGAAAGAAAGTTATGTCAAATACTATATGCCAAACATATAGAACAGAAGATCAAAACTCAACAGTTCCTGAATGCTAACTCTGTGCCTGGCATTTTTAAGGGCTGTGTGTGTATTAATATGCACTCTCTCTGTATCAGTAATATTTCACTCTATCCTCCTAACACATTTGAGTATGTATTTTAATGCCCATTTTACAAATTAGAAAGCAAAACCTGAGGCTTTACAGAGATAAGTAATTTATCTGAGATCACCTAGCTAGTGACTTGTGCGGTCAAAATTCAAGCTTGGAATGACTGTCCCTAATGATTATGTGCATGTTTTTGTTGTTAAGAGAGAGAGTGTGTGTGCAAGTGGGGGTGGGGGAGCAGAGAGGGAAAGAGAATCTCAAGCAGGGTCCACGTTCAGTGCTGAGCCTGACTCAGGGCTCAATATCATGACCCAGAGATCATGACCTGAGCTGAAATTGAGAGTGGGACACTTAACTGACTGAACCTCCCAGGTGCCTCTAAAGCTTATGTGTTTCATCAGTTACTCTGTAGCACAAAGTCTGAGAAATTGGGAAGAGATCAAATTGGAAAAAATGATGTGCAGGGGGCGGAGCTGTGGGCAGCTTTGAATGCTGCATCAAGGGAGTTGGGAACCATATAAACAATGGGGAGTCCACCTTCAAGATATGGATCAAAGGAAAGACATCACTAAATGTGACTTGGAAGGGCACCGGCTGACTCAGTCAGTGGAGCAGGCAACTCTTGATCTCAACTCAGAGACCCGTGTTGGGTGTAGAGATTACTAAATCTTAAAAAATAAAAATAAATGTGACTTTAGGTGATTGACTGCAACAACCATTGAAGGGTGAGTATCAGCGACTAGAGCTATGTGGAACTAGAGGGTATTATACTAAGCTAAATGCATCAATCAGAGAAACACAATTATCATATGATCTCACTGATATGTGGAATTTGAGAAACAAGGCAGAGGATCATAGGGGAAAAAAGGAGAACATGAAATAAGATGAAACCAGAGAGGGAGACAAACCAGAAGAGACTCATAATCTCAGGAAACAAACTGAGGATTGCTAGAGTGGAGGGGGAGGGCGGAATGGGGGGCTGGGTGATGGACCTTGGGGAGGGTATGTGCTACAGTGAGCGTTGTGAATTGTGAAAAACTGTGGAATCACGGACCTGTACCCTTAAAAGAAATAATACATTGTATGTTAATAATAATTAAAAAAAATAACCAAGGGTATTAATTTGGGGACTGCAGGTCTCTGATATTGAAGGGTCTTTGGATCTCTTCTCAGAAAATTATGCCAAATTATATATTTTCAAATTCTTTTTCCCAGCAAAAAAGATCCATGGCATCCACACACTTCCTAAATGTTCTAGACCCAAACATGGTAGAAGACTTATATAAGATGACCAGTTAGGGTTCCCACTACAGAAGTTTATCTATGAGATGGCTGGGAGTGTGGGGACTCAATTCAAATAATTTTAGCAAATATTTATGAGGGTCTCCTCTAGGTCAGGCACTATTCTGGGCATTTGAGATACATTAGAGAACAGAACAGGCATATATTTCCACCACCTGGAGACTTAATTTCTATGGGGGCATGGTTGGGAGACAAAAAGCAATCAGAATAGTAAATAATATTGTATATTAGAAGCTGAAGAGAAAAAAGAAAAAAGGCAAAGCAGAACAAGTGAGATCAAGATACCTAGTGGGATGTGGGGACTTGGGTTTCAGAGGATCGCCAAGTCCCTCAGGATGGAGATGGAGGAGGCATTTGTTAAAAAGTCAGGTTCCTGGCTTCATCCTACGATTATTTTTCTCTGGTGGGGTGAGGCTGGGAATCTTCATTTTCACAAGCTTCCTAGGTGATTCTGAAACACTCTGAGCTTGAGAACCACTCACTAAAACCATGGTTCATATATCCCTTTCATTCTGAAGTTCCTTCAGGGAATTCCTTGTTTAGGGATTAGGAAAGTCAAGTACTTTTAATCTGGCCTAAATCTCTGCTATTGTGGGGCCACTTCCTCTCCATCTCTGTGCATTCTGAGGAGGTGTCCTGGCCAGAAACCAGACTGTCAGGCAGTCCTTGGCAAGAGGGAAGATCAAAGAAAAGAGGGAGAAATAATCCATGTCTTACTCAACACGCTCATGGTCAATTACAAAAGAGGAACTTAATGCTTGGCTTGCCTACTTGCAAAGCTGGAAAACGTAGCTCTTTCATGCGACCAGAAGACTACCAGCTTCAATAAGACATCAGAGACATACAGACTTAGCAAATGCAAACATTTTTGCATGTCAGAGCACAGGGCGTCCTCTCCCTACCCGTGCCCTATAGGACATTGAATTCAGTTAGCAAATGTGATAAAAAAGGGAATGGTATAATGTCTTTCCCTTGTACTTTTCATAACTATCATTTACTGAGCACTTCAGTTGTGCCAGGAACTCAGCTCAAGCCCTTTATTTACTTAGCTCATTGAACCCTTTCATGAACCCCATATGGTGGGTATTATTACTGTCTTTATTTCCCCATTGTGTAAACTGAGGCATGGAGAAGTTAGACTACTTGCCCCTAGTTCCTAGAAATAGGAACTGGTAGAACCATGGTTTGACCTGTGCACCTGAGCTTTTTTCTCATTTTGCTATACTCTCTATTAGCTACTTCCCTTCAGCTTTTTAAATGATCATAAACAGAAGTCTAATGTATATTGAAGACACTGTCACTACGTATTACCTTCTCCAGCTACGGTGTCTTCATTTCTTTATCTAATTTCCAAAATTTTTGAAAAAATTGGCTACTTCTACTGTCTATACTGATTCACTTGCATTCATTCCAGGGTTGAATCCCTTCATGTGATGGAAGTAGAATGGCTTCTCATTTATAAGTCTTGCAGACACTACAGTTGCCATAAAAGACTGTCTTTTTTGATAGTGTTTTCTATCTCAGTTTTTGTAATTCTGAAACCAGTGAGATATACCTGATACTTTTTTCCTTCCTGCACTCATCCTCCCAAAACTACCACCCATTATCAAATCCTATAGATTTTTTTTTTCTTAAGAACTTCTCAAATAACTTCATTTTTACCCAGTTTGGTTCAGGTTTTGCCTGGACTATTGTAATTGCCTCCCTACGGGCTAATAATGATCCCTGCTCTTTCTAGTTAATTTTCTTCCTTGTAGCCAGAGTGAAATTTTCAAAAACTAAAACATACTTTTATCACTTTTCTCATTCAAACACTTAACTGCCTTCCAGTTCTTTAGGATCAAGACAGAGGTGCTTACTGTGGCCTGCATGGAGCTCCTTAGACTGGCCCTTCCAACTTCTTAAAACTCATCTTACCTCTACCCTCCTTGCTTTCTGTTCTCTAGTCACTGGCAATCTTCCAGTTTCTGGAAAGGCTATACTTTGTCATGCCAAAAAGTCTTTGCAAATGCTATTCCCTCTAATTGGCATGCATGTCACCCATCCCCCTCCTTTTCTGAGTTAACTGCTACTCCTATACCAGAATGCCACGGAAGCTTCCAGGTTTGATAAGCTCCCCATTTATTTATGTACTTTGAGTCCTTTTTTATCTTTCTTCCATAGTGGTTATCAACGTTTCTAACTATTATTATTATTTATTATTATTTTTTTAGAGAGAGTGAACACTTGCGAATGGGGTAGGGGTTGAGGGAGAAACAAAGAGAGAAGCGGAGAGAGAGAATTTTAAGCAGGTTCCATGCACGCGCACTCGGGCTCCGTCTCCCAACCCTGAGACCAGGACCTGAGCCAAAAATGAGAGTCAGACACCTCACCGACTGAGCCACCAGGAGCCCCTCAGTTTCTAATTATACTTTTATGTTTTGTAATTCATTAATGCCTGGGTCTCCTCCTCCTTCATATTTTGTTATTTTATTTTATGATGACAGATTGCCAGTGAGGGAGGAAGAGCAGGTGAACTCAGAGATGAAGGCATTTAGACAAGCATGTAGTGCAACCATAGTCTACTTCTTGATTCCTTTCTGCTTCGCTTTGCTAAGGTAGTGGACTCTGTGTTTGAGCATTCCCAGTAACAGCTTGCTTTGTGACCCCAGGCATCCTTTTCCCTCACTTCTAGAATATCCTTCTTGATATTGAGTCAAATGGTTGTCCTCTACCTTGCGGGGGTGAACTCCATGAGACCAGGGTCTGGGGAAACTTTTGCTCAGCATTGCACCAACATCTTCTGATATCGTGCCTGACTCATAGTAGAAATTCAGTAAGTTCTCAATGAGAATAGATGAATGAATGAGTGAAAAGTGAATGAGTTACCAATTTACTTTCATATACACTGGCCCCCTTAATCCTCTCAGGAGGCCTATGATGGTAGCAGTGTTTATTTCCACTTTACAGATAAGGAAACTGAGGCTCATAAAGGACAGGTACCCCCTGAAGCCTCAAAGGGCTAACACATATCAGAACCAGGACTGGAATCTCTTTCTAGTTCACCCACAGCCACTCATCCATCACATGATCATGTAGAGACTGCCCCAGCCAGGGCGGTGCTGGGCTTCCAGGAACAGAACAAGCTGTAGGCCCCATCCCTTCTGGAGCTTAGCCCTGTTCACTGGGGGCTCCTCTTGGGTCATTAGACAACTTCAGTCAGCAGTGATGCAAAGGACCCAGAAAGAATTCACAAACAGTTCTACTCTCTCCTCTGTTTCTCTCGAAGAACCAAAAAGTTGTTCCAGATGTGTCTCCCAATTCACCAGGCAGATGCAGCTGAAAGCAGTGTTGAGTTTGTACGGTTACAGAGTCCGTCTCTGCAGTGCCTTCTCCGGTCAACAGACTGATGTTATCCCTAGTGTTTCTGAGTAAAAGGGTTCCAGTCTATAATCTCAGGTCCAGGGAGCAAGAGAAAACCTTGAAGAATAGGGCTTTTCCTGGGACCACATGTTTCTTTCCTTGTTCAGCTTCATCTCCACATATTCTCATTTTGGAAGACACTGTTAAATTCCCTGGGTCTTCTGCTACCCAGCCCAAAACAATTCAGTTTAGAAAACTATAATGCATACAAGAACAGAGAAACTAGTGAAATGAACTTCCCATATACCTCTCACCTTCCAGCTGCAACAGTGATCAACTCACACAAAACATGTCACCTTCTGTCTCGTCTCAGATATTGTTATTTTATGTGTAAATGTTCAAGTCGACATTTCCAAAAGATAAGGGCTGAAAAAAAATAGCGTCAATACCATTACCATTACCATGCTCTCCAAATTAACAGCTCCTCGATACCATCAAATATCTAATCATTGTTCATATTTACTGAATTATTTTTAAGTTTGTTCTAGTTTGTTCAAAGTGGGATCTAAATAAGATACAAACACTGTCATTGGTTGATAAGGAAGTTTCTTTTAACGTATACGTTCCTTCCTTTATATCTTTCTCTTTTTATTCCTTGTGTTATTTTATTAAGGAAACTCATCATTTGTCCAGCGGAGATCCCCGCAGCCTAGATTTTGCTCATTAAATCCCTATGGTATCATCTAACATGTTCTTCTGCTCCTGTATTTCTTGTAACTTGGTAGTTAGGTCTAGAAGGTTGACTAGGTTTGATCTTTTGGCGGTCTCCCACAGCCAGTATTGATATACCCATAGACCTATGTGATCTAATAGAATAACTTGAACTTTCTAATCTAGTAGTTAAAAGTTTGCTTTTGATGCTGGTCAAATCTGTCATCAAGTCTTGGCTGCTCTTTGTTTCCTATGTGACTTTTGGCAAGGAATTCTGAACCTTAGCTCCCTCGGATGTGAGGTGGGGTTAATAATAATAATAATACCTAATTTCTGAGGTTATTATATTAAATGAGATGGGCATCTAACATACTTAGCCTTCTGCCTGGTACATGGTAAGTGCTGAATATAGACAAGTTCTTACTTGTCTTCTCCTCCTGTCCTGTTCTTTCTCTTCCTTTCCTTTCTCCTTCTCCACATTCCATTATTTTATTTTATGATCAAAATAATGCTTATAAGAAGGAAAGAGCAGGTGGGCTCAGAAGTGGAAGGGATTATCCAGGCATCTAGTCCTATCCTAGTCAATTAATTCTTTGCTACCAGACCCTACAAGAGTCTGTATTTGAATATTCCAAGTAAAGCCTGCCCAATAACCCTTAAGCAGCTTGTTCACTTGCTACTAGAATGTTTTGTTTATTGAGTAAAAATACTTTCCTAAATATTTCCTATTCTTGTCTCTAGTTCCATTCATCAAAACTATACTGAAATAGACTTACCCACTGACTTACTGAACAGAGCATATACTTAAGAATCAAAGAGATGAGGGTTCTAATAGCTTTGGTACAAAATTCCTTTGTGTTTTTGTCACATTACTGAAGTTTTTAGGATTCTGTTTTCTCACCAGTAAAATGGGCTTCACAATGTTTACTTTATAGAATTGTTTCTAAGGTAGCTAAAATAACAAATTATTAAGGAAAAATAATCTATTGCTACTTAGTAGCAATGTTTAGCACACAGAAGTAGATCAGTAAAAATCTGTCCTCTCTCCTGGTTCTAAGTGACAGTTTTCTGGGTATTTGGAGATGTTTTAGGTCTTAGTTCTGGTAAGCATCCTCTGTTCCTTCAATAACTTTCCATGAAATCAGTCTGTTCTTAAATCTGACTCAGCTTTACCCCAGCCATCTTGGTTATTAGCCTCTGAAA
The DNA here is from genome assembly GCF_011764305.1 of Mustela putorius furo. Lineage (NCBI taxonomy): Eukaryota > Metazoa > Chordata > Mammalia > Carnivora > Mustelidae > Mustela > Mustela putorius. The sequence goes on along the minus strand of NW_025422439.1, from coordinate 1,873,029 downwards.
GAACTCCGGTATGTCTATTGTCCTTCTTAATGATGTATGATTTATGAAGAAAGAAGTTAGAACACAAGAGGCTGCTTCAGTTGCCTACAGAATTAAGGATAAAATCCAGGTCTCTTGCTTCCAGACTTCTGGATTTGTCTTGGTCACAATAGCTTCTGTCTTTAGTGTCATGTATATAGTAAGCATACAAAGCATAACTTCTGAGTGGTGAAAGTACTGAGGTTCAGAAGGAGAAATCTCTTGTCAATGTCCCACAGCCAATAGTTCTGGAACCAGGATTTAAACATGTTTCTCAGGTTCTATAGCCTGCAGTTTCAATATGTAGGCTGTAGAGACTGCCTCATCATTGGCTCCTTTCTCTGCACTTTGACATAGGCCAGCCTATTGTGTCATCAAATAACCTTTCTTGGATTCTACAGTCTTTCCTGTCACTATCTTTTTCTTCACTTTTCTTGGGTGGTGAAACTTCTGCTCTGGTTCCAACTCTTAGTCACTTCTCAGCTTCTTGGAAGTTATTCCACTACCTAATTGAAGTTCTTGTCTCAGAACTCAACAAAGACCTCTTCGTCCTCCTCATCCTCCTCCAGTGAGATGTAATAGATGGATAACAGTATATTGTTCTAGGTGCACAACATAATGATTCAACATTTGTGCACATTGCAAAATAATCACCATGATAAGTCTAGTTAATAATGAACATCCATTATCACATAGTTATAATTTTTTTTGTGATGGAAACTTTTAAGATCTATTCTCTTAGTGTCTCTCAGGTATACAATTCAATATTCTTAACTGTAGTCACAAACCTATACATGACATTCTCATAACTTAAGTGTTTTATAACTGCACGCTTCTACTTTTTGACCTCTTTCATCCATTTTCCCCACCCCAGTCTCTTGCCTCTGAGCAGCCTCTTTTTATCTATGAGCTTTTTTTTTTTTCTTAAGATTCTGCATACAAGTGAGATCATATGGTATTTGTCTTTCTTTCCTTGACTTATTTCACTTAGCATAATGTGTTCAAGGTCTATCCGTGCTCGTCTGGCAAGATTTTATTTTTTATGGCTAAATGATATTCGTGTGTGTGTTTGTATATACACACACCCTACACTTTCTTTATGCATTCCCCCATCGTGGGCACTTAGGTTTTTTTCATATCTCGTTATTACAGATAATGTTGCAGTGAACATTGGGATGCACGTATCTATTTTGAGTTAGTGTTTTCACTTTCTTGGATAAATACCCAGAAGTGAAATTGCTGGCTCATGCAGTAGTTCTGTTTTTAGTTTTTCAGGGGAACTCTATACTGTTTTTTCCATAGGCACTGCACCAATTTACATTCCCATTAACAGTGCACAAGTGTTGCCTTTCCTTCCTATCCTCACCAACACTTGTTACTTCTTAACCTTTTTTGATAATAGCCATTCTGACAGCTATGGAGTGATTCAACAAAGACCTTGTTAACTCAATCCAAAACCCTGTTCTTAATTCTTTCTTAGAAGTATCAGTCTACTCTTAAATGAGCTTGGGCCTGACTCCTTCAAATTTAGTTTGCTCAGTCCAAATCTTTACCAGAAGTTATTATTTCCTTTCAATAATAGAGGGGATGCAAGGAAAAGGAAGCATGGTCGCTGCTTTGGGATTGAGGAGTACACATTAGTGAGGTTTTGCTCATCCCTCCCTATTGTTACTTTAATAGTTTTTTCTCAAATTTTCCGATATTTATTTTGAAGGAATCTGGAGAAACTATAGATATAGATATGTTCACGTAGTAGTTATATATTGGTGTGTGTATGTATGTATGTGTGTGTGTGTGTGTGTATATATGTTAATATGTGTTTTATATTCAGGTGGTATTATCTATATTCGGGGTAAACAGACATCAGTGAAATTTTGAAATTTTAGGCATTTTAGTGAAATGTCATTGAGAAGGTTCACATTTAGGAGTCAACTAGATCTAGATTGGATTTTCAGATTTTGTGCTTACCTATTGGATAGTATTGTACAAGTAGCTTATCCTACCTGAGTTCCAGTGTCCAGTCTATAAGAAGATTTGCTTCCTAGGATGGTTCTGGATACTACATAAGATGATAGATGCAAAGGAAAGAAGGTTCAAGAATGAGATAGACCTAGGCTTACATTCTTATTTTGTCACACACTATGGAGATATAAGTTAATTACTCTAAATCTCGATGATGATAATCTGGGGATGATGTAACTCATAGAATTATTGTTATCTTAGCTAATGTTATGTATATAAATCACTTTAGGAATGCCTAGTACGATTAAAAATTTGATCAATGCTAGTTCCAGCTTCTTTCCTCTTTCTACATCTTCAGCTTCCCCTTCCTTCTCTTTCTTTTCCTCCTTGTCTCTTCTGCTTCTGCTCTTGCCATTGATAAAACATTCAGCACAGAGTAGGTTTACAGTTAATAGTAATTGCCTTACCCTCCGACATCCTTGATTAAAAAACCAGACGTGTAGTTACTTCACAGAAACTAGGAAAGGCATACCTCCCCAAAAGCAAAGATAATCTTAATGTCTTTTTGGCAGTTCTAGTAATTTATTTTTCCCCATGGAAAAAATATTAAAAAGAATAAAAATTATTTTGAGGATAGATGTGCCTAGAGTAACTTTTGTCCAAAAGTAATTGTAAATAATAACTTTACTATGTTCATAATAGATAATAATAATTCACAAGGAAGTATGTTGCTTCCATGTAGAGAATATCCAAGTTTAGGGCTTTATCAACATTCATATGATTGTCAAATATGTGTGTGTGTGTGCGCGTGCGCACGTGTAGAGACATGTATAGCTCTGGCATCATTTTAGGTACTTCACAAATGATCCTTAAACATTCCTTACTGCTGTAGGCATTAATGTACCCCCACTTTATACTTGTGGAAATGCAACATGGAGTTGAAGTCACTTTGTCAGTTTGCTTAGGGATAACACTCAAATTTGAACCCAGGAGTTTGGTTCCAAAGACCATACTCTTAACCTCCATGTCCTGTTGTCCCTCCAGCATGTATAACATCATTTTATAGGTTAAGGGATCTAGACGTCAGAGTCCCAATATACCATGATGGAAATGTGACTACAGTGAATGGGATAGGTATCCCCCTTTTCATAACCCCCCCCCAGCTAAATTTCCAAGTCTCCCTTTCAAAGGCAAAGATGGGCTTAGTTTGAGTCTAGACTAAGCATGTCCCCTCTTGTCCTCTGACCTTTCTTTCCCTGCCCCCACCCACAGGCCCCAAAATGGAGGCCTCAGCAGCTGGGGCAACTACTTCCTTCAGATGCCTCCTAAGGGAAAATGGGCGTACTGGAAAAATGAGGTCACAGTGGCCACAGAAGGGAAACTTTGCAGTCCTTTTCTCACCATTAACTTAAGCTAACATTTAGTGACATAAACTCCACAATTTTGGACAAATCTTCCAATTGAAACCTTCCCACCCGCCTCTCATCTCCAGATGTTCTCACCACAGGGGAGAGGAGTTACTATCTGTTAAAGGACAGCAGGCCTTAGAAGACAGGTCTTGCCTGATGGGTGGAGCTGGGAGCCTTGGCTAAAAGCTTCCCTTAGGAAAAGTGTGAGTTCCATCCAGGTTTTCCCTTCTAAGACTAAGTGGGCCAGGAGCAAAGCCTTGTAGGAGACAGGCTGAGAGGCGGAGCCGTTCTCTGAAGAACTTGGATTTGTACAAGACTAAGAAGCCCTTGGCAGTTCAAGGTCACAAGGCAAGATGCCTTGGGAAGATGACTCATGATTAGATGGATGAGGCTACTGATATGGCTGTGTCTTCTCCCTGGAGTTATAACTGATGTTTCCTGTTGCTCATAATTGGTCTGCTATTCATCACTTTCACAACTGCTATCAGCTCAGTGACAGGCAGGACAAATGATCTGGAGATAGTTTAGAACAATGTAAGCGAATCTATTGCCCTGGTGACTGAGAAGGGCCTGCTAGGATAACACAGATTAGACATCTGAAGAGCTCCCAATCTTCTGTTTCTCAGAGTTCGCCACTCATCCACACTTTGTCATGCAATGAACATTTATGGAGTACCTACTCTCCGCCAGGTCTGGTGCAAGGATCTTCTGGTAAAATAAGGCAAGGAAAAGTTCAGTGGAGTGAATAGGCATACAGATCAATAATTCAGTAAAATATTGTATCTTACTAGCAGATATGTTGTCGAAGGTGCAATGATAGCCTTCAGTTCTGCGGGGGTGGGAAAGGTAATAAAAAACGAGTTTCCAGAGAAGATTGCAGTTGTGGTGGGTCTTAAAGTATGAGTATGACTTGACCAAACATAGGATGAAGGAAAAGCATTTTAGGCTGACATAAGTTTGCTGCTTGTCTGGTCCTTGTTGTAAGTGGTTTAGGGTAGCTGGCACATAGGACTGGGGCAGACTGCAGTGGTAGGACATGAGGCTAGAGGGATTGTTGGACATCTCGTGGGAAGGGCCCTGTATGCCTGTATACTTCTCTTGGTCAAGGCTCTTTTATTGGTAAGAAGCAGAAACCCACTGAAACATCCTAAGCAACAAATGGAGAAAATACTATAATGATATATTGATTTTTCATGTAACCCAAGAACAGAGAACAAACAGAGACTCCCAAGATCTAGGAAGCCACTCTCAGCAGTAACTCCAGAGCCTGCCATCTCTGATTTTCTCTCTTTCTTTAACTCTCTGCTCCTTACATGTTCTGGTCTCTGTGAATGTAGTTTAAGATGTCAAAACCCCATAGCCAAGTCTAGCTTTTTATCTCATACCCGTTCAAGCACTTACAGACGAACAGCCACTTGAATCTAATTATTAGGGGAAAAAATGGACCTAATTGGTCCAATTTAGGCCAAGTAATGAATTTTGGTCCCACCACCTTTGGCTAAAGCAACAGGATTATTTTGTTCAAATATGCCTGCCAAACTGTTTGCTGTATCCGATACCTGAAAGATATCTATTGAAATAAAATCCCATAGGTTTTTATTCTCAAACTGGAGTACCTTAACCCAGGGGGATATACTCTGATATGCCAAGATATATCCAAAGCCATAAGATAAGGAGATAGGAGATTCTTGAACTAATAATATATATAAGAATCACCTGGGAGTATATGAAATCAAATTCTGGATAAGCACTCCCAGGATTCTGTTTCAGTGTGGCCAAGTTTGGCCTGGGAATCTGAATTTCTGGTAAGAACTTCAGGTCATTACGAAAGGCAGAGGCCCAGAGATCAAACGTGACAAACATTTTTTGGGGGAAAATTTCATTGTTTCAATATTAAAACTGACTCAAGTGTATTGTAGAGTAGAATATGCAGCTTGCATAAATATTTAACAAAGATACTTCAAAGTAATTTTGCACTGGTCCCTTCTGGTATTTGCTATGTTTTGTGTGAAAAGCTGATAAAAACCCTTCCATATTTTACAGGAGGATATGGAGGGGTTTAAAAGTTGAGAGCTTTGGCTCTTAGATCTCCTGGACTGGTCTTAGAAGTAAAGTTAGCCTGTGATAAAAGCATGGAAAAGGTTAAAAACACAGAATTATCCTAAGGCCCTGGGCAGAAGAGGAATCTTCTAAGCTAAGGCCAAAAGGGACAAGATATACAACAAGATTAAGTTTCTTAACATTCATTATTTTATGATAGACCAATTGATTAATCAATTACAGCTCCGGCTCTGTGTCAGGTGCTAGGGATTAAATAACAAACAAAACAGACAGGAGGGCTCCAACCTCAATTTGTGCACAATCTATAAGGAAAGACAGATAAGCAATGAAACAGACAATAAAATTCCACACAGTAAAATAAGTTTTATGGTAGGGGGAGGTGGACGAAGATGCGTTACAAAGGAAGAGTTCTATCCCAGCTTTGGCTGGGGGGGGGGTGGTGGTCAAGGAGGTGGTTTCCAAACTGAGACTTGACAGATTAGGCACTGGGGGAAATTATGGGATGGGGGAAGAGTTCCAGGAGTGGAAATAGCATATAAATGGCTAAAGGTGAGATAGCACGGCTGGAGAATAGTGTCTAAAAATAGTGGTGGCAAGAGGTGATGCTGGAATGAGAAGCAGAGATGTGAAGGGCATGAAGACCTCCAAATGACTCCTAGCCACCTACGGGGATGTGGCCGAATCTGTGGCCAGGAGGCCAGCCATGGGGGGCTCAGGTCATCAGTGGTCCAGGGCTTAGTCTGCAAGCACCTGAGCTGCATGCCTGGGGAAGAGTTAGCAGGAGTTGGAGTAGCATCTGTGGGAGTTACAAAAACTTCTAGCACTCATAGTATTGCCAGAAGGTTAGAGCCTCTGCAATAAAAATATTCAACACCCTTATTTTATAGACAAGATAGCTAAGTCCCTGAGAGGAAGGCTGACTTGGCCAAAGTTGCAGTTACTGACAGAGCTGGGATGAGCTCTCTTTCCTGAGTAGCTCTTGGCAGAGAGCATTGTGTCCAGCCTAGAATCTAGAGGAGCATAATATGGAGAAGACTCTGCCAAGCACCAGATCCCCAGGTGCCATGTGGGGGGAAAATAATTTCCACGGACACAGATGTTTGGGAAATGCTGTATTTTTTGCATTTCTTAGGGTCTCCCATTAACCATTAGTATATGAATGGCTCTGGAAAGTTCTATGTAGAGTAATCTTTCTTTCTTTCTTTTTTTTAAATATAGTCTTTTCCAAATTATTTGACCATAAAGACCAAATACTCTCCAAATACTCTCCAAATACTCTCCACTGCTTTTTTTAAAAAACTTTAAAATCATTTAACATCCCATTGAATTCATATTCCTAGAAACACACTTTGGAGTGTTGTTTGGGTCAGTAAGGATTTAGGACTGAACAGAACAAGGTTAACCATTCACCCTGGCTTGTTCGGAGACTATGCCAGGCACCTCAAGCCCCACCTATCTTAAGCCTTTAGGAAAAATGGGGCAGAAAAGAGACATTCAGTCTTGGGAATCAGTCTGGTGTTTGAATCCTAACTCTGAATTATCCTAGGTTTGTGACGTTGTTCAAGTCCCTCAGTCCTACGTGACACAAACGTTTTTAAGTTTCAACCTTTTCAAAGATTTCATGGAGACAGCACAACGTAATATAGGGGCTTGTCTGAGGATTAAATTCCCTCATCGTGGTGATGCATTTAGGAATGGGAGGAGCTCGAGTTTGAATTTTGCTTTGGCGAATACTGACTTATGTCACAAAGGAAAGGAGCCCAAATTCCCTGTGGCCTCAGTCTCGTCCTCTGTATAAGGAGAGTGATAGGAGAACCCAAATCATGGCATTGCAGTACCGATAAAATGCTTCTCTGCCTGGCAAACAATGAGCTCTGTGTCTGGTGTATTGGTACCGCTCAAAAATGCTTCCTGTTATTTTTCATGCATTGAAGCCTTGAAACCTAGCGCTTCATCATCTAGATGAGATGGATGAGAACTGAAATATGTGGTGACCTGACAAGAAAAACAGCTCCTTTCTTGAGGATCATGTAACCTTATCATCTTGTCTCTGTACATTGTGAGAAACAGACAGCTGACAGTACCCCACACAGGAGCATCTCAGTGGGGTGTCTATTTATTTTTCTAATATTTTTTCATTAGCAGAAATAGTGTGGCACAAGGGGGGTTTGGCTGCCTTCAAATGTCTTCCCTTATCACCCAGATGAACAAGCTGTTCGGTTGGGCTCTCATCATTCAGGGGAGAAGGCTTGCAAAGAGAAGTTTACCCTGACAGGGGAAATTAGGTGTCATTTCTGTGATTTATGGAGCCATAGATTGAGCTGCACAATTTCTCATATAGGAAATGGGTCCTTCCCAGTTACTGTCCCTTCACTGTGTGGCCTTGTGCATAGAGCGATTTGACTTAGCAGGTGAAAATGATGCATGAGACAGGGGAAGTCAGGGGCCAAAGCTTGGGATTTAGAGTTAGAGACTCTGCTCTATTGTGTTCTATCTGGGGGACACTGGGCTGCCATCTTTTCTCTGACTCTACACTGGCTCATCTGTAAGGATCACTGCAGACAGTAAGAGCCACATACAGCAGGTACACGTTGTTGAGAGGCTTATGAGAGCTAACAGATGGATGCCCTAGCACCAGGCTAGAATTAGGATATGCTTAATAGGCGTCTCTACCTTTCATGCTACAATGCTTTTTCTTCAGAAGCCATTCATGGCATGCTCAAAGTCTGTGAGACCTCTTCTACAGAAAGCATGTTAGCTGGCAGGAGGTTTTAAATATAGGCTTCATTTTCTTTTGGTCAGTTTTAGGTTCCTAGCAAAATGGGGCATAAAGTACAAAGAGTTCCCATGCCCCCTCCTCCCCTCCAAAATGCAGAGTCTCCTCTGCTCTACAAGCTGAAGACATTCCAGGTGACAGGAAGGCCCAGAGAGAGTAAATAACTTACTGAGGTCACATAGCAAGTTATTCAGAAAAGTTAGGGTCCCTGGGATTCTGCTGTCTTAGACTTTTTTCCTGCTCTATATCCACCTCCTGTGGAATTGTATTCATTCCTGTGGCTCCTATTACATTAAACCATAAGACATTGCTGACATTTGACGGACAAAAATGGAAATTACATATGGCATTTTCACTGGTCTATTCACATGGATCCAGTGAGAGATCACAATCTACACCAAAGGTGGAGGGAATCAGGGTATAAATAACATTAAAAAACATGGGTTGTGTCCATCAAAGGTTATCTTTGGAAGCACAGGCTCTAGAGCTAGACTTCCTGTGTGCAAATACTGACTGTGTCACTGATCAACCCTATGTCCTTGGGCAGAAATGTAAAGTGGAATGTCACAGGTTGTTGGGAAAATTAAATGAGCCAATTTATCTAACATACTTAGAGTTATTGTGAGGATAAAGTGTAACAGTGCTGGGCTTAGAGTAAGCGCTCAGTAAATGTTAAGTACTACTACTGATATCCTCTAGTTGCTGAGAATATTGCTTGCTCATAATGGTCAAGACTGAGAGACTGGGCTTCAGGATCCAATAACCTGAAATCAAGTTGTTCTACCACTGTATAGCTGGTGACTTCGAATAGGCCATTGTACCCTTTGAATCTCAGTTTCTTCATCTGTAAAATGGGAATGGTAACAGAATCTGCCTCATAAGGTAACAGTAAGATGAAATGAGATAACGTGTATTAAAGTGCTCAGTACGTTCTCAGTAAGTATTTTTATTAAGGTTGTTTCCTGTCCAGCAGCATAGCAATTAGTGGCTTGAAACCAGGTCCAAAGGAAGGCAGCCTCATATAGTGAATGTTATTGATACGAAAAACTTGGTTTATTTTCTGCCAGATTCTTGTGATGTAAATTTCGACAAGTCTCTTCCCCTCTTTGGGCCTCTTAGTCTGCAAAATTGTGACGGTTAGTATCACCTTTCAGGGCTCTTCCTGATCTGATATATTGGGGATCTGTGACATTGTGCATGTGTGTATGCACGTCATGAGCCCTCTAGCTCCTGAGATATGTATGTAATCTAAGGTTTACTAAATCTCTTTGCTGGGCTCTTCCCCAGTTGCTACCTCCTCTAAGCAATGTTTCAGGATTGTTCAGAGGTGAATTACCTCCTGTCCCAGTTACTTATTGCCATGTAATCCCAGAAATTGTTGACTTAAAACAACAGTGATCACTTTATTAGTCTCTCTAATGGTTCTATGGGTTGAGCTTCATAGTTCTTACCTGGGTCTCTCATGTGGTTGCAATCAGTTGGTGGCTACGGCTGGAGTTATCTTAAAGGCTTCTGTGCTCACATATCCAACAGATGACCCTGGATGTTGGCTGGGGACTGTTAGGTCTCTTGGCTGGAATACCTTTATGTGGTCTGTCCATGTGGTCTGGGCTTCCTCATAGCATGGTGGTTGGGCTCCAAGAGTGAGTATCCCCAGTGACCTGATGGGGAAGCTGCCAGTTTCTTAAGGCTTGGGGCCAGAAGTTGAAGCAGTAGTACTTCTTTTGGTTGCATTTGTAGAGCCTGGACCCAAGGGGAGAGAACTTAGAACACTTCATGATGATGGAAATGTCAGAGATGTCTGGAGCCATGTTTTAAAGTCACTATCCCTGCCTTCCTCCTCTGTTTGAGAATAAGAAGACTTAAGTCAACTAACATGATTCACTTCTTTCCAAATGTGTTCTGACATAGGCTGCTTAATTATGCAGTCGCTGATTTCCAACAAAATGACCAGCTAATCTCCTCAAGGTCCGGGCACACCAATATTTTTGGTTCTATTCTCAAAGAATGGGGGCTCCAGTCCCTGGCCTCCAGCTCCTGTAACTACCAGGGAAATGAGTGGTTGACATCTCCTACAGCCACTGCTAGGGAGTGTGGATGGCAAATGACCCAGGTAGGGTCTATCCCAGAGGTCCAGGCTGAGCTGGAGACCATTAGTTCTGCCTCCACATGAACACTGCCATGGTGTCCTCTTCAGTCCTTCCTATGGTCATCAATCCTAGTCCCTTTGGACCGATCCGACGTATGGCACGGGCTCAGGAATTAGTCTCCCTACAAAACGGGGATGTCAGCGAGGCCCATCTCTCTTCCTATCATCTTTCTCTAGAGACCCAAGAGATTCTTATTGACCCAAGCACCCCCTGGAGAAAAGCTTTCCACCTACCCTCCTTCAAGCAGTAATTATAAATGTCTTCAGAAGAGATTTTACCTCCATATCCCACCCCGATGTACCTTCAGTGGTTTCATGGATATTTAGTCTTTTTATGGTGACCAGTTGCATTTCTGTAATCTTTTTTGCTAGAAAAGAATAACAGTGGCAAGTGTATAATTTTAATACCTGGCAGAGCATCCTATTACATATCTATGGAATTCAGCACATATTTTTGGGACCCTACTATGTGTTGCTCTTTTGCTTAGTGTTGGGGGCACAGATATTCGTCAAATACATTACCTCGGACTGGAGGAGTTCAGAGTATAAGAATCAAGAAGGACATAGAAATAAGCAAATCACAAGGAAATGTGAAATGGGCCAAAACTGAGTGGTGGTAGAGACAACATTTCTCAAGTGTGGCAGGGTCCTGGTGGACAGTTTCCTCAAATTCAACAAGGAGAAAAAATGGGGAAAGGGCATTTTAGAACAAAAGCACAGCATAAGAGAAGGCTTAGTATGTACAGGTCCCTAGAGTGGGTACAGTGGGAAAAGCCACTCCTCTCCTTGGAGAGGAGCCAGGTGCTGAACAACAAAGGGTTTTGAATGTCAGGTTAAGAAGCAGAGGCTTTAACCGGAAGGAGGTGGGACTTTGAAGGAGGTGGAGATAGAGGGTGGAATCAGTATTAGTGTTTCAGAAAGCTGGGAAAGGAGGGTCTGGAAAAGGTGACATTGGAGCTCCAAGGCCAGTCCAGAGGCTATGACAATTGCCTAGAGAAGAGGATTGAACAGCCTCTGAGACCAACCCTAATGGCACCGTGGAAATAACGAAATCCATTAAGCTTTGAATGAAGACTTCAGGGCATCTTTTTCATCAGACAGACCAGAATCATTTCAATATCAAAAATAACAGACGTGGGGTCAGCCTCTGAATATGATTTTTAGTGTAAAAATTAAGGCATTGTAAGTATGGGAGTATGGAATTTAATTCACAGGTTTAGTGACATTCTATATAGATGGTCCCAACTCTCTTAATCAAATACAGGAGTATTAAATTTAACATTCTGAAGACATTGTCAGAATTTTAGAGCTGGAAGAACCCCTTCCTCGGTATTCCCACAGCCATCTGTGTGAATTATTTCATAGCATTTGAACCATAATCATCATGGTGATTATTTGTGTCTTCACCATTAAACCGTGAGCCCTTTGAAGTTAGCTGCTGTGTCTTGTTCATCTCATTTCTTAGCATCTAGGCAGCAGTTGGTGTGGAGTGGGAAGATCAGTGAATGTTTAGTGAGATTCACCAAACTTTCAAAAGGGCACCTGGGTGGATCAGTGGTTTAAAGCCTCTGCCTTCAGATCGGGTGCCTTCAGATGGTCCCAGGGTCCTGGGATAGAGCCCCACATGGGGTTCTCTGCTTAGCAGGGAGCCTGCTTCCCCCTTTCTCTCTGCCTACTTGTGATCTCTGTCTGACAAATAAATAAATAAAATCTTTAAAAAAAAATACATCTTTCTTGTCCTCATTTTACAGATGGAGAAACTAAGGCTTAAAGAAAGGAGTAACGCAATAATTTAAACTAGGCAAGTTCAAATAGGGAAGTAACCATCCAGTCAGAAATAAATCCTAGTTTATTTTGATTGCTTAACATTTTTGTGGCTGTTTTCTCCTCCTGACCAGTTTGGTTTGCTAGCTAATTAGCAAGAAGTTGGAAGCATTTCTTTGTTATGAAAACCAATGATCATGCAAATGCAGTCCTTACCCTTGTTTAAGTACAGCATTTGTTTCTTAAGTCCCTTCACGGACTCCAAAGCCAGGAGTCAACAATGCCTCCAGTGTAGGGTTTCATTTTCCTCTGAGAACACACACACACACACACACACACACACACACACATGCATACGCACTCATGGACACACACAAAAAACACATGAGCACATGATCCAAACAGACCAGCTGAAAAGGATGTTTTGGATGAAATCTTGGCATTTATTATTCCTGTGTGACCCAGGAAGGTCCAGGGTGCCAGGATTCAGATGGACTTCGGTTCAAGTCGCTCCTCTTCCACTCTTACTTGCGAATGGGGATCGGACATCCATCTCCAAGGGTAATTTTAGGATTAAATGGAGGAATAGAATCATTTCATCACAAAGTTGCTCTCTCACCTTGGGCCAGCCCACGAGCCTTTCTGAGCCACTGTCTCTGATCTGCCCAATGGATTAGATTAGATGATTTACAGAGTCCCTTGGAGTTGGAACATTCTATGATTCTCCTCCCCTGGGATCTAATTGGATTCAAGATGGGATGTTGCAAGGGCTGGAGACAGAAGGAAAGAGTGATCCTGCCGTGACACAATGCTGGCTTCTGCCGCCTAGCCAGGGCCCCTGCTTTGATGTAGGCCTTTTATCAGGGTGTGTTTGTGCTCTCTCCAGGGTTTGCCTGGCCATTGCACCAGTCCCCATTCTGTTCCTCTTGGCCTGGGAAAGAGCCAGTAGATGTGGAGACTCCCAGGCAGGATTTCTTCCCAAGAGCAGCTTGGATGGTGAAACTCACAGAGTCCAGAGAGATTTCCTGTTTTGTTTTCCACAAGCTCAAGCGACTATTGATTACAAAACATACACTCACACAAAAACAAAAGCACATACACAAAACAGGATGTTCTCTCTCCTCTCCTTGCTAGAGTCAAAGCGGTCTCTTACCATCTGGGTCACTTTCACCCACGGCCCTGGATTTCACCAACATAGTATTAAGCCCTTAGTGCTGCCTGGAGAGGTTACAGAATGTTAAGCCATGAGCCATTTTGCACGTTAATTTTAGTCAAGGGGAACCTGCATGTGGAGGGAGAGGAAGATCCATCAGTCAGCATGACCTCATGCGATCCCATTTGGTGTCTGTCGTCATGGGACCCCCCCCCAGTGCTGAATAACAGACGTTTGTTTCCAACATAGGTTCTGGCTTGTGGTAGGAATAGTGCTATGACTCTGTGCCAGACTCTGGCCTACATACTTTATGCAAACACTGAAAGAGATGTACTTAAATTAAAAAAAAAAAAAAAAAATCTTGGGGCACCTGGGTGGCTCAGTGGTTTGAGCCTCTGCCTTCGGCTGAGGTCATGATCTCAGGGTCCTGGGATGGAGCCCCGCATCGGGCTCTCTGCTCAGCGGGGAGCCTACTTACCCCTCTCTATCTGCTTCTCTGTCTACTTGTGATCTCTCTCTGTGTGTCAAATAAATAAAATCTTAAAAAAAAAAAAAACTTGTTCACTTGACATTTGATTTTAACTAGGCCTCCTGTATTTGTATTTACAGAATCTGGCAGCCTTACTTGGGGTCTCCCCCACTGCCTCACATGGTTTAACAGAAAAGGCCCGTGTTTGTGAGTCACAGAGATCTGGGTTGGGATTCTGCTTCCAGTACTTGGATTGCTGTGCCATCTGGGGAAAATCGTTTCACTGCTCTAATTCCTAGTTCTTATACCTGTAAATGAAGACCATGATTTTTAATTTAATTTTTTAATGGCCTTAAAGCATCTACACTTGTGTAATAGGTGCTTCATGAGCATTAGCTTTTATTATAATTCTTTTTTAAATGTCTTTCGTCACTACACTTAATTCAGGAGAAATGAGATCACTTATTCATTCAGCGGGCATATTGGAGCTTCCTTATCGGGGCACTGAGAGAAAAGTGGTGAAGGCTCCTCACGCAATAGCATTCTCTTTTGTTTTTTTCCTCTAAAAACCTTTCTTGTTTCCTTTTGGCCCACAGTTTGGGAAAGGGATCTGGGGTGGTTAAAAAGCTGCCTGGTGGCCACAGGGAGAGGAACCACAGGTTGAGGCGTAGGGTGAAGCCCCTGCAGGGGTGGGGGGGGGTGCAGTGCCATGGAGGGTCCTCGAAGGCTGCAGGGCTCCAGAGGCTTCTAGTTGTGCTTGTGGGTGAGCCTTTCAAAGAGATAGGAGCCCAGCCCAGTGGGGGAGGGGCGGGGCAGCAGAACCACAAGGTGAGTCAGGTGGTCTCCATCTTCTAGATGAGTTTCACCTCCTCATCTGGGAAGTGGTTCACCAGGAAGTCCCCAAGCTGGGAGCCTCTTGGGCAGAACGCAGGGCTTTCAGCTCCAAAAGGGCCTGGTTCAGCGTCTTCTCCAGAACTACCGTGGCTTCTGCGGCACTAGAGTTTTACTCCACTCATCCTGGGAAGGCTTTTGAATGTTTTGGAGGAGGACGCAGCTGCTGGGCTGGTATTGCACCTTCAAGAGATGCTCGGTACCTTTGCGTTTCTCCTCAGTGAACTCACAGAAGTGACCCACCCCCTCCAGAGCCACATTGTCGAGGTGGAAAGAGAAGCCCAGAGGGAGGTAGGTGTCGGAGGCCCACAGACGCAGGTTGACCAGGTAGTTAATGACAGCCTGCACGTTGGTGCAGTAACTGACGAGTCTAGGAACTCGTATTTGACCAGCAATGAGGAGCGAAGCTCAGAATATAGTGTTGGCTGGTCCTGGAGATAGAGAATGGCTGAGCAGATGGTTCTGAAGGTTGTGACTGGAAGAGGTTGGAGGGTGGTCAGAGGCTGGAAGGAGGGGTGTCCTTGGGTCTGTTCTGCCCACTTTTTTTTTTTTTTCACATTTAAAAAAAAATAACATATAATGTATTATTTCCCCCAGGGGTACAGGTCTGAGTCATCAGGCTTATACATTTCACAGCACTCACCATGGCACATACCCTCCCCAGTGTTCATAAGCCAGCCACCCTCTCCCCCACCCCCACCTCCCCGGCCCACAACCCTCAGTTTGTTTCCCAGGATTTAGAGTCTCTTATGGTTTGTCTCTCTCCCTGGTCTCATCTTGTTTCATTTTTTCTCTCCCTACCCACTACGACCCCCTGTCCTGTCTCTCAAATTCCTCATATCAGAGGGATCGTATGATAATTGTCTTTCTCTAATTGTCTTATTTCACTTAGCATAATACCCTCTTGTTCATTCCACATCATTGCATATCTGCCCAAACATTATTGAAGCAAGACATTTTCAAGATGGCTGGGTGCGTTGCTGTAACAGCATTCTTGATACACACCTCCCCCTACATCTGTGTTTTGGGTCGCTAAGGATGTTGATCCCAGACCCACTTTGCACAAATGTGTTACACCTGAGACTTGACAATGGCGGAGGGAAAAAGTGACACCTGGCTAACCAGGTATCCTTGGATATAGGCAGTATGAAACTCTCATTTAAAAAGTACACAGCGGGGCGTCTGGGTGGCTCAGTGGGTTGAAGCCTCTGCCTTCGGCTCAGTCATGATCCCAAGGTCCTTGGATCGAGCCCCGCATCGGGCTCTCTGCTTAGCGGGAAGCCTTCCTCCTCCTCTCTCTCTGCCTGCTGCTCTGCCTACTTGTGATCTCTGTCAAAGAAATAAATAAAATCTTAAAAAAAAAAAAAAAGTACACAGCAATAAACATAAAAGAAAAAGAAAGGACCTAGGGTTTGTTACCTGATAAAGGGGTAAGAGATCAATATTCTCTAATGTCCCTAAGTTCAAAGAAAGGTCTGTCAAACATTCTGAATCCCAGTGCCTTGAACATCAGCATAAATGGAGTGACTAAAGCATGACGCACACCTGAACCCGAGCATGAGCCTAATGATGTTTTTCAATGTCCATTTATTTATTCAGTAAATATTGACTGGATAATTGTGCCAAGTCCTCTGAGAATACTTGCTGGAATAAGGCCTGGCCTGTACCCTTGGTGTGAGCAGAATCTGTTGAATGAGACAGGCAAGAGAATGGGACAGTAGGCGTGGTCTAGTGTGTTATGATGTCCAGGAGAGGAGCGTGGTTCAAGGCTTAAGGAACTCAAGGTGTCGGATTCCTGGAGCAAAGGCATGTATCATTTAAGACCAGGAGAGTGAAATGGAGGATAAGAAAGGGAGGCAGGGAATATTCCAGCAGGGAGAAAAGATTTTTTTTTTTTTTGAAAGACAATGAGACACATTGCAATTATATAGAATGTTAGGACTTTTTTGTTTTGTTTTTAGTAGGGGAATGGATTAACTGGGCATAGGTATTACGGAGGGCATGTGTTGTGATGGGTATTACATGCAACTAATGAATCATTGAACACTACATCAAAAACTAATAATGTACTATACAGTAGCTAACTGAACTTAATGAAAAAAGCCATTAATTGAATGTTGATCATCATTTAGAGCAGGAGTCAGCAAACGGTGGACCTAGACCAAACTTAGCCTGCTTCCTGTCTTTATAAATAAAATTTTATCAGAACCCAATCATGCCCATTCATCTGAAGTATTATCTATGTCGCTTTCATGCTACAAGGGCAGAGCTAAGTAACTGTGGCAGAGACTACCTGGCAACAAAGCCAAAATTATTTGCTATCTGGCCCTTTACAGAAGCATCTGTTGTCCTAATTTAGAGCGCAGTTTCCATAAGCAGGAATTTACTGTTGGTGGGAATGTTAGTAGTTGCATGAGGTTGGAGGGGCTGACACGCAAGGAAAAATTAGAGTGGTGACTGATGATGCTGTAGAAGTGGTCAGGAGCTCAAGTAAGAAGCTTAGACTGTATTCTGGGAGCCACGAGGAACCTCTGAAGGTTTCTATGCAGGGAGGCGTGTGGTCAGCACAGCAAGAGGCAGTGACTACACTTGGTATGAAAGCACAGAGTCGTATATAGAATCATTGAATACTCCTATTGTACACTGGAGACTACTATGACACTGTTAATTATACTTCAATTTAAAAAAAAGAGTTTGAGGGAGTTTCTGGAGCCACACTGCTTTCCTCAGATCCCAGCACCATCACTTTACTGGTTGTGACCCTCAGGCCAGTTACCTCCATGTGTCTTAATTGGTAGAAGGGGAAATGATGATAATAATGATAATACCTATTGCACGGGAGTGGAGAAAATTAAAGTTAATTCAGGTAGAGTACCAGGCCCCAGAGGAGGTTTTCAGTCATTGCTGCTGCTACCGTCCTGCCTCAATGATCATTCCGGCTACTGGGGAGAGAATGGTCCAGAATGGGAGAACCTGGTGGTAGAGTGCTAGGTGTTTGGGCAGGAGTTGGTGTCCTGTGCCTAGGTGGATCGCTGTGAAGTTTGGGTCAGCTGCTGTCATGGTTGCTGGGACCTTCACTCTGAATATCTCCACCATGGTCATCATCATCTCTTCTGCCCTCCTTTTTTCCAGGCCTTCAAGAGTGCACTGATGAGCTCCTACTGGTGCTCGGGGAAAGGGGACGTAATCGATGACTGGTGCAGATGTGACCTCAGCGCCTTTGATGCCAATGGGCTCCCCAACTGCAGCCCCCTCCCGCAGCCCGTGTACGTATGTATGGTCCCTCTTCCTTTGGCCACCCTTTTCCATGGACTCACAGTTCTATCCTTCCAGCCCAGGCCATGACTTGCTTCTGTTTCCAGAGCATGTCACCAGATCCCTAAAGTCTCTGGAACCTACCTCTTTGAGAAAGCAGGAAGTTTTGGCAGAATACAAATCTGCTTTTTTAAATGATGCCCTGGGTTTATGTTTACTTCTTCACTCATCTGTTCAGAACGGGTTTACTGGGCACTGACTACTGGTGGAAATTGGGGCCACTGAGAAAAAGAGAATGTAGAACCTTTTCAAAGAAATGTCATTTCATTTATTCATTCAACACATAATTTTTGAATACCTGCTATGTGTCAGACACTGAGAATTCATCAGTGAGCAAGATAGTCTGTGCACTTGGGGAGTTGACCATTTAGTGAGGGGACAGCTGGGCAAAAACAGGAAAAAATGATACAGTTTAAAAAGTTGATAAAAATATGAAAGAAAAAAAGAAGTGTTGGAAGAGAGAAGAATAGGTGTTCGCTGGAGGGGAGGGAGTTAGGGAAGTCTCTCTAAAAAGACCTAAATGGGAGTAGTTTTCCAGATGACAAATGGCACCAGTCATGGTTCAGGCAAACGGAAGAGCCCATGTGAAATCCCTGAGTAAATGAACCATTTGAGGACAGTAAAGGAGGCCATCTGGACTGATGGAGCAGGGTTAAGACAGACAATGCTGCGAGGAGCATAGGCGAGTGAGGCAGGAGCCAATATGGAGGGACCAGAGTCCTTTAACACCCCTCTGTGTGTGTGTTGGGGAGATTACACTGTAAGATAGTTCTTGAAGAGGTACTATAATGTGTAGTGGAAACAGAGAAGGAATCTGGGCTGGGTATAAGCAAAGCAAAATTACTACCATCATGGTTCTGTCCCCAACTTGCTGGGTGATTTTTTGCAAATAATTTTCCTTTTCTGGGCCTTACTTTCCCATCTTTGAAATGAGGTGATTGCACGTCCCAGCCTCGAAGCATCTTTCCAGTTATAACCTTCAATCATTCTGCTCTGTCTTAGCATGTAAAAGGATATTCTGGGACTCCGACCCTCTCTGAGGAAGTATTGATTTAAGGATATTAAAGAGTGACTGCTCTATTGGATTGGAAAGAATGACAAGAGGGTTGAGGCTACTGTGTTTGAAGGCATCATCAATTTAATTGATGATGAAGCACTGCTGAGAATACAGTTTAGACAAATGGAAAGTTAATCAGTTTTCTGTGAGCATGTATTATGGGCTTGGATTAATTTATTGGATCCCACATTGATCCTGAAAGGTAACTCTTCTCAACCCTGCTTTATGGACAAGGAAGGGGAGGCTGAAAGAGGTATAATGAATTGCCAGCGTCCATACAAAGGCTTGTTGGTGGGTCAAAACAGGACGTGAGCCTGAATCCTGGGCTTTTCATCTTGAGATATGCAGGCTCTTTGAGGGAGCAGACCATACTGCTAGAGAACAACCAGCTTTCCCTGTCACCCTTTCTAGGCTTCGTCTGTCCCCAACAGTAGAGCCATCCAGCACGGTTGTCTCCTTGGAGTGGGTGGACGTTCAGCCAGCAATTGGGACCAAGGTCTCGGACTATATTCTGCAGCACAAGAAAGTGGATGAGTACACAGATACGGACCTCTACACAGGTAAGTAGGAAGCCCGTGACTTCCCATTTTGTTAGGATAGTGAGACAGAGGAGAGAAATGGATTTTCCAAATGACTTTGGAGACTTAGTCTCATCTGACACGGGAAGGCATTTGAGGTTTCATTGTTTAGTGATGGTCACCTGATGCCCAGTACTCTGGGGTTCTTTTTGTTTGTTTGTTTGTTTATGGTTTTCAGTAGGGAATGATAGTAAATTGTAACTGAAAAACTTTCTGATTCTCTGAGTTCAACCCTCAAAGTCCATGATCAAAGGGTTAGTTAATTCAGAAGAGGATTTAACCTTTTCTGCTTGGAAAGGCATAGATGTCACATATTTGAATACCTGAATCTGAAATATATTCTCTCTAGGACTGAAGTCAAGAAAATGAAGGAATTGCCTTTTCTAGTGAGAGTGAGACCTGTTATCTCTAGTGAGATGGTTTCGTATTCAGTGCTGAGGAAGAGGGATTTGGAAATGATTCAGGCACACTGGATCATGATGAGATGAGAAAAGGGACTTTTAAGAGAGTTCCGCTAGGTTGTAACTCCTGAGGGCTCTCCCTGAGGAGAAAGTCTGAGAATGTCTGAGAGAAGTTCTGATGTCGGACATAGCCAAGAAGCTATGTCGTCCTGGAGCTGGAGTCTGTGGGGGGGGGTGGTGTTGCTTTAAGGCAGCCTGGGAATCTGGGTCTGTGGTAGTTAGTCTGGCACTGGGGCCAAGGGGAGCCCAGGCCACAGCGACACCCCCTGGGCCTGTTGGAACTGGCAGGCACCAGGATGGGTTGGGAACCTGAGTTCATGGGAGCCTGGTGCCATGAAAGCTTCTGGAGCCTGAATAGCTGGTGGTCCTAGCTGGGGGCCTAGCATCTTAAGAGTCTGCTGGGAGCCACCTATATCCAAGGGTGTTGGCCAGGTGCTAGAACAGGGCAGCTGCAGGGTTTCTAGGGAAGTCAGGCACACACTTCTCTCTCCTTCCACAGGGAGGATTAGGATAGTGGATCTGTCTTTCTTAACCTGCTTACCATAGGTTTTCCTACTTTTTGTGCTTCACCCAGGTGCTATAATATAATCCCTTACCCATAAACCTTAGTTCTGTGGAAGTATTTGTGTGCATGGATAGTTGTTGAAATTGATTATGGAGAATGAGGGGCAAAGGAACAAGTGCCGTTATTTTTCTAACTTTGCTCTGCAGATTTCTAACTTCGCCTGGTTTTAGAGATCAAGTAAGTGAGTCCCAAAGAGGTGTGTGACTTTCCCAAAGTCCTACAACCAGTATCTGGTAAAGCCAGGCTTTACAATCAGGTTATACTCCCAGCACAGTGCTGCTCGTTCTTTAGGTACCATCATACTTAATGACGAAAGACTGAATGTTTGTTTGCTGAGAGATTTTTGTTTTGTTTTAATTAGAAGTGGATTTTGAATTTTCTGAGTCTATTGAAATGATCATACAATTTATGTTTCTTAGTTTGTTTAATATGGCAAATTGCATTAAAAATGTCATAAATTGCATTGACCGATTTCCAAATGATAAAAAAACTTACATTCCCAGAGTAAATAAATCCCATGTGGTCATGATGCATTATCCTCTTTTAATACGTTGTTGGATATGATGTGTTAAAATTTTGTTTAGAATTTTTGCATCTGTGTTTGTGAGAGATTCTGAGTTTTCTTGTGATTCTTTTATCTGTTTTCATGATCAGGGTCAATTCTGGCCACAGAAAGTAAATTGCAAAATATTTCCCCCCTTTTCTGTTTTCTAAAAGAATTTGGGTAGAGTTAATAATATTTCTTCCTTAATTATTTAGTAGAATTCACCAGTAAAATATCTGGGTTTAGAGTTTTCCCTGTCAGAAGGTTTTAACTACCAGTTTAATTGTCTGATTAGATACAGACTTATTCAGGTCGAGACTTGTATGTTTGAAGGAATTTGCCATATAAGTTACAGAATTTACTGGCAAGAAGTTGTTTGTAACATTCTATAATTATTCTTTTAATATCTGTGAAAAGTGTAGTAATATCGCTGTCTCATTCTGGATTTTGGTAGTTTAACTTATCTTTCTTTTATTTTCTGACTGATCTGAATAGAAGGTTATGTAATTTATTTACCTTTTCAAACCAATCAGCTTTCATTTCATCAGTTTTCACTATTGTTTTCTGTTTCACTGAGTTCTGTTGGGATCTTTGTCATTTCTTTTCTTTGGCCGACTTTGGATTTAGTTCACTCCTCTTTTTTTCCAGATTTTTAATGTAGCAGGTGAAGTTGTTGATTTGACATTTTTCTTGTAATATAAGTATTCCCCTTAACTACTGCTTTAGTGGTTTACCTATGTTTGATAAGTTAAGTTTTCATTTTCATCTTCATTCAGTTCAAAATACATTTTAATTTCCCTTTTGTTTTCTTCTTTGATTTATGGGTTCTTTACTGTAATTTATTTAACGGTACTTATTTTCCAAATATTTGGGAATTTTACAAACATCTTTTTGCTCTTGCATTTTGGTTTGATTTCACAATGTCAAAGAACTTAATTTTTATGACTGTAATCATTTTTAATCTAATGAGATTGCTTTTATGGACCTGAATCTGGCCTGTCCATTTTAAGAGAACATATATTCTTCTCTTTGTGAATGGGATAATAATATAAATGCCAACCAGATCAAACTGGTTATGTTTCTCAAGTCTTCTAAACGCTTTCTGATCTTCTGTTTTGTTGTATCAATACTTGAGAGAGTGGTATTGAAACCTCTGACAATAATTCTGAATTTACCTGTTTCTTTCTATAGGTCTATCAGTTCTTACTCCATGTATTTTGAAGCTCTGTTATTAAGGGCACAAACATTTAGAAACACTAGATCCCCTTGATGAATTGATCCCTTTATTACTGTGAAAATGTTGTCTGTATCCTTGTTACTTGCTCTAAAATCTGTCTTGGTATTGATACAACGACTCCAGCTTTCTTCCAATTAGCGTTAGATGGTTCTAAAATTTTCCATTCTTTTACTTTTGCATTATTTGTGTCTTTATATTTAAAATGTATTTCTTATAGCCAACATATCTGTAGATCTTTTTAATTTTTTTAATCCTGTCTGATATTATTACATTTAACTTTGGACTATATTTAGACTGTTCATATTTAACGTGTTATTTTTGTAGTCAATATAAGTTTATCGTCTTGCTACTTGTTTTCTCTTGTCCCATCTTTCTTTGCTCCTTTTTTTTCTTTTTCTATCTTTTTTTTTTTTTTTGGATTGAGTGTTTTTATGATTCCATTTTATCTCTTTGGTTGACTTATTAACTATGAATGTTTTAAAATTTTATTTTAGTGGTTGGTTTAGTGTTTACCTATGCATATCCAACTTATGACAGTATACCTTTAAAGCTATTATACCACTTTATAGTATGAGAACCTTATAATAGTATACTTTTATTTTTCTCCTCCTAGCCTTTACTGTATTGTCATATATTTTGCATTATATATGTGTGTGTGTGTTTCATAATTCTGTTACTGTTTTTCCCTAAATAATAAATTATATTTTAAAAGATGTTTAATAAGAAAACTATTTTTTTAAGAAAATTAATTTTACTTTTTAAGAAAAACAATTTTATGTATTTACTCAGGTAGTTACCATTTTTGCTGCTCATTATTCCTTCACGTACCTATTTTCATGTGATTTCATTGTCCTGTCTGAAGAATGTCTTTTTCTATTGCTTGTATTTTAGATCTATTAGTGATTGATTCTTTCAGCTTTTGCTTTTAGAAGTTATTGCTGGGTACAGAATTCTAGCTTGACAGACTTTTCTTTTAGTAATTTAAAAGTGTTGCTCCTCTGTCTTGGTTGCATGGTTTGCATTGAGAACAATCTGCTTTATTCCTGTCTTTGTTGCCCTGTACATACATACCATTTTTGTCCTGTGGTTCCTTGTAAGATCTTCTGTTTAATATCAATTTTGAGTAATTGTATTCTTTTCTTGTGCTTGAGGTTCATTGAGTTTCTTGATTGTATGGATTTGTAATTCTATCATATTTGGAAATTTGGGGGCCATTATTAAAAAAAAATATATATATATATATATATTTTTTTTTTTCTTCCTGACCATCCTTCTTCTCCTTCAGTGATTCCAATTACATGTATTTTTGCCCATGTGAAGTGATTCTTTTTTTTTTTAATTTTATCTAATTATTTCTTCTTTATTTGTTTCTAGCACTGTGTCTTCAGTACCTTCTGCAAAGTCTACCCTGTTGTTAACCCCATCTGGTGAATTTTTCATCTCAGACATTATAATTTTCATCTTTAGAAGTTCAATTTGGATCTTGTTAATATATCACACACCTTAACATTTTTGACATATGGAATGGAGTCAGAAGGGTTTTAATGTCTTTATATGCTAATTCTAACGTCTGGGTCGGTTTAAATGGATTGGTTTCTCTCCTCGTTATGGATTGCATTTTCCTGCTTCTTTATATGCCAGGTAATTTTTGACTGAATGCCAGACATTTTGATTTTTTTCCTTGTTGGGTGCTGGGTATTTTTGTATTCCTATAAATATTTTTGAACTCTGTTCTGGGACACAGTTAAGTTTCTTGGAAATAGATTTATTCTTTTGGGTCTCACTTTTAAGATTTGTTAGGTGGAGCCAGAGCAGTGTTTAGTCTAGGGCTAATTATTTCCTACTACTGAGGCTAGACCTTTCTATGTGCTCCACACAATGGCCTGTGAATTATGAGATTTTCCAGTATGACTGGTAGGAACAGGCACTATTTTTGGCCCCTACATGAGCACTTGGCACTGTTCCATCTAATCCTCTTGAGGTGGTAGTTTCCTCACTTAAAATTCATCAGTCTGTATTGTGCTGAATATCGAAACAGGACCCTCCACAGATCTCTTCAGTTTTCTCTTTGTGTAGCTCTCTCTTCTTCATTCCTCTATCCCTACAGTCATTGTGGTCTCTCCAGACTGAGAACTCTTGTCTTCCCAGTGTAGAGAATTGTACATGAGTATATCTATAATATCCCTCTCTCTGCACCATGACCTAGAAACCCTTTAAAAGCAATAATCTGGGGAAATTTTAGGGCTCACATAATTTGTTTCCCATCTTTCAGCATCTCTGTTCTGTCCTTTGTTGCCTGAATTCCAGTATGAACTTTTTTTTTTAAGTACTATTCTCTTTTCTTTGTTAATTTCTTTGTCTCGGAAGTTGGAGAAATTAATCTAGTCCCTGTTTCTCCATCTAATCCAGAAATGGAAATCCTCTTGATTTCCTCTTGTTTCTCTTGATTACCCAGGAACCAGAGCTCTGATCCAAGCATTACCTTTTTTATTTTTTTTAATAGAGATAAAATTTACTTATTTTTAGGTAATATACTGAGGTCACCCCATACAGATATCACCTCTTTTTCTTCTTCTTTCAAAAGTTTGAAGGTGATGACATAGCTACCTCCATCTTTACAGATTGTAATCCTTTCTTGTATGACTTGACTTTCATTCTTTCCACTGCTCAATGCTTAAATTTTTTAAAGGGCAGTTTTAAAGGGCAATGGCCTTGTGTCTTTAGGACTTGCAATCCTCCCGCAAGGCCTGGCATACATAGATTTTCAAAGTTGAATGAATTGGTCTATGGGTAGCTATTGAAATCTACATTTGTATATATAAGTATATAGATATATAGATATAGTTATCTTAAGTGTACGACTATGACATTAGCTCCTTAAGTGCTGTGTGACCTAAGAGGGTCTTATGTAGCCCTACAGGCTAGCTGAATACATCATAAGGCTTCTGAAAAGTATGATGATCAACTGAGGCTATGGATGATTGGGGGTACCCATCTGAAGCAAAACCCACATTTTAAAATTTATTTATTTATTTTTGCCACTATACCATCTTTACCATGTCTCAGACATCTAAAAAGTTCACTCAGCCCATATTTAAGTATTTCAGCACAGGGGGGCCTGGGCAGCTCAGTTGGTTGGATGCCCGATTCTTGATTTTGGCTCAGGTAGTGATCTTGTGTCCATGGGATCAGTAGGTTCCATGCTCACCAGGAACCTGCTTGAGATTCTCTTCTTCTCCCTCTGCCCCACCCCCTGCTTTCTTTCTCTCTCTCTCTCTGAAACAAGGAAATACAGTCCAGATAAATAAATAAGTAAATCTGTTCACTTGATTGAGTTTTATCTTAGAAGTTATAAGTCTATGAGGGAATATGGGCTTTGAAAAAACATGACTTCTGCTTTCAGTTTCCACCACTCAGCACGGAGAGATCTAGGGGTAGTCATAATCTTTTCTAGGTCTCGGTTTCCTTATCCATGGAATGGGAGAGATAACACTCACTTAACAAGTTGCCTTGAGGGTCAAATTTAGTATAGTTCTTGGGAAAGTATAGGTACTAATAAATTTTGGTCACTTCTCATTTCCATGAATTAAAATAAAATGAAAGGAAAATTAAATGTTAGGAAGAAAACAGCAAGGTATTTAAAACTTGTTTTGGATAGAATAGTGAGGATTACTCACAGATTTGGCCAGGTGAGGCCAGAAAGGGGAAATGTGGGTTTTCTCCTTTGATCTCTGGATTTTTGCCAATAACTGAGTCCAGGGCTGGAATTGTTTATTTATTTGCAGGCTCACAAGCGTGTGTATGTACAGATCTACATGCATACATACTTGTTCTCTCTCTTTCTCGCTTTCACTCTCTTGCACACACACAAACGCGCACACTTTATTGCTGCCATCTGTTCAACATCCTTTTGAACTAGCTCTTTCCCTGCCCCCCATCCCTGAGTTTGGCGCTCTCTGTGTCTTTCAGAGAAGCTATTGCACTGTCGGTTCTGGGACTCTATTGGGAAAGCCAAACATAAGTAGCCTCCTATTCCAGTTGTTTTGAGCAGAAATGGGGCTTGTTTTGGGGGGTGACTAAATTCCCCACATGCTAATCTGTCATCGATATTAAAAACAGACGTCTGGTTCTCCCGCATGGCCTCATCAGAGCAATTGGCATAGGTTTCAGCCTTTTGGGAAGGGGTAGAGACAGGGGGTGGGAATATGAAGTGGGGGCTGAGACACAGCAGATTTAATAAAGCCAAATCCCATGATTGACTTATGAAGAAACCAGCTGGGGAGGGGTGGGGACTTGCCTGGAGGTCACACATAGGATGAGTTAGTGGTAGAGTTAGAGATAGAATGGAGACTCTGGTTTCTCTTCCTGCGTTCTCTGCCAAATACAGACATCTTTCTCCCAGTGCATCTTATCTCTAGTATCCTATGCTCTTGTTGAGAATAAACATAACCAAGAGTCAGAGGGAAACTAGGGTATATAGGTCATCTGTCTGCCTGGGCAAGATGAAGTAATTAGCCACCTGATGGCAGCTGGAAGGCTCTGACTTTCTAGGGAATGCAGCCCCTCAGACTCCTCACTTCTTGGCTACTTTCATATATGTTGGCTTCCATAAACCCTGAAAGTTGAGAGTAGGACCACAGACATTGAGTCTGATTAGAAGGATCAGAAGAGTGAAGGGAAGAAGCAGAAGGGTCTCACTCACTCTCATAATCTCCCATCGCACTCCCCTGCATTTTCTTTGGTAATCTGCTGGAATTTTTTTTTTTTTTAACCTTTTGAAAATCAGAGACTTATGTCTTACCATGGGCTTTCCAACTTCAACTTGTTTCAGGGCTGGAAGCCCAGTGGACTCTCTTGACCCCCACAGGGGCAGCAGGCCCTCTCCACCATCCCCCCAACCTCCTCATGGAAGGCAGCAACATGTGGAGCTGGTCAGTGCCCCTTTCTGCCCTGGCATCTGGGAGCCTGCTGGGCTGTTCCCCAGCTGATCAATACCAGGCTTCCCTTCTGCCAGCTCTCAGCTTTTGTCTGGGTCTCCTCCTTTCTCTGTCCTTTCTGACTCACTCTCTCTCTCTCTCCTTTTTTTCCTCCCTCTCTGTGTCTTCTGTTTCTCACCCCATCTTCTCTTGTGTTTGTCTCTCTGAACTGAATTAGGTATGAGCTGCTCATCTAGAGTCATCTATCTGGGCCAAGGATGATGTCCAGAATGGTGAGAAGACACCTCTGTCCACCCCAACCAATTCTGTATCGTCTTCCTCCCTGCTCCCATTAAGTCTAATCTACAAATGATAGACACCCCCACCCACACGCACCTCATGCCATCTTAGACCTTAGACTGAAGATCTTCTCAGGGAAAGGCAAACAGTTAGGGAGGTGGATTTGTGTTGGGGAATAACTGAAGGCAAGGGACAGCATGGCCCCAATTTCCCTAGGAGCTGAGAGGACCGTGAGGGCAGCAGCTGTTATGGAACTGTTGATAAAATACTGGGGAAATTATTTATAGCTCCTCAAGCAGCGCGAGCCATGGCTTAGCCATACCCTTTGTCTGAGAATCTAGAGGGGCCCTCACCCGTCTGCCTTCTGCCGGCCCTGGACCAGCTTGAGGAAGGTGATGTCATTGGAGACTGGGCCTCATTCCCTCAGCTAGAGTGGTGGAGGC
The DNA here is from genome assembly GCF_011764305.1 of Mustela putorius furo. Taxonomy (NCBI): domain Eukaryota; kingdom Metazoa; phylum Chordata; class Mammalia; order Carnivora; family Mustelidae; genus Mustela; species Mustela putorius. The sequence goes on along the minus strand of NW_025422439.1, from coordinate 1,844,961 downwards.
GGGGGGGATGAAGGAAATATGTTTTACAGGGTGAGGTACAAACCGACATGACTGCAAACATCTGGAACTGATATTAGGTCCTCAGAAAATGTTTCTGTCACTCCAGCTGCTTTTTGGATGAGAGCTTTCTAAAGTCAAGCACCTCCAAAGGGAAAAGGTACTTGGAGGGTCTTAGTTCTCTCCATTCCCATATGCCACCCAGCCTGCTTTCTGTATCAGAGTATTTTACAGTTCATAAAGTACACTTGTTCATCCCATCGGTGTATATGGAGATCTTACAGGGATCCAGGTACTGCAGACCATGCTGGGCATGGAAGGGTAGTAAGACAGGTGTGATTCCTGTCCTTAGGGATCTTTTACTCAATTCAGATAGAGATAGAATATAGCAAGAGTCGAGCGTGCTAGGTGTTGAGATCATTCAGATGCTCTAAGAGCACAAAATAGGGGCTTCAGAATCAGTCCAGTGGTACCAGTAAAGGCTGACCAGAGGAAGTGAGGCAACTGTTTGAGATTCTGGCCCCACTTCTGATTGTACTGATCAACCCATCTTACTCGAGACTATCAGCCTCCCATGTGGAGCTCATCCACTGGCTGAGAAGACGGCTCTTTGGGTCTTACTTCTTTGCTGCTGTTTGTACATACAGTCAAACAGCTAGAGAAAAGCACACAGTTGAGAATATTTGTCACCAGTATATCATCTGTCACCAGTTTCAGCTGGACTCTTCATGCTACCACGCAATCCCACTAGACTTCTGTCACTTGACTTTATTCTCAACCATCTTTCAACTCATGACACCCTCTTTTCCCCGCCTCTCTCAGCAGATGATCTTGTTCCCTCATTCACAGGGAAAACAGTAGAGGGAGTACTTCCACTTCCCTCTCTAACAATTTTAAATTTGTATGCTCCTTTCTGCATACTGTTCCATTTCCCTCATGATACAGGGTAAGAGACACTCTTTTACTTCTCTAGAATTAGTTCATTTATTCACATGGCATTTCCTAAATTCTTAGGAAACTTTACTTATTAATTACCTCCCTGTATTTTATATTCCCAGTCTCTCTTCCTTCAGTAGATTATTTTTACCATAATTTAAATATGCTCATAGGTTTTTCTTCCTAAGGAAACAAAATGGTCCATCTTACACGATCAATACAATATGTTTCTCTCCCCTTCTTAATAAACATACTTCTGAAAGTAGAGTCTGTAGTGGTTGACCCCATTTCTTTACTTTCTACTCCTTCCTCACCTCCCTTCACTTCACTCTGTCTCCTGCTACCACCAAGTTACTGAAATATTTTTCTCTGCAAAGGTCTGTGACTCCCATGTCATTAAGTCCAAGGACTTGGTTTTTTGTTTTTGTTTTTTGTTTTTGTCGTAAACTTACTTGATATTTTCAATCATTCTTTGGGGTTGGCTATCCTCTTCTGAAACCTTGGCTTTTCTTACTTTCCTTGGTCCCATGCTCCTGGTTTTCTACTAGCCTCTCTGACTCTAACTCAGCCTGCCTTGCTGGGTCCTCCAGTTTACTCTTTAAATCTTACAGTCCTTAGACCTTGGTCTTCTATCTTCTCTTCTTAATTTAAACTGTCTCTAGGCTACCACATCCACTCTATAGTTAAAATCAGTACATTTTCTGCTCTTACATTTGCATTTCCACCTCATACTTCTGAGCTCTCTACCCATATCTAGCTAACTAAGGCATGTGCAGTTTGATGTCTCACGAACAGTCCAAACTCAACCAATCCAAAACTGAGCTTGTTACCATCTCCCCACAGATGTGCTCCTGTCCCAGTGTTCATTTACTCTCTGTAACTCCTACCACTGTAAACTGAATCCCTTGAAGCAGAACTCCAAGGTTCAATTCTTTTCTCTTGTTCATCCTCCTATTCAATTCATAACCAAGTTATTTTGCTTTGATTTCCAGTGTTTTCTTCCACCTTTATTGAGGTATAATTGACCTGTAATGTTGTCTCTTAGTACACTCCTTCCTTTCCTACCGCCTGTTGTGAGCCACCGTCATCTCTTCCTCCATCCATCTACCTTCTGATTAGTTTTCATATTAGCCACTTTTTATCCCTTTCAGTTCTCAGCTCTAAAGCCAGAGCTACCCTTCAAAATACAACTTTTGATCATAGTCAGTACCTATCACAGTGCCTGGCTTACCATGGATGTTCAATTAACACTTGATGAACAGATACCTGATTTATAATACTACTCTCCTGACTTAAACCTTTAAGAGCTTTCCATAACTCTTCTAACCGAATGAAAAAAAAATGACATGGCCTACCAGGTTATGAATAATTATTCTTACCTCCTTCTCCAGTCTTCTATCTATTCTTGATATCACCAATTTTCCTTCCCACTGGGGTCTGTACACTCAGATTTCAGCTTAAATGTCACTTATCTAAATCCTTAGAACCTATTTGACCCTCTCATTGATTATGTGAACTTTTAGCATTTAATATTCCCTTGCTAGCACTTATTATAATTATAATGAATGCGTTTTGACTGGGGGGATGGGCTTAGCATTCACTTTTCTCACTAGAATATTAGCTCTTCCAAAGCAGAATTATGTTCCTCTTTTTCATCACTCCATCCCCACGGCCTAGTAAAATGTATAGTAGGCACCTAAAGACCTGAAGTGTGAGCAGGAAATAGTGAGATGAAGTGAAGATTGAGGGGACAATGAGTGGGGAGAATATTCCAGGTATAGGGAAAAGCATGTGCCATAGCCTGAAGGAATAAAAGGGTGATGTGGCTGGAGTTTAAATTTTGAGTGGTAGAAGTAAAGGAGACAACAGAAGGGGTGAGATTATGGTGAGTTGTTTAAGGCATGCTAAAGAATGTATTTTTTTTTTTTTTTTTTTACCCTGGCTGCTCAATGGAAGACGAATTGAACCACCTTGAAATCTAGTGTCTTATCTTATCCACAAATTAATCCTACCAAGTAGGAGGAAATTATCTCCATTTATAGGTGAGGGAATTGAAGATCAGGCTTGTGAAGTTGGTAGTTGAAGGTCCAACTTCTAAGAAGAGTGGGATCATGAATTGAACTTTGGACTTTTGATCATTTAATCTACGTTTTTGTTTTTGTTTTTGTTTTCCCATTTCTCACTGCCAGTGTATTATCAGTTAGAGGCAAGAAGCCAGGATAACTGAGTTCTCCCTGGCGAGTCTGGAGTCAGGTGAACCCAAGCCCTTGATCTCAACTTACATGACTCCAGAGATGTACCCCGAATCTTTACCTTGAGAGACATGATAGAATGAGTCAGGGCAAAGAAGGTCAATGGCAGGAAGTTCATGTAGACTGGGGATGGAATTGGTGGACTAATCCGAGCCTGGAGACTTCTAAGGGCACATGGTATAAGACTGAGGACCTCACCTCAGCTATCTCATTCTAGGCTATATTCCTAGTGCCAAAACTAGAAATTATGCACTTATCAGAAGTCATAAAGCAAAACAATCAAATCACAAGTGAAGTAGAAAGATATCCAATATAAAGAGAGCCCAAGCAAGCATGAAGCAAGAGGAGTAGCATTTATTAAGCACCTTTTCTACACCAGGAACTTTGCAGGTGTTGTAGGAAGTTCAAAAGGGAGAGAGAACCAGCATCAGCGGAGCATTTATATACCAAGGACTCATGTATGAATATTACTCATCAGAATTGTTCTGAAAAATAGTTATCATTATAGCACAGATAGGAAATTCAAGGTTCATGGGGACAGAAGCACTTGCCTAGGATATCTAGTTATTAAGTGAGGTTAGGATTTGAATCTAATTCTTTCTTGCTCAGAAGTCCATGTTCTTTATCTCTACTCCTGGTAGAGATACCTTCCAAGGAATCCTTGAAGGGAGAAGGATGATGATGATAATTATCATTACTACTACTACTACAATTATTATTTTAATGAAAGAAAGGGAAGGCATATGTAATGAAAAAGAAATAAAAATTTTTTATTACAGATGTGGAGGAGGATTGAGCATTATTTTCAAGGCAGAAGTCATGGTACAATGTAAGCCCTGAGCTACTTGGATTATATCCTGGGCCAGGGACTGCGGGTTGACCTGTTTTATGCATTGGGTTCAGATGTGCTGCCATCATGTGCATATGACGCATCACACCTTAGGAAGGTCAGATCTGGCTCTTCTGCAGCAGCTGAACCTCTCCGGGGGAGCTTTGGGCCTGTAGCACAAGGAAACAGGGGTACTGAAACTGAGATCCAGTGAACACGCTCAGCTGACTGAACCTAAAGAGAGAGCAAAATCAAATGTCAGTGAGATTGAATTCTCCTCGTATGTCTCACCCAGAATTAGCCACATAGATAACCGCCTTGATGATTATGTTTGTAGGTACGGCTTTTCTCCACATGCTAAGTTTGACACTAGTGGCTCATATTTTTAAATTTATTTCTAGCTAACTAATAATTATGGATCAATCTATCGTATGCCATAGTTGGTTCCAGGCACTAGGGAAATGCTAGAGACGGATAGTTTTGTATTAGTTAACTGTAATTCAGAGTAGAGGACATGTATCCATCCTGTTTTGGGTTTAGTTTTGTTTTTCATTTTGATTAACCTAAAAACAGAGCCTGACCAAGGAATGGGAGCAGGTAGATTACTAGGTAGGGACACACAGGAAGCACTTACGATGGAGCTTGGACAGGGACACTCGAAGGAGAGAAAACCAGTACAGGTGTGTTCACAAGGTTATTGAGGCTCTAGTTCCCTGACACCTCCTGAGGAGGAAACAAATGTCTCCCGGAATTGCTGCCAGAATTAAGAATGCAAAGCAGGAGTATGTCTGCTCTGGCTCCCTACCTGTTGTTTGAAGATTTCCATTTGTTACACTTCTGGGCTGTGCTTGCCCAGATGAGCCAATGCCCGTGGCATCAGGGAGGACCTCAGGGCCAGAAGCAGAAAGGTACACCTGCTGTGTACTCGAGGGGGAGCACCAAACGGTGAGTCTGCACTCAGAGTGGAACTGTCTTTTGCTTTCGAAGCCAAAATCAGAGACTAGGGTTGTGTGATCACCCCAAAAGGAACCTTTTCTATACTCATTCAGAAAATATGTGTATTGGACAACACATTCGCCAATCATAGTGCTGGGTAAGCAAGTACTGTTCCTTCTTTCTTGGAGTGCTCCATCTGGGGAGAGAGATGAAAAAATGGACAACCACATGATAATATGGTAAAAATGAAATAAGTAAAAGTTACAGTGGAAGAAAAATTAGTTTGGGTTGGGGAACTGGAGATCAAGGGGGCCATCGTAAAAAGAGTGGCCCCTGACCTCAGCCTGGCAGGATGAGAAGAGTTTCAGTAGTAGAAATGAGTAAGGGGAAATCCAGATGAGGAAAGAGTGGTTACAAAGACATGAAGAGAAAGAAAGAAGGGTGCCTTGAGGAACATGAGAACATGACAGAGACTGAAGTTTGAGGTCAAGTGAAGGAGTGCCTTAAAGGCCAGGCTGATAATTTGGACTCTCTTCTCTGGGCAGTAGAGAGTGATGGAGAGTACCTATGGGTCTAAATTGTGATTGAAATACACCTTCTCATTGGCAGTTAAGACTGGCTAGGTGCAGGTGAGGTATCATGGGTGGTTGTATTGAGCCAACTGCCCCCCTCCCCCCAGTCTGGGCTTACACAAGGTGTTGGCAGCAGAACTGAGATTCTAATTTGGACAAGTAGGATGAAGGTAAAGATCCAAAGCAGGTTAGTTCCCTCCAGACATTCTCTGCCTTTGACGTCCACATGGAGAATGGCATTAGCATTCTCTTCCACCAACCAGGACAGTTTGATAATTTTTATTAATGTGTGGCCCAGTGAGTTTCCTCAGCCATCATCCATCAAACACTGCATCATGCCTTCAACAGCAGCCCACACCCAGCGCCTCGGAAGCCCATATATCATACCTCGAGTCAGGGAAGCAGACTCCCTTTTATCTTTCTTGCAAAAGCACAGATGTTTGGAATGCCAGTAAATGCACCCAGCCTTCTCTAGGGTTCAAGCACAGCTTCTCCCTAGATGACCTCTTTGGAATTCTCATTCCCAGTGCATTCTGGGCAGACAAGCTTTTCTTTTGTTCCTTTAGAACTGCTTCTGCCTCACTCTTCCAACCCTTGTGTCACAACCAGCACATTTATGTGGCCACGTCTGCCTTGTCCCAGCCGCCTGAGGCTGTTTGCAAAGCAGATGTTAATCAGTGTCTGAAAAATTTTATACCTTGATATCCTGATGCATGCCTTATTTTTAGACTTCCCTCATATCCCCCCCGCCCTTTATCAGCTGAAGAAAGAAAGGAACGTTGCCAATGGCTGGATTGCAGGAGAAATGATCTGACACTGAGGTCCTATGTGATGTAGGGACTCTAAAATGAGGTGGTTGAAACTGATCACCTCTGCGGCCTTTCTGTCTTTGAAGTTTTATGATTTCATGCCTCTAAGGTATTAAATGTATATACTATCCTTTCTTCTTTCATTCACTTTTGGCAGAGTACCTTTGTTTTTCGAAATTTCTATGGAAGTGTACCATTCATGCACAAAAGTATACTAATCATAAGTATGTATCTTGATGCGTTTTCACAAGTGAACACAGTCCTGTAGCCAGTATCCAGATCAAGAAACAGAACATTGTGATCCTCCCAGAAGCTCACCTGTGTTTCCATTGAGGCATTGACTCTCTCCTCAAGGGTAAATCTCTGTTCTGAATTTTATTTTATTTTTTTCTTTATTTTATTAGTCTACAGACTATTTTACGCTTTTTTTTTTAAAGCTATATATAAGACATGCAATATCTATTCTGTTGTGTCTGGGTTCTTTTGCTCATATTGTGAGATTCATTCATACTGTTGGGGGAGTTGTAGTTTATTATCATTCATCTTCTTCTCAAGGGAAGCTGCCATTGTAAAAGCTGGCAGCAGTTTTCATATGTACAGACCATAAGTTACATTGGAGCTGAACTTTTCTGTCCGAGAAAGCTCTTGTAGGTGGTGTCTCTTAAATATATGAAGCTAAGTCTGGTTGTGATTACTCCAGGGGAAGGATTTAATGGGGACATTTTGTGGCCTGAAAAAGGCTACCCTTTCTGTGACATTTCATACATAGCACTCAAGAGGAGCGATTTTAAATCGAGCGCTGCTGGAAATGAGTGGAAGATCCTGACCACCTCCCCTTGTGCCGTGTAGAACCTACAGGGTGAGGTGAGATCGTCTCAGCATGTAGGGGAGCTCTGCATGAGGGAAGACCAATCTGGTGTGTCAGGTTCAAAGTCACAGCATGTGCAGCCCCATTGGCACAGTAGGCATGACCCGAGAATTAGGAATGAAACATAGTCTAAAGAGTTATAGACTTGGGAGCCCATACCCAGACCTCTTTTTTTTTCTTTTTCTTTTCTTTTCTTTTTTTTTTTTTTTTAAGATTTTATATATTTATTTGACAGACAGAGATCACAAGCAGACAGAGAGAGAGGAAGGGAAGCAGGCTCCCCGCTGAGCAGAGAGCCTGATGCGGGGCTCGATCCCAGGACCCTGAGATCATGACCGGAGCTGAAGGCCGAGGCTTTAACCCACTGAGCCACCCAGGCGCCCCCACACCCAGACCTCTTGTGGCTGAAGAGTATGGTGGAGGGAAGACCACAGTGGTCCATGTCAGACAATGTGTCTGTCTCCCTCCTCCCCACCGTGGTCTGGCATAGAGCCTTACTGAACACCTGCTTTCCAAAGTAGCATCCTGTGGTGGTGGTAGGAATTGCAGGCAAGGAAGGAAGGGGGCCTCCTGGGGACCTGATCTTTTTCTCCCTTCTCTTTCTCCAATTCTTTTACAATCCAAGGGCAGAGGAGTGAGCTCACGCAGACACTAGATTTCTCAGGAATGTGTGCATGTGGGTCTAAGACAGCAATTATTCCAAACGCTAAAAGAAGGGCTTGCAGTCCAAGTTGAGGAAGTGGTCTATAAGTCATTCATTCATTCAGCTTTTGTTTTATTGAGTTTCTTTTAGCTGTCTCTTCAGTATATCTGGCACTCATGTAAGTAATACATCTTCTAATGCAATCTATCTGTCCCTTCAGTATTCATTCTTTTTTTTTTTTTAAGATTTTATGTATTTATCCATTTGTCAGAGAGAGAGAGCACAAGCAGGCAGAGGCAGAGAGAGAAGCAGGCTCCCCGCTGAGCAAGGAACCCCATATGGGACTCCATCCCAGGATCCTGGGATCATGACCCGAGCCAAAGGCAGTGGCCCAACCGACTGAGCCACCCAGGCGTCCCCTTCAGTATTCATTCTTAATGTAACTGGTTAGGTTATCCTATGGTTAGAAGTCTCCTTGTTGCTCAGCAATTCTGATATGGCCAATGATGAAACGTTTAGTGAGGAGAGCTATCTTCCTGAATCCTATTAAGCACTGAATAGATACTTGCTAATAATCGGGGTCATTTTTATCACCATAGAAGTATATGACCTTCTACCACATTCACCTACCCAAATCAATTCTCTATGCCTCAGTTTTCTTACTGAAAGAAAAAGAAAAAATTGTTACACTAGTTCATATATAAATTCCTTTATAGGTCTGTGTTTCCTAGAACCCAGGGAAATAATATCTTTTCCTCTGTCTTGCCTCAGGGTCTGTGACATGGGTTAGGCACCCATGTAAAATGGAGACTAACCATTTTTCAAAAACGTTGAGGTATGAACTGTGTACTTAAGATCCATGAATTTTATTGCATATAAATTACATTCCTCAATTTAAAAAAAGTCAATGTGAGAGGGTTTTATAGCATCCTTGGCATCATAGTATTTATTAGTAATAATGAAGTAGGAAGTGTATCATCCATTTTACCGGTGAAGACACACATGTTCTGAGATGCTAAGTAACATATCCAAGGTCAAGTGGTGTCTGGTTTTAACCACGGTTGTTGCAAAGCCTACTGCCATTTTAACTAGCTCTACCTTTTCTATGAAGGCTTTCATTCTCACCCCAGGACCTATTACGACTCTGGGTTCTGAGATATCTTTGCCCCAGAAAACCTGGCACAGGCACCATCTCGTCTGTTGCTACCGCCCCCACTGTCTGTACTCAGTGAATAAACAGACTCTTGGTTTCCGAGGCTGTGAACTGGCCCCATTTTGTAAGTCCTAAATTTGCTGCTAAAGTGTTTTACAAGATACAACCAAACAAAAGCAGGCCTTTGAATAGAAGGTCACAGTTTTGGAAGGGCCTTTTTGGGTTTTAACACTAATGCTGGGCATTAAACTCATCTCAAGCAGAGACGAATTTTCCCTCTGGATTAGAGGGATGGGTTTTCAATGACCAGTGTCATTTGGGATCCTGGAAAGCAGAGGGTGGATATTTTTGGCCTGGTTTATGCCCAGTGCCTCATTCTTCAGTTGACTCAGGTTTCTGGGTGGAGTTTTAGTTTTGTAGTAAGACTCTGGACCTAGGACAACAGTCTGGCCAATTTCCCCTCAGGTCAATCTAAAGGACAAGAAAAAATACTGGTAACATTTTCACAGGGCACGGATGGAAATGGGACCTTCAGATTCTTGTTTACATAGAAGTACAATCACTTTCAACCTGGAAGAAGAAAAGGGAGATGCTGGAAGGCTTGTTTGAAGAGGCCCAGGCATAGCCATGAACATCTTCTGCCTTTGGGTAATGCCTTCTATTTCAGGAAAACCTTTTTATACCATGCCTCATCAATTGCTCCCAATAGTTCTGTGATGTGGAGTATCCTTGGACTCATTTTCCAGATAATAAAATGGAGACTCAAAGAGGGGAGGTGACTTGACCAAGGATACATAACTGGTAAGAGGTACAGGACTACTAAGGGCTCCTGCTCTTCTTATTGCCAGCCATCCGCCATGTAAGGACTTGGGCTTATCACAGTCGGTCATTTCAGCAGCTCCTAGATGCTTCTGTCATCATCCCTACCATGTAAGTGGGAAAAACTGAAATCTGGCATGATAATGTGGGTGGTCCGAAGTTAATTACATGGCTCAGTCCCTGGCAGCCATTATTCCAGATGGCACCAGTGTGCCTCTCAGTAACCCTCCATATGGAAAGAATGGTTGCCTCCCAAACTGGCCCGAGACCTGGATGCTCTGTAACTGTATTTCTTTTTAATATGACCAGTTGATTTGAGGAAAGCAGGTTTCATCAGCTGTGAATGGGTAGCCTCTAGTACACAAGCAGTTGCTGATAAATCAGAAGGATCTTTAACTTGAGAACATGGCTCCTGTCTAAAGTCAAAGTCTCCTGTAAGATTTTATTCATAAAGGTCTCATTCTTTTCTTCTTCTTCTTTTTTTTTAATAATGTATTTTTTAAAATTTCTTTTTAAATTTCTTTTCAGCATAACAGTATTCATTGTTTTTGCACCACACCCATGCTCCATGCAATCTGTGCCCTCTCTAATACCCACGACCTGGTTCCCCCAAGCTCCTACCCCCCACCCCTTCAAAACACTCAGATTGTTTTTCCGAGTCCATAGTCTCTCATGGTTGACCTCCCCTTCCAATTTCCCTCAACTCCCTTCTCTTCTCCATCTCCCCTTGTCCTCCATGCTATTTGTTATGCTCCACAAATAAGTGAGACCATATGATAATTGACTCTCTCTGCTTGACTTACTTCACTCAGTATAATCTCTTCCAGTCCCGTCCATGTTGCTACAAAAGTTGGGTATTCATCCTTTCTGATGGAGACATAATACTCCATAGTGTATATGGACCACATCTTCCTTATCCATTCGTCCGTTGAAGGGCATCTTGGTTCTTTCCACAGTTTGGTGACTGTGGCCATTGTTGCTATAAACACTGGGGGCCAGATGGCCCTTCTTTTCACTACATCTGTATCTTTGGGGTAAATACCCAGTAGTGCAATTGCAGGGTCATAGGGAAGCTCTATTTCTAATTTCTTGAGGAATCTCCACGCTGTTTTCCAAAGTGGCTGCACCAATTTGCATTCCCACCAACAGTGGAAGAGGGTTCCCCTTTCTCCACATCCTCTCCAACACATGTTGTTTCTTGTCTTGCTAATTTTGGCCATTCTAACTGGTGTAAGGTGGTATCTCAATCTTGAAGTGTCATTAATTAGTCAAAGCACAAAGACTTGCTCTGAATGATCACTACCATTTACTGCATATGTCTATAGGTCAGATACTGGGCTAAGGACATTGAAAATATTTTCTCCTATCCTTAAAGCAATTCTGTGAGCTGCAGGTGCTCAAGGAAGTGAAACCACTTGTCCAATGCAGAATTGGGAGTTGAACAAGGCCAGAGTCCCTGCCCTTTTTGGCATGACAAACCATCTTTCAGTTATTGAACCACTGACCATAGATGTTGGAAGGGACTTTAGATATTATCAAAGTCAACTTCTATCAACTTTCAGGATGTTGCAGGTTAAGGCTTAGATAAGGAAAAGGATTATTCATTAAGATATTAAGAGGAATTGTCTCTTATTCTGCATTGGCCTGATCAAGTAGGTTTTAGAGCCTGGAACTTTCCTCCAGGATTCCCTGGGCCTGGGTATAAAGATCTTCAACAACACCAGGCCTGTCATCCCAGGAGGAATCAGAATGTTCCTAGAGATTACTCAGGTTTTCAGGGCAAGAGCAGAGGAGCCACTTTCCCCTTCTGGCTCTCCTAAAGCCCGGCCCTTGACTTCACCATTGTTTTAGGGACTGGAACACTGAAATGTGAAGGGCCATGCTACTCAAATTACCCTGGAAAATTCCCCAGATTGAATGACCCACCCATTTTTCTCCCTGTCCCTCCTCCCCTTCTTCCTGGATGAGACATAATTCTAACAATTGGGTTATGTCACCTTTCACTTTGTTTGGAGAGGATAAGATTTTTCCCTGTTCTTAATTGAATGATGGAGCCTTTGTGAGCTCACAGATGTAATCTTGAGATGCGGGTGGGTTAAGTGTGGTTGTTGAGACATAATAGAAAAATAGAGTTTTGGAGAGTTTGGTTTAGAGGGAGGGATTCACTCTTTTTCTCATTCAGAGGTTGTTTTGGGGGGCAGACTGGAGTTTCTCCCACACAGATGGGCTCCTCTTACCCTGGAACAACCCACTCAGTGACGGACTCTGAGATAAATACATGTACAGCAAAGTCTGGAGGATTGTGTCTGTCTCCAGTTATGTGCTCTTTCCCCCTGAGGCTGTATCTTCCTGGCCATTTTAGACTCATGGTTCATGAATGGGTGTGGTATGGAAGGAGCTCTGGACATCAGATTCTCTTTGGTTCTGGCCTCAATTAAGCTACCAACTCTGTAGCCTTTGGAAAGTTGTTTCTCATTTCAGGTTCTATTTCCTGATCTGGGGAAAAAAAAATAGGTAAGAGTCTATCTGCCACAGTGTCCTTTTGAATTAAGATTTTAAGAATTATTAAGGATGATTTAATGTAACCAACATATTTTCTGAATGTCAGCAGTGTGCCAAGCACTGGGCTAAGTGCTGGGAATTCATTGGTGAACAAAAATAGGCAAGAACTCTGCCTCCTGGAAATTTAGAGTTGGACAGGGGAGACAGAGAACTAACAATTGACTTGAAGTACAGCAACCCCTGGGGAGGCGAACATAGCATCTTATGGTATTTGTTTTATTTAAGATTTTACTTATTTATTTGTGAGAGAGAAAGTGAGAGAGGGTGAGCCGGAGGAAGAGGGAGAAGCAGGCAGAGTGAGAAGCAGGCTCCCCACAGAGCAGGGAGCCTGATGCGGGACTCAGTTCTAGGACCCTGGGATCATGACTTGAGCCGAAGGCAGACACTTAACCTGCTGAGCCACCCAGGCATCCCTATAGTAGGAAGTTTTAACCTATTGTTGAAAAGCCATTTTGAGGTAAAATAAAAATGTATTTATTATGCACACAAACACACAAAATCTCTCCTTAAGTATAGATATTTATGCATAATGAGTAGGACAAATCACATTGTTCAAAGGCCATCTGATCATTGAATGAGTCAGAGAACTACATCCTTATAAGGCTTATTGGGCAGGAAGTATCGAATGGGATAGGAGACCTTGTATCTAGTGAGGCTGGACCGCAGGAAGCTTAAAGGAATGCCCAAGTCTGCATGAATGTGATAATTTGGTTAATATCTGTAAGCACCAAGAGAGCAGGGCCTCCCCGTCTTTGTCACTCTGCATTGTCTTCCAGACACTCTACTACGATGTCCGGCACATGGCTACTATTTAACCAGTGTTGAATGAGTGTGTTGGAAAGGAGATGAAACAGGAGCCAGGTCACAGCGGGATTCAACAACAGGCTAAGCTGTTTGGACTTCATCCTGTAGGCTGAGAGGAGTCCTGGAAGCCTTTGGAGAAAGATCATAAGCATGACCAGAGTGGCACTTTGGAAAGAAAGAATTTTTCTAAATGTCCTGATCACACTTTCTTGTTTCTTTAGCCAATCTGTGAACTTCTTGTTGGATCTTTTCTCATGCTTCCCCATGCTTAGCATGGTCCCACGCACAGAGAAAGCACTCGGGGAGTGTTTGGGACACCAACGAATGGATGAGTGAACAAACAAAGGCACAACAACAAATATGGCTGCACAGATAGGGAGCGTGGCGCCTAGCAGGGGCTCGAAATAAGTCGCCATGAGGTTCGTGACACTGGGTACGATACTCAATTTGTTGTTGTTGTTTTTGGCTTTTTAAGTTTTTTACTTTCATTCCAGTCAATTAACATCAGTGTTCTATTAGGTTTGAGTGTACAATGGAGTGATTTAACGATTCTGTGCATCACCCAGTGCTCATCACGACACGTCTTCCCCTGAATCCCCCTCACCCATTTATTGCTTCCCAAACCCCACACACTCCCCTCCCCTCTGGTAGCCATCAGCTTAGCTTGTTCTCTGTAATTAAAAGTCCATTCCTTTCTTTCTTTTTCTTTTCTTGTCTTCATTTTATTTTATTTTAGATTTTATTTATTTGAGATAGAGAGGAAGAGCATAAGCCGGGAGACAGAGGGAGAGGGAGAAGCAGGTTCCCCACCGAGCAGGATAGAGCCTGACTCAGGGCTCCATCCCAGGGTCCTGGCCTCATGATCTGAACCGAAGGCAGACACTTAACTGACTAAACCACTCAGGTGCCCCTGTCTCTTTATATTTTATTTTATTGTATTTTAATTTATTTGAGAGAGAGAGTGAGTGAGTGTGAGCAACTCATGAGTTAGAGGGAAGGGCGGGGGGCAGAGGGAGAAGCAGGCTCCCTGCTAAGCAGAGAGCCCAATGCAGGGCTCCATCCCAGGACCTGAGCTAAAGGCAGAGGCTTGGCCAGCTGAGCCATCCAAGCGCCCCAAGAGTCCTTTTCTTGATTTCTCTTTTTTCCCTTTGCTTATTTTTTTGTTTATTTTATTCCACATATGAGTGAAATCATATGGTAGTTGTCTTTCTCTGACTTATTTTGCTTGGCATTATACATTCTAGCTTCATCCATGTTATTGGAAATGGCAAGATAGCATTCCTTTTTGTAGATAAGTAATATTCCATTGTATGTATATACCGCGACTTCCATTCATCAATCTGTGGACACTTGGGATGTTCCCACAAGACAGCTATTATAAATAATGTTGCTGTAGACACAGCAGTGCATGTATTCCTCTGAATTCATTCTCTTGTATTCTTTAGGTAAATAACCAGTGGTATGATTGCTGGATCATAGGGTACTTCTTCCTTTAACTTTCTGAGGAACATCCCTACTGTCTTTCATGGGGGCTGTACCAGTTTGCATTCCCACCCACTGTACTATTTCAACATTTTTTGTTTGTTTTCTCTCTTCGTTTGTCTCTTAATTGTGGACATTATATTATGGGTGCTCAGTAAATTTTATCTGTTGTTTTTTGTATCATTCCTTTCATGGGGAAGATGCATGATTTTATAGGGAATTTACAGAGGAGAACCCCTGGACCTCACTCTCATTCTCTGCACAGTTTATAACAGTGTAAATCTTTGAGCTGCCAGAGCCCATGTAAATCAGCCAGTATGACCCCTTTATTTATAGAGGAGACGAGGAAGCCCTGGAGAGCAGGGGATCATCCCAGGCCCTGTGGCGAGTTAGATGCAGAACCTGAACTTGAGCCCAGTTCCCTCTGGTTTCTGACTCTTCAGTCATATATGGATAGTGCAGTTATCAAAGAAACTCGCCTTAATATTACAGTATTCTAGTGGTAGAGTGGAGCCTTAGGCCCTTAAGCATTCTCAAGTTAAGATTAAATTATTCTTTTAGCTTGTACAGTACATCATGTTGGCCATTCCATTCCTTTTACCCAAAAGGTGTTGTGATAATTTTTGTTTTTGTTTTGTTTTGTTTTCTTTTTTTTTCCCCCCTTGAGGGACATGAGTTGTCATAAGGGATGGGATTAGTGAAAATAAAGAGAAGATTCACACCAGGGGCTGCTCTTGCTGGTCTCATTAAACTTAAACTCCCTTCAGGGCACTTGGGCCCCTGCTGTGGATGGACCCAGAGACAGTACTAGACAGTAATAGACTGTAGGTGAGCTGAGGAGGGAAGGATCGCCACTGAGTTGCTGCACAGTGTCAGAGCCAGGACCTGCTCAGGGACCAGCTCGCTCATCCTTCCCATTTTGCACAGAGATGGAGCAAGATTGGTCCAGATCATGCCATGACGGGACGGAGATAAAAATCACCTGGATGTGGCATTGCACCAGATAGAAGGTGAAGAAGGGTAATGTGGCCACGGATAAAATGTGCATGAATGGGGATGTTCTTCTCTGGGGAACGGACCTGATGAAGGTGCAAGATCCCAAGTTCGGTTTTGGGTATGTTATGTATGAGATACTCGGAAACATTCAGATAAAGGTGAGCAACGCAGTTGGGTATGGGGACCCAACAAGGGAGGAGATGCGGCCAGGCAATAGGACTCTGAACGTTCATCAGATGGGAGGTGAAACAAGGCAAGTAGATACATTATTTTGATAAAGTCACTTGACCAGTGGAAGTGTGTTTGGGACGGAGCCTTGAGCAACCCCTGGCAGTTAACTCTAGGTAGATGAGCTGGAATTCATGAAAGATATTAAGCAGGAGCAACCCAGTGGGACAGTAAGAAGGTTGTGGGGGTGCATCAAGCAACCAGGAGATTGGAGCTTCAAGAAGTCAGGGAGTGGTCAACAGATTGTGGACTGGTGTTGTCCGGAATCACTCTGCTGGTAAACGGCACAGCCAAAACTTGAGAGCAAGTCTGTGATTCCAGAAGCCATCCCGTTCCCAGATGCCATATGTTGTAATTCAGCTAGGAGACGGACTGTATGGTAAAATATCCATGATTGCAAGCAGAACTATCCTCTCCCTCCCTGACTTTCTGGCTCCCTAGACTCCAGATGCCCTCAGAAAACACTGAGGCTTAACAGAAGGAAGGTCAACCAGCCCTTGAAACTTATTCTGAGAACACCAAGGCTCCTTTCTGCCAGACTTTCTCCCCTCACCCACCCCTAGGGAAAGGAGTCCAGCAAAACTGTCCAGCAAAATTTCAATTCACTTATAATTGCTCCACTCCCAGGATTAGAAGGAGTTTTTTGTTGTGTTGTTTTTTGGTGGTGGTTTTGGGTTTTTTTTGTTTTGTTTTGTTTTGCTTTTGCTATTGGTCTCCTTCTAACACCCTCAACTGATGCTTTTACAAAACTGTTATTTTAGGGCTGTTTGGACTTGTTTTCTACATAGCTCTTGTTTTCTATTATTTCTCTTTTTCCAGGGTTCAGACTAATTAAAGGAAGTGTAAATCACACCTCGTTTGCACAAAATACCTTTCATGAGGTCTGGAAGCAATTTAGCTTCTGTTTGCCAAAGATCTTTAGGAAAGAAAAAAAAAATCCCCTTGGTTTTAAAAAAGATTAATTTCTTGGTGCCAAAAAAACCCATTAAGTGCACCTCCCATTTCTGGGATCTTTTATGGTTTTCATGTGAAAATGGCAACCAGGGAAAAGAGAGAGGGAAGACCAGGCTGGCTTTGCAATTACATCTGGCCCTTCTATGCCACCAACTCAGCTGTCCCGCAGCAAAGAGCTGATTTAGAACAGAGCTTGGTCTTGCATAGCATCTCAAGTAAATGGCTCTGTCACTGGCTGTCTTTTCTCCCTTTCCTCCATCCCAGATTCCAGTCACCCCCAGATCAGAGTTCTTCCTAGGGCCATCGGTCCTTGATTTGGGATGAAGCTTATTAGCAAGGATCTAGAGGAAGGGGCAGAGTTGTCAGTGTGGATGCCTCTTGCCCGTACTATTAGAGACTTCCTTCCTATTCCAATCCCTCTTGCTGCTTCTCCCTGAACCATCTCTGCCTCTTCTTCCCTTTGTATGGTCATCTTTGCTCTGAGAACTGATCCACTGCACTTCTTCTGAGATATTAACATCCTAGAATATGGAACCACAAAGGGCCACTTGTTGCCTTCTAACAGCCTGACTTTACAGGTGATGACCAGTAGAGAGACCAGTTAGGGAGGTAGAGCCTGACTAGGGCCAGTTAGGGAGACCATTTGTCCATGGACCCCTCCATACCTGTAGCCTAGCAGAGCCAGGGTTAGACCTCAGTGCCTGACTCTCAGCCCAATGATCTTTCCAATCTTTCATTGGGAGAACTCTAAAATAAGATGGTAGGAGAGAAAGTTCTAGGTTGGAGGAGTGGTATGTGCCCTTTTCCTTACATTAAAATCTGATGATGCTTACATCTGCTACCTTCTCTTAAAATCAGTCATGGGAGAACAAAGATTTGAGCTAGGCTCTCGAGGTAGATGTGGTTAGTTACAATCAGAAGAGAAAAACATTTGCAATAGATCCTGTATTCAAGTCTTAGGTCCTTCCATTTCCATGTAGGAGAGAATGGGCGAGTGACTTCATCTTTCTAGAAATCAGTTACTCCCTCTATAAAACAGGGATTGTAGTACCACTTCGTTGGGATTGTCAGGACAATTAAATGAGCAGGTGGGTATAATGGACCCATAATAGGGGATCAATAATTGCAGGCTATGGTTTTTCCAGGTGTTTTCCTTCTTGAGAGTGAATCCAAACCTGTGTATGTGGCCATTTCTTGGCCCCCCCTTCCTCCAAGTGTGGAATTTACTTCCTAAGAAAATAAGTAAATAATAATTCAAAAATATTTGGAACTTGTTAAAGCATGAAATTTCCAGGCTGCTTTTCTGCTGATCTGAACCTTCTGTAATTTTTCTGAGGGGGAGAAATCACCGTGGACAAAAACAACTTTATCCAAGAATGTATTACATACTATATTTCCTAGTTGGTGTATTTTTTCCATTTGAGAAAACCCAACCTAAAATGTTGATGGAGAGGAAGGTAAGGGGAGGGGAGGAAGAAACAATGGTAATGTATTGGGGGATCAGCATGACAGAGTGGAGGAAAAGTATAGGCTTTGAATTAAAATCCTTGCTCTGGTATGTTCTATCTACATAATTTCAGACACAATTGTTTCTTTACTTTTCTGAGCTCATGATTTCATGTTTTTACAGTGGGAATTCTAAAGGTCATATCTGTAATGAAAAAATATACTCACGTTATTTGAGAGAACTCTTGGAAAGGGATGTATACAATTGTAGGACAGTCCCTCAAAGTCAGAAGACCAGAGTCGGTGTCCCAGTTCCAATAGTGGCTAGGACTTACCTTTCTGAGCCTCAGTTTCCCGTTAATAAAATTATTTTATGGCCATCATTTCAGAGCACACTGACGCTTAGCCTTGGCCCTGTCCTCATCATTGCTCTCCTGGGTTATTGTGATGTTTTCCTAATTAGTCTCCCTATCTCCATCCATCCTTCCCCTATTATCCTTCTGATTTTCACTTTGTAGTTAGTGGGAATATGCTAAAACCCATCATAATTCTCTTTTGCCTTCAGGCTGAGAAGCAATTTTTTTTTTCATCTCTTAGTGTGGTTTATAAGGTTCTCCAAAATTTATCCTGTTTTGTCTCTCCAGCCCCATCTCTCCTCATTTGCCCGATCCAGCCCTGATACCCTTACCTCAGCCTCTGCACACTGTAATCCCTCTGCTGAGATACTGCGCCATACCCACCACCTTTTTTAAAAATAATATTTAGGGGCGCCTGGGTGGCTCAGTGGGTTAGGCCGCTGCCTTCGGCTCAGGTCATGATCTCAGGGTCCTAAGATCGAGTCCCGCATTGGGCTCTCTGCTCAGCAGGGAGCCTGCTTCCCTCTCTCTCTCTCTGCCTGCCTCTCCGACTACTTGTGATTTCTCTCTGTCAAATAAATAAATAAAATCTTTTAAAAAATATTTAAATTTTGCTTAGTTAACATGCAGTACAATACTGGTTTCTGGAGTAGAATTCAGTGATTCATCAATTACAGTGCTCATACAACAAGTGCCCTTTTTGATACTCATCACCCATCTAGCCCATCCCACCACACCTCCCTCCAACAACCCTCTCTTCTCTATCAAGAGTCTCCTATGGTTTGTTTCCCTCTCTCTTCTACCCTCCCCCCACCTTCCCACATGTTCATCTGTTTTCCTTCTTAAATTCCACATTTGAGTGAGATCATATGGTATTTGTCTTTCTCTGACTTATTTCACTTAACATAATACACTCTAGCTCCATCTACCTTATTTCTAATGGCAAGGTTTCATTATTTTTGATGGCTGAGTTATATTCCATTATGTATGTATACACACACACACACACACACACACACACACCCCCACATCTACTTTATCCATTCATCAGTCAGTGGACACTTGGACTCCTTCCATAGTTTGGCTATTGTTGATAATGCTGCTACAAACACTGGGGTGCCTATACCCCTTAAAGGATACTTTCGTATCCTTTGGGTAAATACCTAGTAATGCAATTGCTGGATGATAAGGTAGTTCTACTTTTTAACTCTTTGAGGAGCCTCCATACTGTTTCCCACATTGGCTGTACCAGCTTGCATTCCCACAAGCAGTTTAAGAGGGTTCCCCTTTCTCCACACCCTCACCAACACCTGTTGCTTCTTGTTATGTTTATTTTAGCCATTCTGAAAGGTATGAGGTGTTATCTCATCATGGTTTTGATTTATATTTCCCCAATGATAAGGGACATTGAACAACTTTTCATGGGTTTGTTGGCTATATGTATGTCTTCTTTGGAGAACTGTCTGTTCATGTCTTCTGTGCATTCCTTGACTGGATTATTTGTTTTTTGAGTATTGAGTTTGATAAGTTCTTTATAGATTTTGGATACTAACTCTTTATCAGATATGTCATTTGCAGATATCTTCTCCCATCCCCTAGGTTTCCTTTTAGTTTTGTTGACTGTTTCTAGTAGTTCATCTTTGCTTTTGTTTCCCTTGTCTCTGGCAACGTGTCTAGTAAGAACTTGGTACAACTGAGGTCAAAGAGGTTGCTGTCTGTGTTCTCCTCTAGGATTTTGATGGTTTCCTGTCTCACATTTAGGTCTTTCCTCCATTTTGAATTCATTTTTGTGTGTGGTGTAAGGAACTGGTCCAGTTTCATTCTGCATGTGGCTGTCCAGTTTTCCCAACACCATTTGTTGAGACTGTCTTTTTTTCCATTGGATACTCTCTCCTGCTTTGTGGAGATTAGTTGCCCAAATGGTTTTGGGTCCATTTCTGGATTTCCTATTCTGTTCCATTGCTCTCTGTGTCTGTTTTTGTGCCAGTACCATACCCTCTCTATTACAGTTTGTAATACAGCTTTAAGTCCAAAATCATCATGCCTCCAGGTTTTCTTTCTTTTTTTTTTTTTTTAAGATTTTATTTGTTTTTTTGACAGACAGAGATCATAAGTAGGCAGAGAGGCAGGCAGAGAGAGAGGGGGAAGCAGGCTCCCCGGTGAGCAGAGAGCCCGACGCGGGGCTCGATCCCAGGGCCCTGAGACCATGACCTGAGATGAATGCAGAGGCCTTAACCCACCAAGCCACCCAGACACCCCATGCTTTTCTTTTTCAAGATTGCTTTGCCTATTGTGGGTCTTTTATGGTACCATACACATTTTAGTTGTTTGTTTGTTCTAGCTCTGTGAAAAATGCCACACCTACCCTCTTGAAGAGCCCACCCCCAACTTGGAACTGCTTGAGGAGCTTCACGTACAAGACCCTAATAACTGGACTTCCATCTTAGATCAAGTAACTCAACTCTCTGAGCCCCAGATTGCCCATCTCTAAAATGGGCATGTTAATTGCTTCTCTATAGGGTTGAAGGAAGAACTAAACGAGACAGCCAACATCATTAGCATTGTTTGGCATGGCGTATATTAAGTACTTTCCATAGGGTTAGTCTTCCCTCTTTTTCTTCTCATTGCTTGCCTCCTAGACAGCACCTCCGACTAAAATTCTCTCTGCTCACAAGCTTCGTGTTGGACACACAGCACTTTCCTGTGTTTTCCTCTCTTTGGACGGTGAGCTGGTTCCTTGAGAGTCCTTGGGCACCTTGCATATGCTCAAGATTTCAGATCCCCATTCCCCCACCTAGTGTCTGTCACTTTGGACGGATCGATCTGAGCCTCAACCCAACAGGTAAAGTGGGGACAATGACGGGATCTACCTCACAAGGTTGTCGGTAGAATTCGGTAAGAAAATGCTCATAAAGCACTTAGCAGAGCTTCTGGCACGCAGAAGGAACTGGAGCTGTGACTGTTATTCTTTCTGTATCCCTCGTGCCAGGCCCAGAGATGATGCACCGCTTACTGAAAGGATGAAAGGGCTTTATAAGCAAGGCAGAGTGTGGGATGAGTTCTCTGCTGGTTTTCAGAGTAGAGTTGGTAACAGATCCCGGGTGGGGCTTATTCTATGTGATTATGGCATCAGGCCAGGGCACTCTTGTTCCCCTGAGCCCTATTCTCTTCCTCTTTTGTTTGAAGCTTGGGAAGGGGACAAGAAGAGGAAAGTGCTCAAATGTTCACCATGGGGCAGGCACAGGCACACAGAACCAAAAACATGTGAGCCTTTGGCGCCATACTTGCCAATGTGCCCTAATCCTGTCCTGAAGCATTTCCTGCATTCCTGCCCCAGCCTGGAATCCTCTTACGTGCCCTCCCCCACCCCAGAGTCATGCCAACTGACTGGGTCATCGCCCCCTCTATCCTGGCCTTTCTGGGGGCTACCTAAATCATCTGGCCTTTTCTGATTCCGAGCAAAATCTTCTTTTTGTCTAGAATACCGTGGACCTTGATGGTGAACCGCACTGAGTTTGAATTCCAGCTTCCCTACTTACCAGATTTATAATTCGGTCCAATGACTCAATATTTCTGAGCCCCACTCTTCTTGCCTGTAAAACAGGGATGTTAATCCCCATTCACGGGGTTGTCATGAGGGTTAAACAAAACAATGTAGGTAGGATGCCCAGGCAGCCCCTGGCAGATAGTAAGTGCTTCTTAGGGGATTAGTCCCCCTTCCTCTTTGTATTGTCTACACTTTCCTCCTAGACACTGCTCTGCACCAGCTTCCTGGATATAGGTGGGTTCGTTTTCTGTAACTGGAAGGGTTCAAAGTGGGGCCAAATGGCACTGAATTGTTGACCGAGGGGCTGGCCTCAGTAAACTTCTGGGATCTTCCAAACTTAGGATTCTGCTACCCTGTAAAATACTTTCCAGGTTGCAAAGGTCAGTGTGCAGACAAGGGGGCTACTCATGCTCATTCTTCCCCCCTTTAGTTCCCCTTACTTCTTCTAACCCCCGGTGCCCTGAGCTTGTCCCCTTCTAGCATGGCACCAGAGATTAGCCCTTTCATTGGCCAACTAGCCATCTTGTGTCTTTCTGCTTTCCCTCAGTGTCTCACTGTGGAACTTACCCAGTCATATTCTCCTGCCTAGCTTCAACACACATGCTGGTATAGATGGGGAGGCAGTTGGTGTTTTAAGGGGGAAATGCTTAAGGAATTAGTTTATGGGACCACCTGTGGGAGCCAGGTCCCCTGAGCTTTTACTGTAGCCTCTCTCACTCCGTGCCTTTCCTATATGAATAGTGTTAGGAAATCCAGCTAGAGATGTTTTCTCAGCCCAAGACCCCAAATCCAGTCTTGTATAAACTTAACAAATATTTATTGATCATTTACTATGTGTCAACCTAGGTGCTTAGTTGGGGATATGCCATATGTTTTCTTGTTTTTTTCCTCCAGCAATCTCTATATCAAGACTCAATGAAATGTAGAATTTATGGAAATAACAACAACAACAAAAAAGAACTTAAGGTGCTCTGGCCCCTGTCATCTTCCCAGGTTTCTCTCTTGTCATTCCACTGTAGAGACCCTTTATTCAGCTATACCAAAACAGCTGCATTCCCTGAAAGATAGTGCCATATTACACCTTCCCACCTCTATAGACTTTATCACACTTCTAAGCGTCTTTCTTTCTTTCTTTCTTTTTTTTCCCCTGGCGTTATAGTTTCTAGAATGCTTGGGTGTTTTAAACAGTAGATTTATATTTTTTTTTATAATCATTAACAAGTTAGTTTCAATTTGGAAAACAAAAAACAAGCCAAGGAAAGTGATACTACTCATAATAAGCTCAAGTTTCTGAGTTGTGGTGATTTAGAGGGAAGAAGGGATGTGTTCACCAAGCAGGAGGGTTTAAGAGTAGAGCCCTGCAGGTCAGGATAGGACTTGAGTTAAAGGAAGGAAGAAGGAGGGCATTCCAGGTACAAGTGCAAAGGCCGGAAGGGTGGAGCTTATAAATCACACACAAGGGCACAGAGACAAACCAAGGTTAGCTGGAGTGGTTGCTGGAAATAATAAGGCTTGAGTCTTAAATTGAGGTCACATGTACAGAACCTTGAGGCCAGACGGGAGTGCTTGATTTTGGTCCTGCGCAAAGTGGAGAGCTCCTAAAGTTTATTGTGAATGGAGTAACACCACTGGGCCTGTCCTAGGGATAGAGGAACAGAGACATTATTCTGTCATATTATATTTGATGAATCCTAGGACCTCTGCAGATTAGCTTAGCTCTCTGTAAAGGGGCAGGTGGTCCATGCCTAGTATTTAGAAAAAGGCAAGCATTTAAGCATTAGCCTAGACTTTTTGGAAGGAGAAAACACTGGTCCTTTTCTCAAGAAGAGACTAGGTTTGTTGGCTTCCTCTGCCTTCCCATCAGACTCAACCCAGGCACACATTTCACAAGCACCTTCCACTGGGATGGGTGAGCTGTTTAGTTTAGTGATTGTTTAGTGATTTGTTTAGTTTATCCTAAATGCAGACAAGCTTTCTCTTTGCATCGCTGCAGAAGCTCACCCTCAGGGCTTAGAACACAATTGAGTGGTGGCGGTGGGGGGACAGTTCTGAGCTGGTCAGTTTTGAGTGTACTGCTGACTTCATTTGTTAAAGAGATTTTTCCTAGCCTGGAAAGGTCTCCTTCCTCTCTTCCTTGCATCTAACTCAGGGATTGGTAAACGAGGCTCCATGGACTAGCTGCCTGTTTTGCAAATAAACTTTATTGGAACACAACCGTGTCCATTCATTTATGTATTGCCTATGGCTCTTTTCACATTCTAAGGGCTATGTCAAGTACTTATAACGGAGATTGCATGGCTCACATGCAGAAAATATTTACTATATGGCCCTTTCCCTTGAATAAAAGTTGTTGGACTCTGATCCAGCCAAGCCTTCTCCATCCTTCAAAGCACGATTTAAATTCACCTCCTCTAGGAAGCTTTTCCTTGACCTTCCCAGGTCTCTTTCTTTTCCTTACTGCCCATAGGTGATGCCAATCATTATCTCATAATTTTTAGCACTATATATATTTTTTTTTAAAGTTTGTTCTGGTTGTTATTGTTTTGTTCTTTAAGAAAGAGAGGAAGGAGGTACAGAGGGAGATGGAAAGAGTCTTAAGCAGGTCCACATCCAGTGCACAGAGCCCGACCCCGGGATTGGTCTCACCATCCTGAGATCATGACCTGAGCTGAAATTAGGTGTCAGTCACTTAACCAACTGAGCCACTCAGGTGCCTTTCTTGCACTAAGCAGTCGAAAGACAAGGACCAGCTCTTGTGGACAAGGACCACATTTAAAACTTTCTGTAAAGTTGTACTCAGCAGTATAGAAGCCAAGTGGGAGTGTGTGTGTTTTGGAAAGAGACATGTCTGTTTCCAAGTCTTATTTCATCATTGACCACCGTCTTGACTGGGAGCAAGTCAGCTCACCCCCTGGAGCCTGTCTTCTCATCTGTATTTTAGCGTGATAACATAGTACTTACCTGCCCAAGTCATTATAAGATCCAAAGAGATAAATTAAAACAAACATTTAAAAAGAAAACACAAAGCACATTATTACAGCAAATGGGAATTTAGTAGTAATTGACTTATGCTATCTGGGATCTTGCTTTGCCAGTGTGTACATTTAAATTTTTTCTAAATGTTTAGGAGAGAAAAAAAATTCTATTATTTTGTACTTTGAGAAGCAGTAAATGTATATCCCCCCTTTTCAGAAATTTGTAAGATATATTATCATATTAAAGGCTCTGAGAAAATATGTGGGGAAGACATCTGTTGGTCTTTATTTAAACCTGTCTTTTTCATTCATTCATTCATTCATTTAGAGAGTGCAAGCAAGTTGAGGGGCAGATGGCAAGGGAGAGAGAATTTTAAGTAGGCTTCATGCAGAGTATGGAGCCCAACACAGGGCTCAGTCTCAGGACCCTGAGATCATGTCCTTAGTCCAAATCAAGAGTCGGGTACTTAACCAGCTGAGTCACCCAGGCATCCCTAACCCTCAAATATATTTTACTACACCTTGAAACTAACTATTAATATCTCATGAGAAGTAATATTCTGAAAAACACACTTTAGGCTGATTGGGCCATGTAGTCCTTAGGTTCTCTTGCAACCTTCTCATACTGAGTTTATAGGAATGACCATTGCTTATCAGCAATCCTTTCAATCACCAGCACGAGGAATGCAGTGAAAATTCTTGGTTTTGTGTAAAATAATGCACTTGAGATCTGTCTGTTCTCTAAGTCAAGAAGTAGTAAATACGCATGCCCCCAAACCCCAGGGATATTTGCCACAAAAGCTGTTGGAAAATTCTGCATTTTGGTGTGGATATTGCATTCATGCCTGCATGCCTATGGCTCCTTCCTCTTCCTGTTGAGGCTCTTATTATCACATACCTGGGGCGTTGACTATTCCCTTTTCTTCCACTAAGTGTAACCCTCTCACAAGGGTGTCTTTCCTTATATTTAACTTCCTTATGTTCACGCCACTGGAAGCTTCAGTGTTTATCTTGTACCATTAGCCTCTCCCTCCTTCTGCAACAGAATTGCTGGGTTTCAACCTCGGGTCCTGTTATAAAGAAGAAATTGAACCCTTGGGAAATTATTCTTAGGAAAGTGGGGGGAAGCATGATGTTATCAATTAAGTGTAGGTTTGAGAGTCTCACCTGCTTGAACATAAGTTGGAAATAGCTATTACTTTCACCAGTGAGGGCCAGCACACATTTTTCAGTCCTGTTTCAGTGGGACTATGACCTGCTGTAGGTGCTCAGCGAAGTCTTTACCATCTACAGGATGCGTCTGGTGTGTACCCGTGTCTCAGCGCACTTAATAACATCCTCTTTCAATCTCAAGTGTCTTTCTTTGAATGAGAAGTTATATGGGCCTACCCTCTTCTAAGGCCCTTTATAAACGGGGCTGGAAGTCTCTCCACGGTGATCTGGAAGGGAAAGATGAAGCCCCCATTGCAAGGACATCCGGGGTCCACACGGCCAACAGAGGGCGCTCCCACACCACACAATACTGGAGTCTGGGGCTCTGGGCAGGCCCAGGGAGAAGGTGGCCAGCTGACCTTTCTCCAGGCTGTTCTCGGGTTGCCAGAGCAGCAGAGGTGTCAGCTGAGACCGGTCACAGCCTAGGGAGGAGATGGGAGGGAGGGAGGCTGGGGCACCCGAAGGGGAGGAAGAGCTGGCGGGGGAAACACAGACACATTTCACAGAGACAGGGACACAGAGAAGCACGCAGTGCATGCACATTGTAACTCCAAGGAGCACATACAACATACCCGACATGCACATAGCATATAACCAAGAGATTTTTCAGCAACACACAGGGTGCAGAACCACAACATGAATGCCATTCATCCCCCCCCGAGTACACACAATACAAGTCATCTCGCCTGTCTGAGCAACAGCAGAGAGAACACACAGACACACACACATATGTAAACACATTGCCCCACAGGGACTTGCCAGCCATGTCCAGTATACACAAAGCAGATAACAAAGACACACACGGTAAGCACACAGTCACACACAGTGTGCCACACACACAGCGGACCCGCAGCACATACAGAGACACACGGCTTAGGGATGGCCCACCCCACGCAATAGACACTCCCAGAAGCGTATTGCAGATAAGCAACAGAAACACACAAGATGCATAGACAGAGTCGGGTCCCCACAGGCATACTGCACAGACAAACGTTATGTACCACGTGCCGCCTCCATCCACCCAATGCAGACAGGAACACATAACACGTGACATGTCATCTGCTCGCAACAGCACACACCCCGCCACACGTATACACACGCTCACCGTGTGGGCACGGGTCCGCATACATCAGAAGCACTTGGAATTCGTAAATGTCTAAGAGCAAACAGAGAGAGGCCAGTGTAGGGTGGAAGAAGAAAGAGAGGGTTGAGGCAGATGGAAATGAGCACAGTGAAGCCAGACAGAGTGAGGAGCTGACCTAGGGGAGGAGGGCTGGACACCAGAGCTGGTCCTCAGCATGGCCTCCTGTCCCCTCTCCACGCTCATCGCTATAGCAGAGAGAAAGCTGGTTGGGGGTGGCCCCTGTGGGGAGGCCATACAGATGTGGTATCTGCAGTGGGGGCGGGTAGTGCCCCCAGGAGAGTGAGCCACCAGCCTGGGGCCAGGGCTGGGGCCTCAGTCCCAATAGGGCACCAAATGCTCTCACTTAATCCTGCTCTGGGCATCGCCTGCAGTCCACAGTCCGACTTTCTCCAGGCCACAGCATCGCAAAGAAACTATTTCTCAAACTCTCAGGATATATTCTATTCTCTTTTTAAAAGTGTACTTTTTAAAAAAAATAAGAAGGGAAAACGTCAGTGAAACCTCAGACGGGTTGTGCCTCCAGAGAAGATGGGGAAGGTCAGGAAGGTACAGGACTCGGCAAAGCTTGCTTATTATGTAACTAAGCAAATAAAACTGTCTTCTTGGAATCATAGGATTTTCAGTGAAACAGATTCTCATCAGCAAACCCTCTTGAGCAACTGTCCTGGTCCAGACGCACGCAGGGTGCTGGAGTATAGAAATAAGAGACTCCAAACCCACCTTCCAAAATATAGTCTAATGAGGGACAGAGATCTAGAATGTAAAACTTTTAAAACAAAGGGCAAAAGATTACATTAATATATAGAGTGTGATTCTTTTTACATTGATAAGGGAAGGGGGTCAAGGGTGCGACCCCTTAATGGAAAGCCTACTACATGTACTGTGCTGGGCACCGGATGCCCGTTATCTCAGTTAGAGCTCCCAAAATAAGCTATGGAAAATAGGGACTAACAGCTCCTGCTGCAGATGAAGAAACCAAGGCTGAAAATGTGAAGCCAGCTGCCCAAAGCAACACAGTTAGGAATTCCAGATTCAAACCAAGCAGTCTGACTTCAAAGCCCCTGTCTTTTCTACTCATGGTAATAATGAAGTATTTCCTCTGGCTTTTCAGATCTTGAGCAAGAGCCAAAAGAAAAGACAGAGAGACAGTCACAGCAAAAAAGACTCTGAGTTAGATGGCATGAGGGCACAGTTTGGACTCTCCTGCCAGTTAGAGGAATCCCGGGTGTTGTGATGTTTTGTTCACTCCCCAAGGGCCTCTGTCCTCCAGCGTCTGGGCGAGGCACCAGGTCTCAACACGGGTGCTGCCATGCTGGGTCGCACAGTTCCCATCATCGTGCTGCCCACTGTATGTGAGCTGGGTGTCAGGGATGGATCTCTGGCTTCTTGGGTGTCAGTAGGTCGAGAAAAGGAGAAATGGTGGGAAAATTCGTGAGCCTGGATGTGGATTGAAGTAGAGCAGAATTCTGTTCTCCAGTTTGCATGGTCTGGAGCATGTATTTCTTTTTCATATTGCTACATGTCTGTTGTGGGTTATCAGATAGCAGCAGGGGTGGAAAGAACTTTTGGGATCCACTGGTCATTTTACGGGTAGAAATGCTGAATTCTGGTAACACATCTTAATTACTACTGCTGTGTTTTGGTGAACAATCCTATTAGCAACTGTTTATTAAATACTTAATGTCATCCTAACTGAGCATAATAATAAAAAAAGAAAGTAACAATTACTAAATTACTAAAAAAAAAAAAAAAAAATAAAAAAAAAAAAAATATTTAATGTCCTGCCAAGCATTTTGCATGTGTTGTTTCATCAAATGCTCCCTGTGCCACAGTAAGTATTTGTCATTTTCACACACGAGCAAACCAAGGCTCGGAGACATGCAGTGGCCTCCCAGGGGTTGCACAGTTAGCAGTGACAGCACTGAGATGCAAACCAGGCCTGTCTGACTCCCAGTCACTCCCAACTACCCTGGTCTATGACCTTCCTGACCAATATGGAAACACAGTCAGGAGCAGTTACCTCTGATTTAGAGAGATAAGAACTCAGGTTTGAGAAGAAGACTATCATGTCCAAGGTCAACAGAGCTTATTATCAAGACCCAGAGCCCCTAACCTGTCTCTTCCCTTCCTACTGCTCTCTGGATTGGTAAAGCAATAGATGTCAGGGTCAAAAAAGGTCTCACCTTGTCTATAAGGGATCTTTTTGGCATAGTATAAAGTAGAATCCCCCCTGTCCTAGTTCTCTTTAGCATAT
Organism: Mustela putorius furo; assembly: GCF_011764305.1. NCBI lineage: Eukaryota > Metazoa > Chordata > Mammalia > Carnivora > Mustelidae > Mustela > Mustela putorius. The sequence continues at coordinate 1,815,187 of NW_025422439.1, read as the reverse complement.
CACCTAGCTACTGTCTTCCAGTTGGCTCCTTTGGGAAGGGGGGACGCTCTACCCCTTGAATCTTGCCTGGCTCCTTTTGGTTGGGTTTCTGTTCCATCTTAGGTGGTATTACCTGTCTTCATTTGCAAGCACTGTGTGGTAGTTGGCCCTATGTTCAGAGGGCAACCAGACTCATCTGGTAAAGTAACTGGCCCAGAGTCTTCCCTCAAAGGCTCTGTGTGCTGAGAATGGCTGACTGACTGGTAAAGCCAGGAGGCCATAGTGTTCAATTATTGTTTATTCTGGTGGGATCTCTTACTCAGCAAGGGGATTTATACTGGAATTATCCAGCTGTGTCTGCTGAGATTTGGCTACAGACTCCAATTCCCAGGATGGGGAGGTCAGTAGCTGCTTTTGTTCTCAAATATATTTAATTTTCTTTCTAGCCATTCCTGGTCTTTCGTCTACTTAGCATAAAACATCTCCAAATCTTCTTTCATGTGATGAGTTCACTGTGGGCTGGTCCACTGTACAGTCCTATGCTGAAATGCCAAGCATCCTTAACCACAGCAGGGAGAGCATCCCAAGTTTGCCATCTGCAAGACAGATCTCAGAATCTTCCCTTTTCATGTTGCGCATTTCCTAAACTCCGTGCTCATTCAGGAAGGAGAAATGAAAAAGAGCATTTTCTGATCTGCGGGACTTCATCTGCATTATTAATGGCATCTAGAGCAGGGTACTTAGACCTTGGTCAAGAGATAAAGTACGGGGATTACAATTTCAGCTCTTGCTTTTGTTCATAGTCCAGTGGCATCTTTAAAATGGGATGGAACAATGGCCCTAGAGTTTCTTGAGAGATACTGTATGCGGTAAAGGCTCAGGAATGTGAGCTATTACTTCTGTGATCTCTTTCATTACTGAGGCTCACTTTCTACATCTGTAACATGGGAGACAAACCTTGGCATGGGAGGTGGTGAAATAGGAAGCTTAATATGAGCTTGGCAGGTAATAAAGGTTCAAGAACTAGTAACTGGTCTTTATTCCCTCTCTTTGTCCCTCCCATCCCTTCCTTCCTTTCTTCCTCCCTCGATTCTTCTCTCCCTTCTTCTTTCCCTCTCTCCTTCCCTCTGTTTCTTCCTTCTTTGATTTTCCTTATGAAGCAATCCCTGCAACACCATCTTCCATTCAAGCTTTACAGCTCTCATTCAAACTCCCTCTTACTGGTCTTACTGTCTTCTCTCCTTCAAACCATCTTCCACATCACAACTAGAAAGGTCATCCAAGGCCATTTTTGTGTCACAGGTCTTCTATAGGAATACAGCACATGGGGACGCCTGGGTGGCTCAGTGGGTTAAGCCGCTGCCTTGGTCTCAGGTCATGATCTCAGAGTCCTGGGATCGAGTCCCACATCGGGCTCTCTGCTCAGCAGGGAGCCTGCTTCCTCCTCTCTCTCTGCCTGCCTCTCTGCCTAACTTGTGATCTCTCTCTCTGTCAAATAAATAAATAAATAAATCTTTAAAAAAAAAAAAAAAAAGAATACAGCACATGACTGCTCCCACCTAGCAGAGCCTACATTTCTCTTTATTTTTTATTTTTTTAAAAGATTTTATTTATTTATTTGATAGATAGAGATCACAAGTTGGCAGAGAGGCAGGCAAAGAGAAAGAGGAGGAAGCAGGCTCCCCGCTGAGCAGAGAGCCCAACACGGGGCTCCATCCCAGGGTCCTGGGATCATGACCCAAGCTGAAGGCAGAGCCACCCAAGTGCCCCTCTTTTTATTTTTTTAAAAAAGATTTTATTTATTTATTCATTTGAAAGAGAGAGAGAGAGTGCACATGCATGAGTGGGGAGAGGCACAGAGGGAGGGAGGGGGAGAGAGAGAGATAGAGAATCTCAAGCAAACTCCAGAGCCTGGCGTAGGGCTTAATCCTCAGACTCTGAGATCACTCTGAGCCAAAATCAAGAGCTGGACCTTTAACAGGCTGAGCCACCCAGGCATGCCTAGCAAAGCCTACACTTTTAGGAACAGTAGAGCCCCCCTCATCCACCTCCTGGACTCATGGAGAAGCTGCAGGTCTACAAATTTTCCAGCCCAGGGAGCTGACAGAAACTTCTGGAATGGGCTGTCTACAGGGAACTCAGGAGTGATCAGAACTGCAGAGGACTATCCAAAGAGGCCTATCAAGGAGACAGAAACTTTGGTGCTCTGGAGGCAGTTTGCAGTCGGTCCTGAAGACAACGGTGCACATCTCTTTCCAAGTCCAGTTCAATGATGCCACAATGGCAGGGTGAAACTGGTTATGGTGAAAGTATTTATGCTATTGAGATCAGCCAGTGCTACAAGCCAACACCTTTTTCCCCCTCCAGAGAGCCTGTTAAGCACTTACCACACACTAGTGAACCTCCGTCACATCAGTTGTTCAGAAGTCATGTCACCTCTCATATAAACACTGAGGAGAGCATGTTGGTTCAGGTCCTTTGGGAAGTAGATACTGAGATGGGCTGGAACAACCAAAGATTTTATTAGGGGAAACACCTGTATGAGAGAAGATGGGCAATTGCTGTAAAGGCTAGGAGAGCTATCAGACTATGGTGCAAAGCTGACCCTTAATGGAAGAGAAAGAGAAGGGAGGTTTAAGTAATATTTGGCAAGGCTGTCAAGGAGTCTTGAAGACCATCTACCATCGGAGGGGGGTGTCTTCTGTCTCCGGGGAATGGGCCTCTCACTGGCTGGCAGGGGCCTCTCAGAAATGTGGCCTTAGTGCAAATGTGATGATGGCATTTGGAGCACTCTGACCTGGGATCTTGGTTAATTGATCCCCCTATATTTGGATTTCCAAGATTCCTTCCCAGGGTTGTCATGGACATTAACACATCAAATCCCATCTAATCAAGAGCACATCATACACCTTAAAAAATATTTTCTAAGCACCTAAGCATTCTCTGCCAAAAATTGTGCTGAGTCAAGGGGATGAAGAGAAGTGAGAAACATGGGCCTTGACCCAAACAGGGCAGACTGCCAAGTAAACAAATATTCAGGATAATGTAAAAGAAAGAGGATGGTTGAGGAGGCCCTTCAGTAAAGACCAAATAGGAAAAAAAAAAAAAAAAAAAAAAAACTTGATCTGATAATCTTTGAATAAGCCTGATATTGAGTGGAATGGGACTTCTTGAAGACAGAGAAATCTTCAAAAGCAAAGGCCCAGAGGCATGAACGAGCATGGAAGATTCAAAGAGTTGTGAGCCACTCAACATGGATTCAGCATAAGATACAAGAGTGGAATTACTGAGAAATGACTCTGGCAAAAGAATCAAGGCCAGGGAAGCCTAAGGAATTAGATACATTTATGTATTTTGTAGAGTGCAGGTAAGTGAAGAATATTACAGGCTTTTCATCAAACGCTTCTTTTAGAATGATCCCTGCCTGCGGTTTGGAGGATGGAGGAGAGGGGTTAAGACTGAAGGCAAGAAGTCAGGCCCAGTGGCCGGCACAGTGTATGCAGGGAAGGAAAGACAGTCAAGAGGCATTTAAGAGATGGGACCTATCCAAATAGATATATGGCTGTTGGATTTGGAAGATTATGAGAGCAGAGAGTCTACAGTGGTTTTCAATTAGCAATCTGGTATTATATGTTCTTTGACTCTTTCTCTAGACCTTCTAGACTACAGTGTTCAAACTTCAGGTTGTCACCCGTTAGTGGGTCATTGAAATGAACTTACTGGGTTGTGGCCAACATTTAAAAAAATGAATATATCATATTATATTACATGTGTAGCAAGCGTCAGTGTTATTTCATAAATCTTTGTGTCAATCATATATGCATGAATCTGTATAGCTAAGTTGGGATGTAAAATACACAAATCACAGTCAAAAAAATTTGAACTCTTGTAGAGCTGGGCTTGTATCTTATACATCTTAAACTCGTGGAATTAGAGAATTGGAGGAGGGCTTTGGTCACAACTGGTTTAGAAGTTTGGGCTATTGAGACCCCCTGCTCTGCCTCTTTCAGTCAGAAAATGATGCTTGAAGAGGTGAGGTCAGATCTCCAAGATCAAATGAATCTCATATCATTTACAATACCCAGTTTCATTAAGAGAATGAGGGATCAATGTATGCCTTTATAAATGAATGAATGAATGAATGAACACTTGATTATAAATTATATAGTAGCAGTATGTGAGTATGTGAGTAAATAAATAAAAGAATAGAGGAATTCATGAATGAATGACTAGATGAATATATAACTGCGTGAAAAACTAGGTGGATGAATTAACAAAAGGAGAAAAATGTGGGAGGAAATGAAGGAGGAAGAAAGGAAATTCTCAAATCCCCTAATAAACACTATGAGTCTGTAGACTCCCAGCCAAGGAAGGAAGGATTTCTGAATGACCCCAGGCAGGGGACCACAGCCAGTTAGAATTAATCATGTGGCCAGCCCAGAGATCAGCCAAATCTGACCGAGTGATGACGGCCTTGCAGTAGACTTTGTTACGCACCCGTTTATAGGGTGAGCTATTAACTGGCTCAGCATGGGGGTAGTCAGGCGCCTGACATCACAGAATGAATGAGGTGTTTGGGGTGGGGAGAGATGGGCTCTACAGCTCTGGTCTGCTGAGTCATCCTCAGCCCTGAAGGCTGCCATGCCATTATTCATTGGTCCCATGACTAGGAGCCAACCAGATCCATGTATTCTGGGCCACCTCAGAAAGCTGTACATTTAGTTCAGAGTAGAAGTGCATTAAGGTCAAGACCAAGAATCCAAAGAAACATCTGAGATCACAAAAGATAGGAAGTCTAAGTCATTTTAATGATGTGAATTAGATTTAGGTTTGAATCTGGGCTTTTCTCTTTATGTGCTGTGTGACATTGGGTAAATCACTTTTCTTTTCTGAGCTTCATTTTACTCATTTATAAAATGAATAAGATATTGATTTCATAGTATTTTTAAAAAATATTTATTTATTTTAGAGAGAGAGCATGCATGTGAACCAGAGCAGGGGGAGGGGCAGAGGAAGAGGGAGAGAGAGAATCCCATGCAGACCCTGTGCTCAGTGCAGAGCCAGACGTGGTGCTCAGTCTCACAACCCCAAGATCATGACCCAAGCTGAAATCAAGATCAGATGCATAACCAACTAAACCACTTGGGCACCTTGATTTTACAGTATTTTTATGATCCATGTACTTTGCAAAGAGTTTATGCTTAATGTTTATTCTCTCCCTCCCATTTTTGTCCTTCAGGTTTCCCCACACTTTGTTCATCGATCCATTAGCTCAACAAATACTTATTGAATGCTTACTGTATCAGATACTATGTGCTGGGGACATAGCAGTGAACCAAAGAAGCAAAACTTCTTGCTTTTATAGAGCCAACATTCTGGAGGGTGGGGGCATCACAATGTCACATAACTCTGGTGTCACCCTCACATATCCCTCTAGAAGAAGAGGAAGTCTGAGTAAAAATAAGTAAATAAATATAAGTGTTTATAATTTATCAGATTTTGATAAGTGATACTGAAGGGTAAAATAGAAAAAGTGTTAGCATGAGGAGAGGCTACATAATTTCAAATGAGGCGGTCAGAAAAGGGAAACATTTGAGTGAATACCTGAACGAGGTGAGGAACCTGGAAGAAGAGGGGTTTTGGCAGAGGGAAGAGCAAGTGCAAAGGCCCTGAGGTGGGAGTGTGCCTCCTGTATTTGAGGGATGGCAAGTGAACCATTGTTTGTTTTGCTCTATTTTAAATTCCTTTTTCTGACACTCTGTTGGGAGAATTCTTAATTAACCTTCAGGTCCTAGATCCTTTTCCTAGGCAATCTTGGTAGAGGAACTGGTCTATAATGGTCTGCTTACATCTTTCCTTCCACTGCAGAATACAGGTTCCATGAAGTCACAGTTCATGTTTTTCTTGTTCATTTCTGTCTTCAACACTAAGAATGCTCTCTGACTCAGAATAGGCACTGAATGGATATTTACCAAGTGCATTATCAAATGGACAAATGGGCCTTCTGAACTTTCCCTGCCATTTCTGCCTAATCAATGACTCCTCATACATTATCTTTAAGGTCCTGCATAAACCTTGCATTCTCTAAGAAGCATTCTTTTATTGTCAAGGTCATGTTCACCTCTCCTGGACCTCAACTCCACAGAGTCTACACAGGAGAACACTAGTCTGATGGAATTCAAATTAGTGAGCCACATGGAACATGAGAGTTCTGGGATCAGCTATTTTGGAGAATTGTTGGTTAATCAAATCTAAGTGAGTTTCTGTATTCAGCAACTTCTCAGAGACTTTAGTATGATAAGGGTATTGTGAATCTTTGAGGGATTGACAAGGCATGTTTCCTAAATATATTTGACTATGATGTACCTTTTCCTAAAGGAGCCATCTTCAGAAACCCTCTCTGGGAAATACTGGATTGAAATTTAGTTGGGCTCTCCCAGCTTTTGGAATATTTTTTGGCTTAACCTCAGCTGACCTCTGTCATTCTAGCTTCATGGCCCAAGGCAGCCACCTTGGTTTTGGTTTCTACCTCCTACTTGCCTGCTGAGAAAAAGGCTGTTCAGGAAGGAGAAATGACCTCAGACTTTAAAATTTTCCTGGCCATAGGGAACCCCTAATGAAGTATAAAGAGTCACAATTACAAGAATTGGGAGAAAGCCAAGGGAATGGAAAGGGGATGACCCAGGCCTGTGGAAGAAGAGGGCATGGCTTTTTCTTTCCTACCCTCTATAGCTGCCTTCTCAAGGAGTCTCAACAATAATAGTTTGGCAAGTCAGACCATGCTGTAAAAATTAAATTACTGGCGGTATGTAGTAGATGCAGTTTGATACCCACAGGGATAGGATTTTTATCTTCACTCCCTGGGGCTGATGGGAGATGCCAACAGGCCCTTCCAGATTTTGACAAGGAGAGTCCTGTGGTTTCTCAGATTCATTTTGTCTGTGTCTTTCTCAAATTCGTTCTTGGTTTCTGTTTTTCTCTTTGGTGGTCTCCTCATCTCTTAAAGTTGGAATGACTTTTTTCTGTTCTGGAACCTGATGAGCTAAAGTTTAGTAAGTGGAGAGTGACAGCTGGTACAGTAGAGAGATGGGAAAAATGCAACTGATTTTCCCTCAGCTTATTTTGTTTTACTTCAGTTCATTTGAAGTCAACAAACATTTCTTGAACTTCTACCAGTGCCCCTATAATAGGCATTAGGGAAACTAAGGTGAATAAATTGGAGCCATTTTTCACAAGAACTTTCCCACCTAATAGGGGAAGACAGAAAGGCGACTGAATGCATCACGATGCACTTTGGGCTGGAGGGGAGACAGGAGTGTTTGGAGGATTTGTGCTCAAGGGATGGATTTGAAGCAGAGATACTCTCTGTCTCTCTCTTTTTAGAGCATTGGTTTTCAACATGTATGATGCCTTCAGACTTATTTTTCCCGAACTATCTCAGCTCCACTTTTATAAACAACCCAGGATTCATCTAGACAGTCTTATGTTCAGCCCTCCCAGCATCCCATTCTTTGTTCTTGTAGTCCTTTCCCTCCTCCTTTCCCCGTCAAACACCAGTCATGATTCCCAGTCATGATTCTCAGTCATGATTCCCAGTCATGATTCCCAGTCTTATTTTCTCTAAGAAACTTTCTTATTATCTTCTTTCTCTGCCTCGTGTCTAGGTGCAAATGTTAATACTTAAGTTCTGTGCCTCTAAAACAACCTAAGCTTCCATTAGTAGATGTATGGACAAAGAAAATATGGGATGTGTGTGTATGAGTGTGTGTATTGTATATGTATATGTGATACTGGTATGTATAACATATATATCTTGATGCTACATATCCCTTTATACATATTTATAAGGGATATTATTCAGCTTTAAAGGAGAAGAAAATATTTTACAGCAACATAGCTGAACTTTGAGGGCATAATGCTAAGCAAATTAAGTCAGAAAAGACAAATACTTTATGTTCTCACTTACACGCAGAATCTAGAAAGACTGAACTTGGAAAAGTAGAGAGTAGAATGGAGATTGCTTGGAGCTGGGAGTTGGGAGACATGGGGAGTGGTTGGTCAAAGGTCACAAACATCCAGCTGTAGGATGTAAAAGTTTTCACCACACACACAAGAAGGTAATTTTGAAGAGGGATGGGGTTGTCAACTAACCTTATTGCATTACTCATTTCCCAATATATGAATGTTATCATATTGTCACATTGTACACCTTAAACTTCCATACATTGTATGTCAATAACAAAGTTTGGGAGAAAAAAATGATCAGTAATTAGCCCCAGGAAACTAAAAGAAGTTCTACAGGGGAAAAAAAGAAAAGTCATAATAGTACACCACCTGGATCAGCATTAAAAAAAGTTCCATACCTCTAACATAGTATTTATACCTTCACTTATTCCATAAGTGTTTATTAAGTGCCCCTTCAGCCCCAGATACGTGTTGCTAGAGGTAGAGCTATATAGGTCAACAAGAAAAAGCATAGCCATCCCCACATGGCACTTATTGTTTAGTGGGAGACAAAAACATTAATTGAATTATAAAACTAATGCATTAATAAGGAAAAAATTTTCCAAAAAAGAGAACTCTCACATACCAAAAATTTGAGGCTGTGGGAAGCTGGAATGATAGATGAACTCACTGAAGGCAACTGTGGGTAGAGACAGTGAGGGGGAAAAACAAGAGAGGAGGAGGAAGGATGAGGAGGTTCAGATCTAATGTTAAGACTTTGGGATTTTATTCTAAATATAATGGAAATATGGGGAAGACTTAGATGCTTCATAAAGGGCTGGACTTCTTTTTATTTGTCACTGTCTTCCTGGTGACCAGAAAAATGCCAGGCATGAAAGTTTAACAAATGTTTATTGAGTGAATGAATGAGTTAGTGAATTAGTGATATGATCAGATTTTATTTTACAAATATTACCATTCTCTTATGTGGAGAATGAATTGCAAGGAAGCAAGAGAGTAGATGTAGATAAACCAAAGGAACATGCAGGGATATGTAATTAGCCCATGTGGATGGCAGAATACACACACACACACACACACACACACACACACACACACGGTGATAAAGAGTAAGGGCATTAGAACCAGATGGTCCTAAGTTCAAATCCCAGTCCTGCCACCTATTAAGAGCATGACCTTAAATATGCTGGCTTTAATTACCTTATCAACAAAATGCCTTATGCACAGCTAAGAAAGTAGTCAACAAAACAAAGAGGCAACCCATAAAATGGGAGAAGATATTTGCATATGACCCTACAGACAAAGGGCTTGTATCCAAGATCTATAAAGAACTCAAACTAAACACCCAAAAAACAGATAATCATGTCAGAAAATGGGCAGAAGACATGAATAGACACTTCTCCAGTGAAGACATACAAATGGCTAGCAGACACATGAAAAAAATGTTCATCATTAGCCATCAGGGAAATTCTAATCAAAACCACATTGAGTACCACCTTACACCAGTTAGAATGGCAAAAATTGACAAGGAAAGAAAAAACAAATGTTGGAGAAAGGGGAACCCTCTTACACTGTTGATGGGAATGAAAGTTGGTGCAGCTACTTTGGAAAACAGTGTGGAGGTGTCTCAAAAAATTAAAAATAGAGCTACCCTATGACCCAGAATTGCCCTACTGGGTATTTACCCCAAAGATACAGATGTAGTGAAAAGAAGGGGCATATGCACCGCAATGTTCATAGTAGCAGTGTCATAGTAGCAGTGTCCATGATAGCCAAACTGTGGAAAGACCTGAGATGCCCTTCAGCAGAAGAATTGATAAAGAAGATGTGGTTCATATATACAATGGAATATTACTCAGCCATCAGAAAGGATGAATACCCAACTTTTGCATCAACATGGAGGGGACTGGAGGAGATTCTGCTAGGTGAGATAAGTCAAGCAGAGAAGGTCAATTATCATGTGGTTTCAATTATTTGTGGAACATAAGGAATAGCATGGAGGACATTAGGAGAAGAAAAGGTAAAATGAAGAGAGGCAAGTTGGAGTGGGAGACAAACCATGAGAGACTCTGAATTCTGGGAAACAAACTGACGGTTTCAGAGGGAAGAGGGCTGAGGGGATGGGTGAGCCTGGTGATGGGTATTAAGGAAGGCATGGATTGCACGGAGCACTGGGTATTATATGCAAACAATGAACCATGGAACACTACATCAAAAACTAATGATGTACTTGTATGGTGACTAATGTAACACAATAAAAAAAGTACCGACAATAGTAATAATTACCTGTTGATTGTCATGAGGACTAAATGAGGGAAAAAAAAGAGTATACACTGCCTGGCACACATAAATAACTTAGGGAGTCAAGAGGTCAAATGGTATAGAGACCAAGAATATGCATTCTGAAATCAGCCTTCCAGGGGGTCAAATTCTGATTCTGTTATAGCTGTGTAACCTTGGACAAAGTTCTTAGGTTCCCTGCAGCTTAGCTTTTAAAATCTGTATCCTAGAGAAAATAATACTACGAGTCCATCATCCCTTATCAAGAATTCTTGGTATTAGATGTGTTTCTGGATTCAGATTTTTTTTTTTTTCTGAACTTTTAGAAAGCTAGCACAGCGCCTATGTCATATATTTTGTAGTGTTCTGATTGGGTTCTCCGACAGCACCCCTATCATCAAACTTACTTTTTTCTGCAGCTGTACATATACTTACACATGAACATGTTAAGTAGAATTAAGGCAGGGGGGAAAGACCATAAATAGCTCACAATTAATTCAGATCAGAATTTTCACCTAAATAAATTGGGCGGGGGGAACAACCCCTGGGTGTGTGCTCATGCTCCAGCTTGATTCTCAGTACCAGCAGCACAGGACCTGGCAGAAAGATGTGTTCAGCATGTGTCTGTAGAATTCTCTCTCCCTAAGTTATTTTCTTGTCCATCTGGTCTGATGAGATTTCCAAGGTCTCAGCCTTCTGTATTGGTCTGTGAAACGGAGTCAGGGTAGGGCAAATGACTTATGCTGGAACGAAGGTCTCATGGGGGGTTTCCAAGGGTCTGTGTAAGAGCAGCTTTTTACACTTAAGAGAAGGGGGCTCTCTGCCTGCCCTACAGGAGGCCCTCCCCCAGGAGGCAAGGTCCTCTGTCCCTGGCTGGCAAGAAAGAGCATCCCCTACTCCCCAAGTGTAACCTCCACAAAGGCAACGATCTGTTGTTTACTTTATTGTCTTTGTTTGGTTGACTGGTCTATTTTGAGCAATTGCAAGAATTTAATTTAAGAAATTAAATGAAAAAAAATGAGCCTTTATTAAGTATCTACCACAAGCCAGGCAATCTTAAAGAGTTTGTTTGAGCCACCTACCAGTCTTCCGTAGCAGGTAGCATTTTCATCTGTTTTACAGCTGAGGAAACTGAGGCTCAGACAAGCTCACATCATCAGGGCCCACATCCTGGCCTTAGCCTTGGCTCATTCTTTTGTGTCCCACAATAGGAGGCGTCTTGACAAAGAGAGGGTAATTTGGTAACTAGCAGGTGCCTTCCATCAGCCAAAGCAGACCAGGGCGGGTAATGAGGCTCAGGATTGATATGCAGGCTGAGCTGAGCAGTCTGAGAAAGTTCAGCCCAATCAGAACCCTTGGCTTGGCGATGTGAGTTGAGGAGATGTGACTTCCTCAGACCCGATACCCCTGGGCTGCTTCATTCTTCCTCCCGGAGGTGAGTGTCCTGGGCCAGAGGGATACCAGATCATTGGCCTGTGACTGTGGGCTCTGATCCTGCTGAAGAATGGCCAGTGTGTTTGCACAGGCTTTGCTCTACAGAAGCGATGGAGGGGAGCTTCCATGACTCCAGCTCAACTCCTCACTCACTGTGTGACCTGGGGCAAGTTATGTTTTGCTTTTCTCTTCAGTAGAGCTCTTAAAGGGGTGAGTGTTATTTCCCTTGTAGAGGTATAAAGAGACTCGGAGACAGTGAATGTAGAGTGATTAGCACAGTTCTGTTAGAGTGATGAGCTCGTAAGTGCCAGCTGCCACTACTACTGTCATTGTTGTCTTGAGAGACAGAGAGAGAGAGAAAGAGAGAGACAGTGCGTATGCACGAGAGTGGGAGTGAGGAGAGGCAGAAGGAGAGGAGAGAGAGAATCCCAACCCATGCACCTAGCACAGAGGTGGGGCTCCACCTGGGGCTCTGTCTTGTGAGCCCGAGATCATGACCTGAGCAGAAATCAGGAGTTGAACACTTAACCGACTGAGCCACCCAGGTGCCTTACTTCTGCTGTTCACGTTACTACTTTATCTGAGGGTGTCCAGCTGGTTCACCATGTCACCTGCTGAATTTGGGACCCAAGATGCGTGGTGGCTGTGTGCAGACATCAGTCTCAGAGCTCTGGGGGGGGATGGAGATGGTGGCCTTCATCTCAGGCTTTATCATGCAGGACATGGCTCGTGGTGAGAGTCCAGGACTCATTTGCTAAAAGACTAATCCACAGTGCAGTGGGCACAGTCATTCTGTTTCTGTGTTTAGGGCTCTTTAATGGGACTTCTGCAAAAAACAAAGCAGAAATCTAGCAACATATGTTCAATCATAGTCTCTTGGAATGTGGACAGAGCTTGAAGCGAATGCAAGTTCAGAGCTGTTGAACTAGAGAACAAAATAGAGGGGCGTGTGTGTTTGTTTTGGTGTTTTGTTTGTCTGTGTCATCACTGTGCCTCTTTCATCCTGGGGGTTGATAATTGCTCAGAGACCTAGAAAATATTACGTTTGTTTATATATACTTAGAAAAAAGTATGGGAAATGCACACCAAGATGGCAACAGTGGTTATTTTGAAGTGGAGTGATTGCAGGTAATTTTAATTTTTTTATATCTTTGCTTATATATGCTTCCCACTATTCCAGAAGAGGACCGTGCATTACCGAGATGAGTTATGTAGGAACGTGAAGGGACTCAAGCTAAGATCATTCAAATTACAGTCCTTTCACTTGTATTCCAACCTGGGGTTTCCTTAAGGACAATTTCCAAGTAGCAGTGCTCCTGTCTGAATCGAGAGCAAGAAGAGTACAGAGGAAACGTGCTGGCCATCCAAGCCTGGACATTGAGGAAGAGGCAGGTTTTATTACTTGATACCTATTATGGCAAGTGCTGTAATTATGCTGCTGTTCAATCCACCCAAGAATCTTGCAAAGTTACATAGTATTCTTCCTGCCTTGCAGAAAAAGAGACTGACCCTTGGAATAGTTAAGTCAGTTTCCCAAGTCACATACATATCCAGGAAATAGTCATTTAGACACAAAACACTGTGCCTTTTGACATTGCTGAATTGAACAATGCTTCATCATGGGGGTGTGTATATATTACACGTATGCTATAACTGTCACGTGTGTATGTGTGTATGTCCGTACATACTGATGACCTCAGCTTTCTGGGTGCTTACCAAAAAATGAATAAATTGGGTAGAAAATTCTTTCAGTGTGTGAAGTTGGTCATAGTTACAGATATTCATAGAACCCAGCATCATTAAGTTACAGTCTGGGACATTTGTGTCACCACTGGACACCCAAAACCGGAGGGAATCTTGGTGACCATCTTGTTCAGTTACCAATCTCCTTGATTTCTTTCTTTCATGATTTCTCAGGTTTTCTTTTTCTTTTTTCTTTAGTTCTTGATCTCTCTGTCTCTCCCTCCTTCCCTTCCCTCCTTTTCTATTCCCCTTCCTTTTATTTTATTTTTTTATTTGACAGAGACAGATCACAAGTAGGCAGAGAGGCAGGCAGAGAGAGAGAGAGGGAAGTAAGCTCCCTGCTGAGCAGAGAGCCCGATGTGGGACTCGATCCCAGGACCCTGAGATCATGATCTGAGCCGAAGGCAGAGGCTTAACCCACTGAGCCACCCAGGCACCCCCTCCTCCTTTTAATAGCAGCAGAACCCTCCCTTCCTTAAACACAACTTAGGAAGGCCCAATGTACAAAACCACATGTAAGCAGGGGCTTAGGGCTAACAGGCTGCCCCCTCCTCCCCAGCTGCCCTGGGCACTTCTCGAGTCTCTAGGACTTGAAAGTCATGAATCTAGACCCCCATGCTTACCACCAGCAAGGAAACTCCAGACCAGGCAGGCAGAGACCCTTCTCCAGGTCTCTCCGAAACTTCTCAGCAGAGGTGAGGTGGGACTCGAGCGCTGGCTCACCCCAGAGCTCTCTTCACCACACGTCATTGCAATTATTTATTCCAATTTTCTGTTTTTTTCCCGCTGGAAGGTAAAGTACTTGGAGGGCAGAGGCAGCATCTGGACTGTTCCCTGCTGTCCTCCCAGTACCTAGCTCTGAGCCCCGCAGCCGGGAGGTGTCGACTTTGGTGTTGCTGGGTAGATGATCTGGAGGACGAGCGTCGGAGATCCTTTTCGCCCGGTGCTGTCAGGCTGTGCGTTTGTGATGTGTCCACTGAGGGGCCGATGTACTTACCGAACTGGCAGCCCCCAACTCGATTACCTGAGTAATCATTCATCCCTCCCTAAGCTCTCACACCCTGAGGCCTCTCTCCTCATTCCATAACCAGCTGCTTCTGTCATTCAATGTCAGGTCCAGGATTGGGATTTTTTTTTTTTTTTTTAAATTCAGGTGACTATGTTTATCCTTTAGTGAATATTAAATCTTTGGAGAAATCCATCCCCTTCCTTTTCTCCTCCTCCTCCAGTGCACTATCCAGTACCTTTCTCTGAGGTCAGCTCCAGCCAGAGGTCTTGGTGAACTCGGATGGCCTGGGACGTGGGGGGAGTGGAAGGCAGAATATACTGAGGGGGGAGGGGAGAACCCACCCCCATCCCACGGAAACCCATTCTCTGCGGTGTGGGGTTGTCCTGGTTTTACCCGCTTGCTCTGCTGGATTTCAAATCGAGGTGGGGTAGCTGTGCAGGAGAAGGGGACTGTATCCGGGCCCTGGACTGGCCTTGGCTCTGAGATTCCAGCTGTGCATGAGTGGGCCGGCCTGTGCAGCTGGCCTTGCCTCTCGTCTTGGCCAGGGAGTAGAGAGGCCCAGGCCGGGGAGCTCAGAGAAATCACAGGGCCTCAGCCGCTTGCTGAGATGGCCTCTGGGCAGCTGGGGGCTGTTTTCTGTGGCCTCTAAAGTTAAGGAGCCCTATATTCTTCCCAGGGCCTCTGTAGCCCTTCTTCTCTCCCAGATGGGCGGCTGTTTGAGGAGAAGAGATACTCCTGAACATCCCGGGTATCACTTTATTGATACAAAATTGTTTT